>NW_020664629.1:539051-572125 GCF_002925995.2 Terrapene triunguis | reverse complement strand
ATACACACCTCTCTATATCGGGCACCTGTGTGTGTGGGTGGGTGGGCGGGTGTGTGCATAAGGCATGCTGATGAAATAGGAATCAGGCAAAGGCAGTGTCCCTGGATTTTGAC
Source organism: Terrapene triunguis (assembly GCF_002925995.2). Classification (NCBI taxonomy): domain Eukaryota; kingdom Metazoa; phylum Chordata; order Testudines; family Emydidae; genus Terrapene; species Terrapene triunguis. The sequence goes on along the minus strand of NW_020664629.1, from coordinate 572,012 downwards.
TTTAAACTGCACACACTGTTGGTGCCCATCAAGCTGTTTCCTTGCAGCCCCAGCAGTTCAGAGAGAGGAGAAACTTGGCCCCCCTCTGCTCAGGGGAATGACACCTCCATCCCTGGAGCAGGGGATCAATCAGTCCATCTCTGGGAGGCGAATGAGGACGAAGGAACCCCTCCCCCGCCCCCCCCCGCCAGGCCCTGGGGCTGCTCCTGCCCCTCCTCCCCCATTCCCATTTCTCCTGAGAGGCCCCCTTACTTTCTGTCTCCCCAGGACCAATGTTTTTACCTTTTTCCAGGGGTGGTACATGCCCTTCCCACACTCACTAGCGATGTGCACCTTCCTCCTGAGTGGGGCCTGGGACACCAGTTTCTCTGCTCTTCTTGGGGCCAGACCCAAGGCACTGTTTGGGGGGGGTGGGAATGTAAACTGACCCTCCCTCAGGCCCAGCTCTGGATTTGGCCCAGGGTATTTACACACCCACCTGCTGGCCACATGGGCAGGACGCCCTCTTGGGACAGTGGCCCCTTTAGGAAGTGAGGAATGCTGGAGCCGAAACATTCCATGGCAGTTTATGGGGGAGGGGCTGGGACTCTGACCTGACCTAGGGGGAGAGGGCGGGGGTCAGGGGAGGGGCAAGGGAGGAGCTAGTGCCTCTGGCCTGGCCATGGAGGGAGGGGCGAGTGACTCTCACCAGACCTAGGGAACAGCTGGAGAAGGAAAAACAAACACCCCAGAAATGACAGGAGGTGATGCCACAATAATTGCAGGAGAGATCAGTGACTGGGTGAGCCAGAGCCTAAAGGAAATGGGAGCGTGCACCTGGAGCAGCCAGTAAAACTGAAGGAGAGTTACACCACACCCATTCCCCCAGAGTCTGATAGAGACAAGGGAATTTATCCCCTTTCTACCTACACCGAGCCTCCCATGGCAAGGATATTTACTCCCTCCCCTAAGCCTGCCAGAGATGGGAGGGGAGTTAATGCGGGGAAAGCAGAGGAACTTCTGAGAAGGGGACAGGAGAGGGGAAGAGAACCAGGGTAAAGAATACAATAAACTCCATGGAGAGGAGATATGATCGAGGAAACATAGGGAGCCTTTTGGTGCCTCCTGGAAGGCTTCAGGTGAGCAGGGCTCACTCACTACAACAGGGTTTCACACTGCAAGAAAATTTGAGGATCAGAAGGTGTTTTCTTCTGCAATGGGGACATGAAACAGACTAATTCCCATGTGACAATCCTTGGGAACTCCACTCACTCTTAATCCACTAACATTCTTGCTGCTGGGGCCCTTCTAGGGTGCATCCCAGATGCATGGACCGTCTCAGCACACATTCTTAAAGCTCGCTAGATGCTCCAGTGCAAATACCCCGGACTCACAGGAGCTCCCAGTGCACTGAACTGAAAGCAGCAGGTATTACATGCAACCAGAGGTACTGACACCACTATTACACTGCCTGAGCCTGCAAGTACCCATAATGTTTGCACAACAGATGTGTAGTTTCTGCAGGTGAATGTGCCTCAAGCATTTATCAGCCATAAATCTAGGCTTGAGGGATTGGCTCACACTTTGCAAATTCAGAATCTGATGAGTTCTAACCATTTATGCTTTTTAAATAGCAATTATAACTATTATTTAATTGCCAACAGTGCACTGGGTGTTGTATGAGATTAAAGATGGGCAAATTCTGCCAGAAAAGTACATACACATCAAAAATGCCCCCCTCCAACTCTAGTTAGTTACTTTCTGTAAATTTCATTAGTGAATTTCACCAGTGAATGTTTGTAGACAATGAAAAACTCATGAATACTTATGCAAATGCATTTTACACTAGTGCTCATGGTATAAGTATTCACACCACCAAGCTAAAATCTCTGATTTGCCTGCTCCTGTTTATAAAATATTCAGTTAACCAATCAGGGAGCAGAAGTATTATTATGCAAAATAGGTGACCAATCATACACCACAAACAACAAAAAGTTGAAGACAAAAGTCAAAATATGTAGTTAGCAAACACTCTATAGATTGAATACAACTCGGCCCGATAGCTTGAAACATGCACCAAACATTATAATAACTCCAAATAAGAAAATTAATAGAAATCAAGGTCTGTTCAGAGACAATTCACAAATGAAAAACTATTCAGTGAATTTTGCATTGTCACAGTCCCTGCTCCAAGCAGCATATAACCTATAAATAAGGCTGCGAGTTTGTCAAAGAGGTCACGGAAGTCCTGGATTCCGTGACCTCCGTGACTTCTGCAGCGGCCGGTGGCTCAGGGACAGCTCAGGCAGCCCCTGAGCCAGACACCCCAACTGCTGCTGGGGCAGTCTCGAGCCACACAGACACACATACACCCACCCCCGCAGCAGCAGAGTTTGGGTGTGGGAGGGGGCAAGGGGTTGGGGCATAGGATGAGGTGAAGCGGGCTCTGGGCGGCACTTACCTGGGGGGCTCCCCAGAAGCAGCAACATCCCCCTCGCTCAGCTGCTAGGCGGAGGCATGGCCAGGCAGCTCTGTGTGCCTGCCTCCGCCCAGAGCGCTGGCTTCGCAGTTCCCATTGACCGGGAACCACGGCCAATGGGAAATGCGGGGGCGGTGCCTGCAGGCTGAGGCAGCCCGCAGAGCTGCCTGGCCATGCCTCTGCCTAGCAGCTGAATGGGGGGGGGATGTCACCACTTCTGGGGAGCCCTCATGTAAGTGCCGCCCAGAGCCTGCCTCACCCTTGTCCCGTGCCCCACCCTCCTGCCCCCTCCCTCACCCAAACTCTGCTGCTGCTGTGGAGGGGGAGGCGCGGAGCCAGGTAGGGAGTCTACCGGCCCCACCAACTCCCCTGCCCCCCAGCACCACTGGGGGTCCCAGGCTGCGCGCTGCCACCCATGCCTCCCAAGTTTTAGTCACGGGTATTTTTAGTAAAAGTCATGGACAGGTCATAGGCCGTGAATTTTTGTTTACTGCCCGTGACCTGTCCCTGACTTTTACTAAAAATACCCGAGACTAAAACCTAGCCTTTCCTATCAATCCATTGATTTGTTGCCTACATGTTTAAGATTGTCACACAATTGCAAAGGAGGCTGGTTCTTCTCTTTCAGTGCACTCACCTCCGGGTTCGGGTCTGAGTTGCTTGCTGCTGCTGTTGCACCTGCTGTTGCGCCTGCTGTTGTTGTACCTGCTGAGGTGCTGTGCGTTTTCGTGTGGGTTCCATCACTGTTTGGGGCATTCCAGGGCGCACTGAGGGGCTTCCAACATATGGTGAGCCTGGGGGACCCATTGGAGCCCCCTGATGGGGCATTCGAGCACCTGATGGCATCCCAGGGCGCTAGGGAGGAAGCAAAACAGAAATCAATGTCTGTTTGGTCACAGTTACTGCAGCAGCAAAGGGGTTGGAATGAAGGCAGCAACTAGCTCCAAGGTAGAGACCAGCAAGTTTCCATTCTAATAAGCACCAGCGCAACAGGACAAAGTGATGGAGTCAGGCCTGGCACTTTCTGGTCATTAGAGAGAGGAACCTGATAAGAGTAGGCTGGAGGGTAGTAAGGAAAAAGGTTGGGGTCAGCAAGACGTTGAGCGGGTGGGTGATAGATCCAGGCCAAATTACTGCAGCATTCTCTCTTGGGCTGACCGTGAAGGTCATGTAGAAGCTACATCTGGGCCAACATGCTGTGGTCTACATGCTAATCAAGACTGATGATGACACCATATCACACCAGTGATCCTCACTTTATGCTGATTGGGCTACTGTGATCAACAGGGACATTATAGCTGCAGTCAAAGGTGAAGCTTTAAAGCCTTGGGGCAGAGAGGTCTCCATCAAGGCTTCCACTTCAGGACACACGATCACCGGGGATCAGAATAAGCCTATAAAGTGAGAAGATGTGGCTACAGAAAAGAGTCATCTCTTTGATCAGGCATTCCCCAATAACAGGGGAACCTGAGAGCTTGATAACATTTCCTTAAGAATGCTAAAATCTCCTGACATCTCCATTGACTTCAGTGGCTTTGGATCAGACCATGAGATCAGTGCCATACGAGACACAGCATAAAGTCAGTCCTAGCCCTAAAGAGCTTATAGCCCTCCAGAGAATCAACCACCAAGATGAATCTCATTTTAAAAATGCAAGCCCAACTCTTGGACACATCAAACTGTTACCCTTATTTATTATGATTTCAATAGCATGATCACTCTTGACAGAGCATGGTGTATGCACCAGTGAGTTCTTTGATGGCTGCTGAGTCCGATGCGCAAGTGATGTATAGATCAGCTAACAAAGCACCTGCTCCTGCCGCAGGTAGCAGGCAAGTGTTTAACATAACAGTCCAGGTGAACACCAGCAAAGCCAGCATCTTAGTCCACACCTCCAGACTAGCTAGCCAGCATACTATACTACCCAGAAGACCAGCTCAGAAGACAGAGTCGGCATGGCTAGCAGGGTTGGCTCTTGGTTTTTTGCCACCCCAAGCAAAAAAAAAAAAGCTGGGGTGCCGCTGTGAAAGCAAAGGTGCCACTGCGAAAGCAAAGGTGCCGCCCCTTGAGAAGTGCCGCCCCAAGCACATGCTTGGGACGCTGGTGCCTAGAGCCGGCCCTGATGGCTAGTGAGTGCAGATAATAGGGCTGGTCTGGGAGACTGACTGTGGGAGCTGCAACTGGGTAAAGGAGAGGGAGGGGGCAGTAAACCTTTGTATAGAACTGAGAACTTCTTCACCTGTCCCAGCTTGTACCATTGGCTGAGCTGCAAACACTGTTATGACAACACTTTGGAAACTGTCTCTCTCCTCCACCACACTCCCAACCCCCCAAACCCAGCAGTCAGCAAAAGGAAATGGCTTAAAAATACTTCACACTAAATCTTGTATTTAGAATCTCCTGTTGCCTGTCAATCCACAAACTGTGGCTGCCTTCCAGCAAGGAGAAACCGAACTGTGAGCCCTTCTGTTGCCTGTCAATCACCCCAGCTCTGCTGCCCCATGTCCATCCCCTTGGAAACTGCCTGGCCAGGAGAGACAAGATTGTGGGTCCAGCTATCTGCATCTGGAAAGGACAAATTATGGCCAGAACAGCAAAGTTGGGTGGGCCAAGCTAGTTACTGGCCTATATCCTACTTCTCTGAACTTCCTGTTGGCTCCCCTTGTTCTTGTTGGGCATTAAAACAGTGCGGGTACCAAACAAATAGTGCCCGGGACAGCGGAAAAGCAGCTCCACCAAGAAAAATGGTTAGTTCCATCCTGGCTGACATTTTCCATTTAAATTCTTATGCCCCCCCCCCCAACCTTGTCCACCCCCTGCTTTGCCTAATTACTTTCCTTCTCCCACCCCCACCTCTGCACCTTCTTCTATGCTGGCCTTAGATGTGGAACAAACTCCTAATCCCAGTACATGAGGCCCCACCCTTCTCCCCATTGCAATACCTTCAAAAGCCCCACAAACCACCTAGGTGAAATGCCTTTTCAACCCAATATTATCAGAGAGGAGAGGACAACAAGGAGGCAACACCTAATCTAACATCCTCCTCAGGGTGCCCTAGTGCATCTGATCTTCTCTGTGCTCCTGGGGGGAAGGCCTGTCCGTACTGTGTCTTGTGCAGAGCTGAGCACATTGTCAGTGCCGTAGGCCCCTCCAGACAGGTGGCAGCAGCAGCGTGCTCCACACTGCCATGAGGTGGCTGCCTCTCTCCTTCATCCTTTACAATCTCACCTTTCTTCTGTTTTACAGCTTGTCCTGTCCTTTGTTTCTCACTCTCCTCCCTTCCAATTCAATCCTCTCACCTCCTCAGTCTCTCTCCTCCTCCTCCCCCCCTTTTCTCAAGCAGTTTCCTCCTGTCACATAGTACAGATGAAGGACGGCACAAGACTGCGCGTCTCCTGGTTTTAATATGGTTGTGCTTCTCTTTGCATTCTTACCGCAGACATAAGAGTCCTGTTACAAGAACTTCAACAACAGAGTATCTAAAAGGCTGAAATGACAAAATGAGACTCAGGCTGAATCTGTGCAGCTGCAGAAAACTAATCTGAAATGTGGACAGGCAATGGGAGAAAGAAATGAGGAGAGCAGCAATGCCTGAAATAGTCCAGCAAGTTAGATGGCAGTTTACAATGCAATATGGCTGTAAAAAAGCTAGTTCAGTTTTGGGCTGCATATGAAGAGCCCAAGGTTGAGTACTGTATTCCAAGTGGAGTCCTCCTGGAGCCCAATAGAGAGGTACCATGCCTCCCTGCCCCAGGGGACTCCACCTGGAATGCAGCCCTCAACCCTGAGCTCTTCAATAATGTAAAGAGCTTGACAAATGAGAAGTTTTAAAAAGAACAAAAATGACCAAGTGTCTAGAGCAGGGGTAGGCAACCTATGGCACGCGTGCCAAAGGCAGCACGTGAGCTGATTTTCAGTGGCACTCTCACTACCCGGGTCCTGGCCACCGGTCCGGGGGGCTCTGCATTTTAATTTAATTTTAAATGAAATTTATTAAACATTTTTAAAAACCTTATTTACTTTACATACAACAATAGTTTAGTTCTATATTATAGACTTATAGAAAGAGATCTTCTAAAAATGTTAAAATGTATGACTGGCACGTGAAACCTTAAATTAGAGTGAATAAATGAAGACTCAGCACACCACTTCTGAAAGGTGCCGACCCCTGGTCTAGAGAGTGTAAAAGAGCACAATACAGCTTGACTGGGCAACAGCATCCAAGGTGCTGGCAGGACATGATGGCAGCTACTAATAGCTGACAGGTGTGAACAACCACTAGGGCGATATGTAGTAGTATCACTCGGAGTAATAGGATGAAATTAAGGGTACATCTTCACTATCCGCCGGATCGGCGGGTAGTAATCGATCTATCGGGAACAGATTTATCGCGTCTCGTCTAGACGCGATAAATCGATCCCCGAACGCACTCCCCATCGACTCCGGAACTCCACCAGAGCGAGAGGCGGAAGTGGAGTCGATGGGGGAGCCGTGGCCGTTGATCCCGCGCTGCGAGGACACGAGATAAGTCGATCTAAGATACGTCGACTTCAGCTATGCTATTCTCATAGCTGAAGTTGCGTATCTTAGATCGATTCCCCTCCTCCCCCAGTGTAGACCAGCCCTTAAACTGTATATTAGAGAACCCTGCCTTTTGGTAAGATATATCTGTAGTGCAATAGTCTCCCAAGGAAGTGGTGAAAGCCCAATTGACAGCAACATTTAAAATTGAACTGGAACAAGTATAGGAAAAATGACTGTAAATAATCCTTTACAGCCTCTCCTCTCCTTCCAGGACGACTATAAATGTGACCTAATAGACGTTGCCTTCTCTAATGTCTATGACAGAGTTACCAAGTAGAAAATTCAGTGTTTCAATTCCTACTCCTTAGAATATCTCACTTCACTCATTTCCAGCAAGCATTCTAGTACTCCAGTTCCCTGCACTATCCCGTGCCCTATAATCAGGGACCAAGTATTCCAGGATTCCACAGCTGTGGCATTTGCTGCAGACTCCACCCATCGCTGCATATTGGGCAGCACAAGCTAAAATCTTTCATGCACAAACACTGTTTCTAGGATTGTAAGCCGATACCTAGACCATAAGCTTTTTGAGGCAGTGATCATCTTTTTGTGATATGAGGGTGTACAGTGCCTAACGCAATGGGACCCCAAATTTTTAATGGGGGCTTCTAGGGGATACAACCATTCAAATACATAAATAATAGCTCTTATAGTTACAAAGAAAATCAGTACAACAAAATGGCGATCAATTAACATACTGCCAGTCTGCCAACTAAGGAAGACATCAGACATAAAAGCTCCATGCACCTCATTGTGGCTTAATTACAAAAAATAATGATGTCAGTTTAAACTGCAATGTTGTTGAACTACTGCTTTGCTGAGGATTACAACAGAACTATCCACATAGCCCATGTCCCCATAATTGGAGGGCCCAACGCCAACTCTACTTCTCAATTTCATTCATAGATTCATACAATTTACGGCCAGAAAGGACCAACAAATCATCTAGTCTGACCTCCTGTATGTCACAGGCCATTAAATTTCACCCAGTTACCGCTTTATTAATACCAGTAACTTGGGTTTGACTAAATCATATCTTCAGAGAGACTTTCAGTCTGTACTTTAAGCCATCAAAAGATGGAGATCTACCACCTTCCTTGGTAGTGTGTTCCAATGGTTAATCACCCTCACTGTGAAAAATGTGTATCGTATTTCTAATTTGAATTTGTCTGGCTTCAGCTTCCAGCCTTGGGTCCTGTTGTGCCTTTTTCTGATAGATTACAGTCTTTTAGTGCTCAGTTTTCTCACCCCATAAAGGTACTTATACTCTGTAATCAAGTCACCTCTCAATCTTCTTTTTGATAAACTAAACAGATTGAGTGCCTTAAGTCTCTCACTGAAAGGCATTTTCTCCAGCCCACAAATAATTTGTGTCTCTCTTTTCTGCACCCCCTCCAATTTTTCAACACCCTTTTTTCATAAATTCATAGATTCCAAGGCCAGACGGGGTAGTCAATTATTTTTTGTCAAGGTCCAAATTTCTTGGTCAAAGTATAGTCAAGGTCCAGACTTCAGAGAAAATAGTAAAAAATAACAATAATGATAACAAGAAGTAAATAAAAAGATTTCGGGGTCCAGTCAAAAGCATCTGGCGGTCCAGACTTGGCCCACAGTCCAACTATTGACTACCCCAATCTAGTCTGACCTCCTGAATAACACAGGCCAAAGAACTTACCCAAAATAATTCCAGTTTGAACTACAGCATGTCTTTCAAAGAAACACACAGTCTTTATCAGCACTGATTTTATATTTACTTCCAGATCATTGATGAAAATGTTGAACAGCATCAGAACAGTAATGGTTCCTGCAGAACCCCCCTAGGAACACCCCCATTTGAAGACAATTCCTTATTCATGATTACTTTTTGAGAGCGATCTGTTAGCCAGGTCTTTCTAGTTAATGTGTTTTATTAATTTTGTATCATGCAAATTTTTTAATCAGAATGGCTTGAGGTACTAAGTTAAACATCTTACAGAAGTCAAGTATATGTCATCTCCACACTTAACTTTATCCGACAAATTTATAATCTCAACACAAAATGAAACTGGGTTTTTTTACAAGACTTATTTTCCATAAAATCAAGTTGATTGGTATTAATTTTGTTCCCATCCTTCAGTTCTTTACTGATTGAATAGTGTATCTGCTTTTCCATTATTTTCGCCATGATCCTACTTGCCCTTTTTAAATATTGGCAGAACACCGGTTTCAGAGTGGTAGCCGGGTTAGTCTGTATCAGCAAAAACAACGAGGAGTCCTTGTGGTACCTTAGAGACTAACAAATTTATTTAGGCATAAGCTTTCGTGGGCTAAAACCCACTTCATCAGATGCATGTATCAGAACACCAGCACTTTTTCAGGCTTCTGGAATTTCCCCAGTATTCCAAGATTTATTAAGAACTAATATCAGCAGGCCAGAAGTCTCCTCAGCCAGCTCTTTTATGACTCTTGAGTGCAAGTTTGATTATTTAACAATGTTTATTCCTAGCAGATGTTGTTTAACATCCTCATCAGTTACTGATGGAGTGGAAAGTACTTCATTTTCCTTATATGACAGAAGTACATCATTCTGTTTCTTTCCAAATGCAGAATATTTTTGAACACTTCTGCCTTTTCTGCATCATTATTTACAAATTTACCCTCTCCATTTACTAATGGGTATATACAGTTGCTTGGATTTCTTTTGTTCCTAATACATTTTTAAAACTCCTTCTTATTGTCCTTAACCCTGCCAGCAAGGGATATTTCCCTGATGCCCTCATCTTCATCAATTTTCTATACTTGATAACTTCTGGCGATTGTTATCTATTTCCCCCTTGTTTCCATTTGTAATCTACATTTTTTAAATTTCTAATTACTGCCTTCAATTCCCCATTGAACCAGAATGGGCTTTTAGACGAAGTTGTTCTCTTTCTTTCTTGAGGAATCATGGGGTTTTGGCCATCTACTAATCTCTTCTTAAAGAACTCCCAATTTTCATTCACGTTTTTCTGCCTAAATTTTTTCTCCCAATCATAGAATCATAGAAGATTAGAGTTGGAAGAGACCTCAGGAGGTCATCTAGTCCAACCCCCTGATCAAAGCAGGACCAACCCCAACTAAATCATCCCAGTCAGGGCTCTGTCAAGCCGGGCCTTAAAAACCTCTAAGGATGGAGATTCCACCACTTCCCTAGGGAACCCATTCCAGCGCTTCACCATCCTTCTAATGAAATAGTTTTTCCTAATATCCAACCTAGACCTCCCCCACTGCAACTTGAGACCATTGCTCCTTGTTCTGACATCTACCACTACTGAGAACAGCCTAGCTCCATCCTCTTTGGAACCCCGCTTCAGGTAGTTGAAGGCCGCTATCAAATCCCCCTTCACTCTTCTCTTCTGCAGACTAAATAAGCCCAGTTCCCTCAGCTTCTCCTCATAAGTCATGTGCCCCAGCCCTCTAATCATTTTCGTTGCCCTCCGCTGGACTCTCTCCAATTTGTCCACATCCTTTCTGTAGTGGGGGCCCCAAAACTGGACACAGTACTCCAGATGTGGCCTCACCAGTGCCGAATAGAGGGGAATAATCACTTCCCTCGATCTGCTGGCAATGCTCCTACTAATGCAGACCAATATGCCATTAGCCTTCTTGGCAACAAGGGCACACTGTTGACTCATATCCAGCTTCTCGTCCACTGTAATCCTCAGATCCTTTTCTGCAGAACTACTGCTTAGCCAGTTGATCCCCAGCCTGTAGCAGTGCATGGGATTCTTCTGTCCTGAGTGCAGGACTCTGCACTTAACCTTGTTGAACCTCGTCAGCAGATGAGGTCCTTTTGGCCCAATCCTCAAATTTGTCTAGGTCACTCTGGACCCTATCCCTACCCTCCAGCATATCTACCCTTCCCCCCCAGCTTAGTGTCATCCGCGAACTTGCTGAGGGTGCAATCCATACCATCATCCAGATCATTAATGAAGATGTTGAACAAAACTGGCCTCAGGACCAACCCCTGGGACACTCTGCTTGATACTGGCTGCCAACTAGACATCGAGCCGTTGATCACTACCCGTTGAGTCCAATGATCTAGCCAGCTTTCTATCCACCTTATAGTCCATTCATCCAATCCATACTTTTTTAACTTGCTGGCAAGAATACTGTAGGAGACCCTATCGAAAGCTTTGCTAAAATCAAGGTATATCATGTCCACTGCTTTCCCCGTATCCACAGAGCCAGTTATCTGCTCATAGAAGGCAATCGGCTTGGTCAGGCGTGACTTGCCCTGGGTGAATCCATGCTGACTGTTCCTGATCACCTTCCTCTCCTCAAATCAGTTTTGCTCAAAATTTTTCTCAATTTGTCTAGCACATACTCTGAGTTTCTGTTTGTCTAATAACCCAGCACATGAATTGCCATAAAGAGCAAAGCAGGGATCCATCATCTCCAATATCCTGTCTCTGAGAATTGCCGAAACCTGATGTTTCAGGGAAGGTGCAAGAAGCCCTGCATTAGAGATATGGAATAACTTATCCAAAGGGGAAGTATCTTCGTAGCCTCTGTGAGTCTCAGGTTGGCCTATGTTCCAAAGCAAAATGTATATCCCTTTAAAAAAAAAAAAAAAAACCATTTGAATGTAATTTTATATTCTCATTAACTGTGTAAATGTCTAATCCTTTTTAACCTATTATGCTCTTGGGCTCAATGACATACTGTGGCAGTGAGTTCCACAGGCTAGTTACATGCTGGAAAAAATCATTTACTTTTATCAGTTTTAAACTTGTTATCTTTCAGTTTTGTTGAATGTACCCTTGTACTTATATTATGAGAAAAGGTAAGAAGCTTGCCTGATTTACTTCTCTATACCATTTGTTATCGTTCAGGGGACTGGACTAGATGACCTACTGAGGGCCCTTTCAGTCATACACTTCTATGATTTTATATCACTGTCTTGTCCCCTCTATTTCATTTCCTGCATAAATTAAATAGTCCTCATCTTTTCATTCTCTGTTCACAGAGAAGTTTCTTCAGACTTCTAATTGTTATCACCAATCTCTGAGCCTCCTCTCTTTCTGCTCTAACTTTTTTTGTAGCTAGGATGACCAAAACCAAACACCATATTCCAGGTGAGAGCATGTAATTGATTCAGATTGGAATATTTTCTATATTATTCTCCATACCATGTCTTACACATGCTAATATTTTGCTATCTTTCTTGGCTGCTGCTGCATATTAGACAGGCCACTGTGATGTCCAGGCCTTTTTCCTGAATGGTTCCCTCAGTTAATTTAGAACCCAACAATGTATGAAGAGTTATGTGGCAAAATCTGCAGATTAAAAATCAGGGTTTAACTCCTTTTCCAGATAAATATATTAAACGCCACCACTCCTTGTATGGATTCTTCTGGCACCACGCTCCATTGTTAGCCTTTAGCCAAAAGGAACACTGACCACTTATCCCCCTTATCACTTATTTATTTATATTGTGGTAGTGCCTAGAGACTCCAGTCCATTGTGCTAGCTACTGTACAAATGAATGAATGAAAGAAACAAAGAGTCCTTGCCCAGAGCACTCAAAGTCTAATTTTATGACCAGGTTGATAAGCAGACAAATGTGATGTGGAGGTTGGGTCAAGGGGACAAGGTAGCAGATGGGTATGTTTCATAAATTAGCAGTCTCAGTATCTAGCCAATGCTAGACACTAGGAATGATTAGTATGCATCATGGCAAAAATAAAGTTTAAAGAGGGATTTAAAAGAGGAGAAGGTGATGGACTTACGAATTTTAACATGCACAACAGACTGTGCGGGGAAAAGTGCAAAGATACTTATGGGAAAAGCAGGTAATCCGAGCTGGTATCAATAACATTGCAGGAAGAAATTTGATTTGGGAGGGAGGGGATAAATGAGGGACGGTCTTACACAAGAAGACATCATTTGCATTGACGCTGACAAAAAACTTGACAACAGTTAGGCTGCTGGTGTGTTGTGGCCACTGCCTATCACCAATATTATTTCATTGTTTCCTTGTACTCCCCCGTCTATCTGCATCCATCCTTTGTCCTAGGCTGACATTATAAACTCCTTGGGGCAGGGACCATCCTGTTGTACTGAGATGTGCAGCACCTAGCACAGTAGGGGGCCTGGCCCATGACTAGGACTACTCGGCACTACAGTTATGCAAATAACAAATAGTCAGAAGACAGTTGTGTTTGAAAAGGTGGAGAAGGGGGACCAGTGAAGGGACACAAAAAGGAGGGTGAATAGGTCAGAAGCACAGGACAGGAAGATAAACCTCTCAGCAGCATTTTGAATTAACATAATGAGGCCTGGGTTGGCAGTGTCAAGGCCAGAAAGGAAGAGATTACAGGAATCAAAGTGCAATGTGACAGTTGCTTTGACAAAAGCTTTGGCAGGATGTACCAGCAAAAAAAAGCTGGATCTTTGAGAGGCTGTACAAGAAGAAGTGGCTAGATTTAGATACTGCCTGTATACATGGGTTGAAGGAGAGGGTGGGGGTCAAAGATGACATGCAGACCAGAGAGCTGAGTGAGAGGGAGGACTGTGGTGGTGTCCAGAGACAGAAAAAGGGAGAATGGGGAAAGATTATTATTAGCTCAGTTTTGGCCAAACTGAGCTTAAATAATGGCTGGACACCTTACAAGGAGATGTCAGAAAGATAGCCTGAGAGGCAGGATTGGATACAGTTTATCAACAGACAAGTAGATCAGCACAAAGATGGTAATTAAAACTATGCTTATGCATAAGAGCACCTAGAAATAGTGTGCAGACAGAAGAAAGGACAGGAACAAGGATAAAACCTTGGGAAATGCACACAGAAAAGGGAAGAGGAGGACTCACCAAATAAGACATTGAAGAAGATATGAGGGAGAGAGAACCATAAGAGGAACCACAAGGGGAGGGGATAGCTCAGTGGCTTGAGCATTGGCCTGCTAAACCCAGGATTGTGAGTTCGATCCTTGAGGGGGCCATTAGAGATCTGGGGCAAAAATCTGTCTGGGGATTGGTCCTGCTTTGAGCAGGGGGTTGGACTAGATACCTCCTGAGGTCCCTTCCAACCCTGATATTCTATGATTCTATGATTCATTTCAGAGGATCTGGCAATGGAGCGTATTTTCAGAGAAGATCAGGTGAATCGAGAGTCTGACAGTCTTCAGGAAACACTGCAAAGCTTTCCTCTTAAAAAAAGTCTTTCTACCATAGCAAGAATGGTGCCAAGTATCAGAGGGGTAGCCGTGTTAGTCTGTATCCACAAAAACAACTAGAAAGTTTTCTACCCCTCTGATACTTGGCACCATGCAAGGCACTGAATTTAGCCATATGAAATGGAAATCCATCAACTTCATGAAAAAACTCGCACAGATACAGACAGATGATATCTTCCTCTCCAAGTGCAAACAGCTGGACATCATACCAAATGGACTGAAGGTAGAAAAATCCATTGCAATCAACATACTACACTGACTATGGTGGGAGACTGTGCCACACACTCTCAAAGAAACTGAGGAACCACCTGATCAGCATCCTGTACAGCAGACAGGAGAAGATCAAGAATGAGCTCTCAAAACTGGAGACTCTCATACAAAACCAACGTTCCACACAAACTACCACGTGGCTGGACTTTACAAAAACGAGACAAGCCATATACAACGCACACTTTACTGCTCTACAGAGGAAAAAGGACAGTAAACTATCTAAACTCCTACATGCCACAGGGGACTACAACAGTGTTACCCTTTACTCACCCAACAATATTGTTAATCTATCCAACCACACACGTAGCCTGACAGAAGAGTCTGTCCTATCTTGGGGACTCTTTTTCTGCCCCACTACCCCCACCCACATGATACAGTTCTGCGGTGATCTAGAAGCCTATTTTCGCCGTCTAAGACTCAAGGAATATTTTCAACACACCACTGAACAGCACACTAACCCACAGGAACCCTCCTACCAACACTAAGAAGAACTCTGCATGGACTCCTCCTGACAGTCGAAATGACAGACTGGACTTCTACACAGAGTGCTTCCGCAGACGTGCACAGGCTGAAATTGTGAACATACAGCATCACTTACCCCATAACCTCAGCCGTACAGAATGCAACACCATCCACAGCCTCAGAAACAACTCTGACATTATAATTAAAGGGGCTGACAAAGGAGGTGCTGCAGTCATCATGAACAGGATGGATTATGAACAGGAGGCTGTCAGGCAACTATCCAACACCACATTCTACAGGCCACTATCCTCTGATCCCACTGAAGAGTACCAAAAGAAACTACACCATCTGCTCAAGAAATTCCCAGCTACAGTACGGGAACAAATCTACACAGACACACCCCCAGAGCCCTGACCAGGGGTATTCTATCTGCTACCCAAGATCCATAAACTTGGAAATCCTGGACACCCCATCAGCTCAGGCATTGGCACTCTTACAGCAGGATTATCTGGCTATTTGGACTCTCTCCTCAGACCCTACACTACCAGCTCTCTCAGCGATCTTCGAGACACCACCGACTTCCTGAGGAAACTACAATGCATTGGTGATCTTCCTGAAAACACCATCCTGGCCACCCTGGATGTAGAAGCTCTTTACACCAATATTCCACACGAGGATGGACTACAAGCTGTCAGGAACAGTATCCCTAATGAGGCCATGGCACACCTGGTGGCTGAGCTTTGTGACTTTGTCCTCACCCACAACCATTTCAGATTTGGGGACAACTTTATACTTTCAAGTCAGTGGCACTGCTATGGGTACCCGCATGGCCCCACAGTATGCCAACAATTTTATGGCTGACTTAGAACAACGCTTCCTCAGCTCTCGTCCCCTAGCGCCCCACCTCTACTTGCGCTACATTGATGACATCTTCATCATCTGGACCCATGGGAAGGAGGCTCTTGAAGAACTCCACCTGGATTTCAACAATTTCCCACCCCACCATCAACTTCAGCCTGGACCAGTCCACACAAGAGATCCACTTCCTGGACACTACAGTGCAAATAAGTGATGGTCACATAACCACCACCCTATACCGGAAATCTACTGACCACTATACTTACCTACATGCCTCCAGCTTCCATCCAGGACACATCACACGATCCACTGTCTACAGCCAAGCCCTAAGATACAACTGCATTTGCTCCAATCACTCAGACAGAAACAAACACCTACAAGATCTTTATCAAGCATTCTTAAAACTACAATACCCACCTGGGGAAGTGAGGAAACAGTTTGACAGAGCAAGACGGGAAACCAGAAGTCACCTACTACAGGACAGGCCCAACAAGGAAAATAACAGAACACCACTGGCCATCACGTACAGCCCCCAGCTAAAACCTCTCCAGCGCATCATCAACCATATACAACCTATCCCAGAAAACGATCCCTCACTCTCACTGACCTTGGGAGGCAGGCCAACCCTCGCTTACAGACAGCCCCCCAACCTGAAGCAAATACTCACCAGCAACTACACACCACACCACAGAAACATTAACCCAGGAACCAATCCCTGTAACAACCACATCAGCCACACCATCAGGGGCTCATTCACCTGCACATTTACTAATGTGATATATGCCATCATGTGCCAGCAATGCCCCTCTGCCATGTACATTGGCCAAACCGGACAATCTCTATGTAAAAGAATAAATGGACACAAATCGGACATCAGGAATGGTAACAGACAAAAGCCAGTAGGAGAACAATTCAATCTCCCTGGACATTCAATAACAGATTCAAAAGTAGCCATCCTTCAAAAAAAAACTTCAAAAACAGACTTCAAAGAGAAACTGCAGTGCTACAATTCATTTGCAAACTTAACACCATTAATTTGGGCTTGAATAGGGACTGGGAGTGGCTGGCTCACTACAAAAGTTTTCCCTCTCTTGGTATTGACACCTCCTCATCAATTATTGGGAGCGGACCACATCCACCCTGACTGAATTGGCCTTGTCAACACTGGTTCTCCAGTTGTAAGGTAACTCCCTTCTCTTCATGTGCCAGTATATTTATGCTGGTATCTGTAATTTTCACTCCATGCATCTGAAGAAGGGTTTTTTTTTTACCCACGAAAGCTTATGCCCAAATAAATCTGTTAGTCTTTAATGTGCCACGGGACTCCTCATAGCAAGAATGACATTCAGAGTCTCGATACCCCCACATACCTCAAACATCCCCCCCACTAACAAACCAACCAACCAAAATAAACGAAAACACTACCCCAGCAAGAGCTTTTATCCCAAACAGAGAGGAGAGCCACAGACTTCAATAAATCTATTTGGGATTTTCTTATTGCCGTTGATTTTACATGAATGGGACTCAGATACTATGGTGATGATCGATCGCTCAGATAGACAGAGATCAAGGCAACAATTGCAAATGGCACGTTCAATTATGTAGGCGGAGGAAGGGAGATGGGACAGTAGTTGAGGAGGCAGTTAGGGTCAAGGGTTACTTTTTATGATAGGGAAGACTAAGCTGTGCTTATGTTGTAAAGGGAAGAAGCCCAGGGAAAGCGAGAGATTCAAGAGAAGGGCAATGCAGGAGATGAGAGTGGAGGTGAGGGAGATAAGCAAGCAGGAAGCATTGGGGTCACTGGGGCAGGTGTACAGGTTAGAGGAGAACAGGCAAGAAGCCTCAACTTCATTGATGGAGAGGGGATAAAGGGGTGAATGGGGCAGAGGAGGTCCTGTCAGATCTTGAAACCAGGGAAAAGCTGCACTAAAGCAAGTCACGGTGCAAAAGTGTCTACACCAGGGGCTTGCACAACTATAGCTACACAGTCTTATGGCTGAAATCCCAATGCAGAGAAGGAAATAATTTCCTTATACCCTTCTTTGACAAACTACATCAAAGGCTCTTTGAAAGTCCTAATAAACAATGGAAACCAGTTCCCTTGTAACCACCATTTTGTCAACACCCTCAAAAATTTCAAACATTGAAGAGACCTGATTCTCCTTTACAGAAGCCATTTTTTCTCTATCACACCATGTCCATGTAGGTGTTTTGCAATAACCATTTCAGCCAAACAGGTATCCCTAATCCTCTGACTGAGAGAAGCTGGTGCTGTACAACAGTGGATGGATCACTGGACAATTGCCCTGTTCTGTTCATTCCCTCTGAAGCCTCTGGCACCAGCCACTGTCAGAGACAGGATACTGGGCTAGATGGACCGTTGGTCTGACCCAGTGTGGCCATTCTTATGTTCTTTATCTTCCTAGTACCATAGAAAAGTTAATTAGTCTGGAATTACCAAAACAACCTTGGAAACTGTAAAAAAAAAAAAAAAAAAAAAAAAAAAGACACCCCACGTGTCCGTCCACCCACCTGCCTTCCACCGGACCATCCTTGCATGCTCATCCACTCCCAGATGCCCACCCATCCACCGCCAAGCCACTCTGCAAGCCTGCCACACGCTACCAAGTCACACCCATGTGCCCATCCACACACCCTTCTGCTGCCAGGCCACTCCTGAGTGACAGACTATGAGCTCACCAAGCTGCCCCCACATGCCAATGCACCTGCCACCAGGCCACCCCATATGCTTGCTTACCCACCCCCAGGCTGCCCCCAGCCATCTGCTTCCAGGCCACCCCCAGATGATTCCCTGCCTGCTGCCAGGCTGCTCCCACCTGCCAGGCTGACCCCGCATGTCCACCCACCCCACGTATTCCCACCCACCTACCACCAGGCCACACCTGCATAACTGCCAACTGCCATACCGCCCCCACATGCCTGCACATCTGAAACCCAGATGCCCCTGCCCACATGCCCGCTCACTACCCCCCACCACCAGGCCACACCTGCACGTCCACCCACACATGCACTGCCAGGCCACTCCACAGGCCAGCCCTATATATCAGGTGTATTCTCACAATATATTCCTTAACTAGTTCTGTAGGACACAAGTACAATGGTCATCATCTCTCAGTTCTCACACAAACAGCATACCACTTCAATGTCCCTAGCCTTGCAGATCTCACTGTATCTAATGTTTGTAAATTACAAGTTACACTCTAAGCAGCCGGGATTGGCATGTCCTGAATTATGAAGACACTTAGGGAAATCTGAAAAGTGAGCGCTTAAGATTCCTGTGATCTTGATATAGAAGCTCTCAGCTGATGTCTTGGAAATGTCATAGCAGGAAGCTCTCAAAAGAGAAAGTACACATGATCACTGAAATTCATTCAGCATTTGTACTCCTAGGACTTTCCAGTACTCTGGTGTTTGCTAAATTTAAAGACTCCTTAAGAAATTCCAATGTCATAAGCTGTGATTGTTCTCAATCACTGGCAGGAGCATCTAAAGAACATGTTCTCCAATGACGGTGGGATAGGGGCTTGCAATTCCCCATAAATGGGGAGCTTGAGTGTCAGGAGGTCTCCAAACACTGTAGTAATCTTATAAAGATTTAATGATTCCTTAAAGCATAGCATTCAGACCACCTAAGATTCCCTAACCAATGAGTGCCTACGGACTGCTAAAGATCTGCAGAGCTAATCTCTTAGAACCCCTCAAAGCCACCTAGGTAGCCAGAAGATACAGGACAGCTAAGTATAAGACAAGTACCAGAGGCAGCACCATTCAAGGCTTCACTGGGCTTTCATCTGAATTAAAAAACAAACAACACACAAAAGTTTGACAACAGAACCGAGTGTCCAATGAGCCCATTAGGGTCAGATCCAGTTCAGAGCCTGCACTGTGATCAGGTTCAAAAGCAAACCATTCACCATTCATGGAGAGTCAAGAGCAGAAATTGCAGCACACATTCCTCCAAACACAACCCTGCATTACCAAGGACTCAGTGCATGTTCTGGGGGCTTCACAGATCCCTGTGTTCAAGCTATACGGCATTTTGCAGAAGCCCCCAGAAGATATCGTAGGAGCTGCTTTCAGCCCAGCACAGAGCCTCCAGTATCCACTCACTCCTCTATTCAGACCAAGCCAGCTCACTAACTTTCCCGACTCACCACCCCATGGACCAGAAACTCAAAAAGTTTGCTTTTCGTAGCTTTGCGAGCCCCTCCTGTAACTTCATCTGTAGCCATCAGGGTCTGCTCAGCCTCTCTCACTCTCTCTCTTCCTCTTTCTTTCCCTTTTCTGTCTTTTTCTCCAACTCTCCCCTCTGAGTCCTGCTGGGCTCTCACACTTCTAATAGAGCTGAGTGGGGAGGGGGCCCCTTCAGGGCTTTCCTGACGGCCCACTCACGCTAATCCTCAGCTGCTGCATTCCTCAACTGATAAGCCAGAAATAGTTTGTGCTGCCGGGTTCTCTGTGTTTACTCTGCAGGGACAGAAAATCCAGCTTTTTAAACCTCTCTGTCCAAACAACAGAGATAAGCAGGAGGCAAATTGAAAACACGTCTGAGCTTTTTAGTAGCAGTACGGCAACCTCTCCTCCTCAGCATGAGGGGATGGCAAATTCTGAGCAATGGGATGGGGGGGCAGGGCTTCGGCAATGACATGAAACTCACTGCCTCGCAGAGAGATTTTTCCAGTTGGAAAATGCACCAGGCAAGCAGTGAGAAACAATGGCTTTCCCCTGCTCCCACTACTCCTCCTGCACTGTATTTCCAGGCCTTTTCCCCAGAGACCTGGCAGGCAGCACACACAAACATTCACTGGCAGCATTTCCAGCAAATGAGACTGAGAACTAAGCCCTTTGGACAAGAAAGAGAAATAGCAGGAGAGAGAGAGCTGGGAAAAGAGAGTGATGTGGTGTGTGTGTGTGAGTGTGAGAACGTGTGTGAGAGAGAGTGTGAGAACAGAAAAAGGACACAGAGAAGGGGAGTCTGTGACAAAAGGAGTCAGTGTAGCATAGAGCTAGTGACTGGGGCATGCTGCTTGATTTGCTACTCCCCTTCTACAATACCCCCATAACCTTGCCAGGGTGACCTGCCCTTATTCTTACATACTAGAGTGACAGACACCTCAAAGGTGATTGATAGGCACAAACAATAACACAGTGGGTGCCATTAGGCATAAATATCAAGCCAGGTGTAACAAAAAGCCTAATGTATACAAGAAAGCATGTTTTCCCCAGGAAATAAAAGCTGCATACTATGGGGAACATGGAGTATACCTGCCACACCCAGTTAAGTGAAAGAGAAAGAAGAGATGGGTAAAGTAAAGAGACACGGACTATGGATTTTACATATGTATGCAGTGTTGTTGTAGCCATGTCAGTCCCAGGGCATTAGAGTGACAAGGTGGGTGAGGTAATATAGATTTTACAGCCCATTTCATACTGCAGATGCCCTAAGACTTCACCAGCAAATGAGTTGGACACTGGCAATCAGGGCCGGCTCCAGGCACCAGCTTACCAAGCAGGTGCTTGGGGCGGCCACTTCGGAGAGGGGCGGCACATCAAGCTGTTCCATGGCAATTCGGCGGACGGTCCCTCACTCCTGCTCGGAGCGAAGCATGGCTTTTTTTTGTTTGTTTGTTTTTGTTTTTTTTGTTTGGCTGCTGGGGGCGGCCAAAACCCTGGAGCCGGCCCTGCTGGCAATTCAGTGACTGTAGACAAATATAGCAGCCATTCCCTACTCAGCAGGGCTGGCTCTTCCATAATGGTAGAATGGACAGTGGTGGCCTGGGGCAGCAATCTGCTTACTGACAGCTTTTTGTGTGTCTGCAGCTTGTGAGGGGTTGACATTTCACTGTTTGCCTACCACAGCAATACAGGAGATGTTGCCAGGTTACAAGAGGGGTTTATCCTATCCTTCTGCTGGAGATTCTTGTTTAGGGGCTAAGAATTGTCTGGTCAGACTACGAGCAGGGAAATAACCTGATCTCAGATATGTCACTGCCTAGACCATTGTACTGAGAAACAAACCCACAGAAGAAATACTGAATAAACTGGAACTTAGCAGCAAGTCACAGGCATCTGTGGGTTAACGTATCAATCCCCAAAATCCTTCAGCCCCTCACATACAGGGGAAACAGGACTTCTTAACTCTTCAGCGTGGCCCTAACCCAAGCACTAGTATCCAGGGATCCCTGCAGGAATACCAGAAATGCTAGGAAGATGGGAGCTTCTGTCAACTAGCTCTCTCAGAAGGAACCTGCCCAGCAGACCAACATATCTCTTCCAGCAGACCACCCATCTGTGGCTTGGACAAAACACACCTGTGATCTGGTTCCAGACAACTGTGTGTCTCCTCCATTTTTGGTGAGGCAGCATCTGGCTTGTATCTCTTCACTCTCCTCTCCCTTTCAGGTCCCAAAAGCATACTGAAATGCATGGGCCATCCTTTCTAGCCCTTTGTCCTGCTTTTAGCATAGCAAACACTGCGAAGTCCTCATCAGAAAACACATCCATCTCTGGTGCTGCCATCTTTGGGGAAAACACCAACTTCAGTGGCAATAGGATTATTGAAACATCTCTCTCTAAAAGTATTCCTATTATTTCTAATGTGGATCCCAATCAGTGCCCATTTTATTAATCAGTATACTAATAACTAACACAGAGTTAATTAACCAAATCCAGACTGGTTGCCTTCCTGGAAGATACGTTAGCCAACAAGTGGCTAGTCTCAATGCAGGGGTAATGGGGTGAAATGTAATGGTCTGTGCTATGCAGGAGGTCAGACTATATGATCTAACAATCCCTTATGGCCTTAAACTCTATGAATCTATGAACAATTCCAGCCTCGGAGAGATCACAATATAAAATAGATATAAAAATCTCCCTAATTCATTCCCATCTTCTGTATGATTGGATGGGAGCTATAATAAATAACCCTTCTAATATAGTCTCCCCCGTATATAATCAAATATATCTACACACAAAAGATAAATACATCATTTACACAGACATTCACACAAATATACAGGCAGATACAAAGGTTCAACACACACAAAGGATATTAAAACTGCTGTCACTCAGCCACACGGCAAGACATGAGGTTGCAAAGACACAGCTCCCCAGAATCAGCCTAGCTGATGTAAGAAAAGACATTTATTGTCTAGCTCCTCTATTTCAGGTGTTTATAGCAGTCCCATAAATTTATGGATACACCTTCACCCCAATGCCACAAAAAGCAGAACCTGATCCAAATCTATTTATCATAAATCCACCCCCATCCCTACTCAGCCCCCGTCACTGTAGTATTTGAGCA
The DNA here is from genome assembly GCF_002925995.2 of Terrapene triunguis. NCBI lineage: Eukaryota > Metazoa > Chordata > Testudines > Emydidae > Terrapene > Terrapene triunguis. Next base: position 548,860 of record NW_020664629.1, on the reverse strand, counting down.
ATGAATGTGTGAAAGGAGTGTCTTGTGGTGTAGGGCTACGCCTTGCCTCAGCCAGTGCTGGCTGCTGCAGCAGTCAAAACAGGAATCCCCCTTAATGTCCCCCCATCTCTCCTTCAGTCACTGAAGCACCAACAGCACCAAATGGCACCGGCTCTTCTCCCAGCAGTGCAGGCAGGGAGAGCCAGGGAGCAGGAGCTAGTGGTCCCACAGCTGGGCCCCTGACCTGTGGGAAGCCTGGAGCCGGGATATGCTGTATACATTCCTTCCCAGCAGGACGCTGCCTGTGAGCACAGGGGTCCCTGGAGCAGATGAGAGACAGCAGAAGGAAGTGAGCATGCTCAGTGAGCAAACTCTGCCTGTGAAGGTCAGCCCCTGGCCTAGCTGTAGGACTCAAAAGGCAGCAGCTGGAGGGAGGGAGGGAGAGAAGGAGGGTGAGGAAGGATGGACTAGGAAGGTTAACTCCTTCTGTCCCGGAAAACATGGCTCGTGCACCTCACCATGACCTACTCTCATTGCACACACCAGCCCCCTGAGAATGCCCCAATTCCCAGAGTGGACCTGAAGGCGGCAGCACAGGGTCTCAGTGCCCAGGAACAAGGAAACCATTCACGCTCAGACAGAAGCTGGAGACCTGGAGTGTTCTCTGTGGAGGCCTGAGAGAGAGAGAGAGAGAGAGAAAGCTGCAGTTCTCTGGGCGGGAGAAGGACCTTATCTATGGGTGGGGGAGTAGGAAGATCCCCATAGCTACTCTAAAGGGGGGAAGAGACCCTCCTCCCCCAGTGTTCTCTGTGGGATACAGGGAGAGACCTGTCTTGCCTGGGGGACACACGGAGACCAAACAAGCTTTGCACCCACCTTGTTTTCCTGTTCCTTTTACTAATCGCTTTTTGGCCCCTATGTGAAAGCATTTTAGTAGTTTGAGGAGCAGTAACAGAGACACCTCATTCCCTCCGTCCTGCTTTCCCGGGCCCAGTCTTTCCTAGAGTCGTAAGTCCCCAGACCTGGGCCTCTCTTATCTAAAATACAGTCTATAAAGCAGAATCTGGGATATTTTAAGGACATTTTGACACACTTATTTAGAACTGGATATGACAAATCCACTCAGGAGGCGTCTAGGGGCAGGTCTTCACTATCCGCTGGATCAGCTGGGTGATCAATCTATCAGGGGTCGATTTATCGCGTCTAGATGCAATAAAATCGATCCCCAATTGCACTCCCTGTTGACTCCGGAACTCCAGCTCACGAGAGGCGGAAGCGGAGTCGACGGGGGAGCAGCAGCAGTTGACTCACAGCCGTCCTCACAGCCAGGTAAGTCGACCTAAGATATGCCGACTTCAAGTTGGGTATCTTAGGTCGACGCCCTGCTAGTGTAGACCTGGGCTGAGAAACACTCGCTATAGAATTTAAGCTTTCGTTAAAAACAAAACAAAAGTTTAGCCCTTATGGTTGTGAAAGAACCTTCTGAATGTGACCACAATGCAACACTATCTGCCTGAGTCTGCAGACAGGAACACAGGACGAGCAGTATCAGAACAGACTGGTGGCACATGTAATTCAATATTCTATTTCCACCAGTGGCCAGTCTCAGATGCTTCAGAGGAAGGTATCCATTATGGCTTTTGTTTTGAGGTTTTGTTTGTGGTTATGGAATAATCTCACAAGTTAAATTTGTTCTTAATCCAGTTTGTGGTTGGTTTATTTATTATGCCCTGAAGTAGAAGGGGATTATATCTCTATATACATTTTTACTCTAATTCAACTGTAGTTATTCTCATTCATTCGAGTAATCACCAAAAAAAAGATAAATTAAAGAAAGTCAAACACTCAAAAGTTAGGGAACACCATAAGAACGGCCATACTGGGTCAGACCAATGATCCATCTAGCCCAATATCTTGTCTTCTCACTGTGGCCAATGGCAGAGAATGAACAGACCAGACAATCATGGAGTGATCCATCTCCTGTTGTCCACTCCCAGCTTCTGGAAGTCACAGGCTAGAGCCACCCAGAGCATGGGGTTGCATCCCTGACCATTTAAACTAATAGCTATTGATGGACCTATCATTCATGAACTTATCTCATTCTTTTTGAACCCCATTATAATTTTGGCCCTCACAACATCCTCTGGCAATGAGTTCCACAGGTTGAATGTGCGTTGTGTGAAGAAATACTTCCTTTTGTTTTAAACCTGCTGCCTATTAATTTCATTTGGTGACCCCTAGTTCTTGCGTTATGAGAAGAAGTAAATAACACTTCCTTAAGTCACTTTCTCCACACCATTCAAGTTTTTATAGATATCTATCATATTCCCCCTTTAGTCATCCCTTTTCTAAGCTGAAAAATCCAAGTCTTTTAAATCTCCTCATATGGAAGCTGTTTCATACCCTTAATCATTTTTGTTGTCCTTCTCTTGTATCTTTTTTAATTCTAATACATCTTTTTTGAGATGGGGCGACTAGAACTGCATGCAGTATTCAAGTTGTGGATGTACCATTGGTATATATCATGGTATTATGATATTTTCTGTCTTATTGTATTATCTATCCCTTTCCTAATGGTTGCCAACATTGTTAGCTTTTTTGACTGCCTCTGCACATTGAGTGGATGTTTTCGGAGAACTAACCACAAAAACTCCAAGATGGCTTTCTTGAGAGGTAACAGCTAATTTAGATCCCATCATTTTGTATGTATAGCTGAGATTATGTTTTCCAATGTGCATTATTTTGCCTTTATCAGCACTGAATTTCATCTGCCATTTTGTTGCCCAGTCACCCAGTTTTCTGAGATCCCTTTGTAACTCTTCAGGGTCTGCTCTGGACTTAACTATTTTGAATAATGTATGTCTGCAAATTTTGCTACCTCACTGTTTAGGCCTTTTTCCAGATCATTTATGAATATGGACACCACTATATACCTCTCACCATTATGAAAACTGTTCATTTATTCTCACCCTTTGTTTCCTGTCTTTTAACCAGCTACTGATCCATGAGAGGACTGTCCCTCTTATCCCATGACAACGTACTTTGCCTAAGAGTCTTCTGTGAGGGACCTTGTCAAAGGCTTTCTGAAAGTCCAGGTACACTATATCCACTGGATCACCTTGTACACGTTTGTTGACCCCCTCAAATAATTCTAATACAGTGATTGATTTTCAACCTGTTTTCATTTGCCAATCCCTAAAAAATGTCAAATGAAGATATGGCCCCCTCTGGCAATCTTAGATATTCTGTGGACCCCCAGCTTGAAAACCACTGTTCTAGTAGATTGGTGAGGCATGATTTCCCTTTACAAAAGCCGGGCTGACTCTTCCCCAACAAATCGTGTTCATCTGTGTGCCTGATAATTCTGTTCTTCACTATAGTTTCAACCAATTGGCCTGGCACTGACGGGTCACCTCTAGAGCCTTTTTCAAAAATTGGTATCACATTAGCTCTCCACCAATCATCTGGTACAGAAGCAGATTTAAATGATAGGTTAACATATGACACTTAATAGTTCTGCAATTTCACATTCAGAACTCTTAGGTGAATACCATCTGATCCTGGTGACTTATTACTGTGTATTTATCAATTTGTTCCAAAACTTCTATTGACACCTCAATCATGGACAGTTCCTCAAAATGTGTCACCTAAAAAGAATGGCTCAGGTGTGGGACTCTCCCTCACATCCTTGGCAGTGAAGACTAATGCACAGAATTCTTTTAGCTTCTCCACAATGGCCTGATCTTCCTCAGGTGCTCCTTTAGCACCTTGATTGTCCAGTGGCCCTACTGATTGTTTGGCCCGCTTCTTGCTTCTGATGTATTTAAATTTTTTTTGGTGTTAGTTGTTGAGTGTTTTGCTAGTTGCTCTTCAAATTCTTTTTTGGCCTGCCTAATTCTACTTTCACACTTGACTTGCCAGAGTTATGCTCCTTTCTATTTTCCTCAGTAGGATTTGACTTCTAATTTTTAAAGGATGCCTTTTTGCTTCTAACTGCTTCTCTTACTTTGTTTAGCCATGGTGACTCTTTTTTGGTCCTCTTACTATATTTTTTTAATTTGGGATATACATTTAATCTGAGATTTATTATGGTGGGTTTTTTTAAGTTTTCATGCAGCTTGCAGGCATTTCACTTTTGTGACTTTACCTTTTAATTTCCGTTTAACTACTGGAGAACCTCAGAGTTATGAACACCAGAGTTACGAACTGACCAGTCAGTCATACACCTCATTTGGAACTGGAAGTACACAATCAGGCAGCATCCGAGACAACAACAACAAGAAGAAAATACAGTGTAGTACTGTGTTAAATGTAAACTACTAAAAAATAGGGAAAGCAGAATTTTTCATTTGCATAGTAAAGTTTCAAAGCTCTATTAAGTCAATGTTCAGCTGTAAACTTTTCACAGAACCACCATAATGTTCATAGAATCATAGAATCAGGGTTGGAAGGGACCTCAGGAGGCTATCTAGTCTAACTCCCTGCTCAAAGCAGGACCAATCCCCAACTAAAATCATCCCAGCCAGGGCTTTGTCAAGCCTGACCCTAAAAACCTCTAAGGTTACCTCCTCCCTAGGTAACCCATTCCAGTGCTTCACCACCCTCCCAGTGAAAAAGTTTTTACTAATATCCAACCTAAACCTCCCCCACTGCAACTTGAGACCATTACTCCTTGTTCTGTCATCTGGTACCACTGAGAACAGTCTAGATCCATCCTAGTGTAGGATGTACTCCTGCAGCAGCAATGTGGCCCCATCTCTTTAGAAAGTTTGTGTTGAATTACAAGAGGGTCATATACTTCACTGTTTCTGTAGGCTGAGTGCATTGCATATACCAAGGGCTCCATGCATTTTTCTATACCCCCCTGCAAAGATTCCCTTCCCATTCCCCTCTATTTCAGGGACTCCCTGCAATGCCCACCCTCCTCCTTCATGCCAGGAGCTTTGTGACAATCCATTCCTCTCATGCCTGGGGCTCTGCATGCCCCATTCTTTCTCCCCACCCCGTATCACAAGCCAGGGGCTGTGTCCCTCATGTCTCCTTCCTATCATACCACTGTCCCCCAATCTCCCTCCACATGCCAAGGGATTAGTGTGCTCCCTTATCACCTCTTCACCACTATGGCAGGAGCTCCATGTGCCCCACATTCTCCTATGCCCGTTACTCCACCATGCCAGTGGCTGTGCGTACCCCATTCCACCATGCCTCCAATACCAAGCTCACACACACACAAGCTGTGGCTAGACTCAAAACTTCAAAGCACTGCCAAAGTGCGAGTGTGGTCGAGTGCAGGTACTCCACCTCCACGAGAGGATTAATTTACAGCACTGTTTACACTGGCGCTTTACACCCCTGGGTTTTTTCACACCCCTGAGCGAGAAAGTTGCAGTGCTGTAAAGCGCTAGTGTAGCCAAGCCCACATTCTTATTTTTCTTTATACCTGGGAGAGAACTCATTCAGGGTGTCAATATTTTTCCACTGTATTGGGAGGATCAGCAAAACTGGAGAGGTGAGGGTATGAGGTATTCTTATGCTGGGGGTGTCCGGTTCAGAGGGGCTGGGCTCGGAAGTGGGGGTCAGGGCTGTGGGTGGATGGGGTCGGGGGGGTGTCTGGTTCAGAGCGGCTGGGCTCAGAACTGGGGGCCAGGGATTGGGGGGGGATGGGGTCGGGGGGTGCCTGGCTCAGAGGAGCTGGGGGTCAGGGCTGGGGGGGTGCCCGGCTCAGAGGAGCTGGGCTCGGAGCTGGGGGTCGGGGAGTGCCCAGCTCAGAGGGTCTGGGCTCAGAGCTAGGGGTCAAGGCTGGGGGGGGGGGATGGGGTTGGGGAGTGCCCAGCTCAGAGGGGCTGGGCTCGGAGCTGGGGGTCAGGGCTGGAGGGGTGCCCAGCTCAGAGGAGCTTACCATGCCGCTTACCCCCGCCTCCAGAGCCTCAGTGAGCTGCGTCCAGGAGCTCCTGCCGCTCAGCCCGCCGGAGCTCGCAGCCCCGCCCCCTTACCACGCGGCTCCAAGCGGGAGGACCTCAGGCCCCGCCCGAGCCACGCCACTGCAGTGCTCTCCAGGGCCACTACTGGTAGCGGCGCGCTGAGGGAAGGCGAAGGCTGGGGGGAGCCTCCGACATTCTCGTGGGGGCCCCTACGGGGCCCGGGGCAAATTACCCCACTTGCCCCCCCCTCCCCCGGGCGGCCCTGAGGAAACGCAGTGGATCTAATTTACCTCGATTTCATTTAGGCATTTGATACGGTTCCACATGGGGAATTATTAACTAAATTGGAAAAGATGGGGATCAATATGAAAATTGAAAGATGGATAAGGAACTGGTTAAAGGGGAGACTACAATGGGTCATACTGAAAGGTGAACTGTCAGGCTGGAGGGAGGTTACTAGTGGAGTTCCTCAGGGATCAGTTTTGGGACCAATCTTATTTAATCTTTTTATTACTGACCTTGACACAAAAAGTGGGAATGTGCTAATAAAGTTTGCGGTTGACACAAAGCTGGGAGGTATTGCCAATACAGAGAAGGACCAGGATGTCATACAGGAAGATCTGGATGACCTTGTAGACTGGAGTAATAGTAATAGGATGAAATTTAATAGTGAAAAGTGCAAGGTAATGCATTTAGGGATTAATAACAAGAATTTTTGTTATAAGCTGGGGACGCATCAGTTGGACGTAACAGAGGAGGAGAAGGACCTCGGAGTATTGGTTGATCACAGGATGACTATGAGCCGCCAATGTGATATGGCCGTGAAAAAAGCTAATGCGGTCTTGGGATGCATCGGGCGAGGTATTTCCAGTAGAGATAAGGAGGTGTTAATACCGTTATACAAGGCACTGGTGAGACCTCATCTGGAATACTGTATGCAGTTCTGGTCTCCCATGTTTAAGAAGGATGAATTCAAACTGGAACAGGTACAGAGAAGGGCTACTAGGATGACCCGAGGAATGGAAAACCTGCCTTATGAAAGGAGACTCAAAGAGCTTGGCTTGTTTAGCCTAACTAAAAGAAGGCTGAGGGGAGATATGATTGCTCTCTATAAATATATCCGAGGGATAAATACCAGGGAGGGAGAGGAATTATTTAAGCTCAGTACCAATGTGGACACAAGAACAAATGGATATAAACTGTCCATCAGGAAGTTTAGACTTGAAATTAAACGAAGATTTCTAACCATCAGAGGAGTGAAGTTCTGGAACAGCCTTCCAAGGGGAGCAGTGGGGGCAAAAGACATATCTGGCTTCAAGACTAAGCTTGATAAATTTATGGATGGGATATGATGGGATAGCCTAATTTTGGCAATTAATTGATCTTTGACTATTAGCTGTAAATATGCCCAATGGCCTGTACTGGGATGTTAGATGGGGTGGGATCTGAGTTACTACAGAGAATTCGTTCCTGGGTGTCTGGCTGGTGAGTCTTGCCCACATGCTCAGGGTTTAGCTGATCGCCATATTTGGGGTCGGGAAGGAATTTTCCTCCAGGGCAGATTGGCAGAGGCCCTGGGGGTTTTTCACCTTCCTCTGCAGCGTGGGGCATGGGTCACTTGTTGGAGGATTCTCTGCACCTTGAAGTCTTTAAACCACGATTTGAGGACTTCAATAGCCCAGACATAGGTTAGGGGTTTGAAACAGGAGTGGGTGGGTGAGATTCTGTGGCCTGCGTTGTGCAGGTGGTCAAACTAGATGATCATAATGCTCCCTTCTGACCTTAAAGTCTATGATTCTACTGGCTCTATGGCTCCCCAGAAGTAGGGAGCCATATCTCCTGTAAGAGAATCATCTATTGAGAGTGGTTCCCGAAAAGGGATGGGTAATTTTATGATGTAACCAAGATGGACAGTATGGAAAACCCATTTTTCCATTTTTATCCTCTGCTATATATGGGAAAATTGACCTAGGTGGCCACCAAAATGAATCTTGGAGCTTGGAGGACCTAGACTTGGGTGGGTTTGCAGCTCTCAAAGGTCCTGTTACAAGTACTTCTTGATGGGCAGTTGTGGCTGGAAAAAAGCCCAATGCTTGTTCCCCTGAATCCACCGACACTTTCATGGTGATTCATACCCTGTTTGGTGAAATAATACCTGTGATGTTGGTTGATGCGTATAAGGTAGCTTTGTGTATTTCCTTTTGGGTGATGAGGTGTATATACCCAGGGAACGGAGGGGGGTTGCCCTTGAGTCCTTTAATGAATGCAATGACACATCAGTTTTTTGCCTGAACAAGTAGACCCTCCTCAAAGAGAAAATCTTCAGCAGTGGACTGTACTTCCTTAGGGAAACCTGAAGAATGAATCCAGGACTCCTTTGCATACCAACAGCCATCCATCTAAAGCAGGGGTTTCCAAACTTTTTGCCTGCGTGAGCTCATTTTAAAACAAACTGATTCCTGTGACCTCAGGCCACAACAAAGCAAGGAATTACACATTCAGTACATTATTTAATTCAATGTGCTGTGACACACGGGCTTGCATGTTGTGACACAGTTTCCTGAAGTCCGGCAGCATTGTAGAAATCGCACATCTAATCTTCGAGGTGACATCAGTAGTAGAGCAATAGTGAGAATTGATGGATACAAGTGTTCTGAATCCAGCTTCACACAAATACGTGCTTGCGAATGGCACAATCAGTGCATGCATTGAGAGTGCAGGACATTCATTCTCTTCTGGAGTTCTGGTTCACTGTCAAGAAAGTTGGTCACATATTCCTTGCAAGAATCAATTTCAGGAAATTTAGATGAGCTGTTCAATTTCAGCTGCTGGCAAACCCATAGCATCAAGCTTGCACTGAAAGAGGTTTTGCACCCAGTCATATTTTGTCATCTCAAGTCGGGAAAAAGGATGCAAACTGTTCCTCCAGCCGGCTAAGATGCTCAGCCATCACCTATATGGGAAACTGAATAATTTCCTTATTAGCCAAGAATTTGCAAAGCTGCAGGAAGCATTCATAGTTTGTCTTCAAGAGATTATTCTTCCAGAACACAAATTTCTTCATGAATTCTGTGAAGGATGTGGGTGTATTAAATTCATTCAGTTCCCAAATAGGTCTCTGACATAGGCACATCTTCCTTTGGTCACACAGAAAATCAACATATTCACTCTTTTTGCAGAACATTGCATAAGTACACAACTTGTCTCTCAGTTCAAAAAAATTATCCCAGTACTTTTCCTCTTGAAAGTCAACAAGCTTCAGTGTGGAACTGCAGTAACCCTGGCACTAGCACCTGTTGCAGCTGTGATGCAGCATCATAAAATGCTTTCTTGGGGGGAGAGACAGCCAACAAGAGGGCAGCTCGAGCTGGGGAGGGGGTTGGAATCTGCTGGAAGAGGACAGTTGGAGAAGAAGGAGAGAAGGAGAAGAACTTAGATGCTGAGATAGCAGATGAACTGGAGGTAGGGTAGGCGGAGAATAAAAGTAGGAGACTGGAAAGTGAGGAGGAGGAAGGAAGGAAAGTAGAAAAGGTTTCAGATCAGGAGAAGCATAAAAAACTAGGGTTGGGTAAGTGAGCAGACACTATTAGAGAAGGGAAGTAGAGGGAAATAAAATGTAAGACACACTAGAGAGAGAGAGAATCAAGGAAAACACTGAACGGAAATATAACTGGTGAAAAAGTGAATTGATCAAAAACCTGTGTTAGATTAAAACAAATCCTGAAAACTGTAAATGAGAAACCCTCCCAAACAGTATATGAACAGAGAGAATGACTGTTGGAACATCTATTGAAGAAATACAGTTCAAAGGTGTCTAATGGACAAGTGAGGGCCCACTGGGTGAAGAAACTCTACTTGTGGATTCATAGATTCATAGATTCTAGGACTGGAAGGGACCTCGAGAGGTCA
>NW_020664629.1:478450-534051 GCF_002925995.2 Terrapene triunguis | reverse complement strand
AGGTAGTCTAAGATCGACTGCACCGAAGAATGCGAAGGGGAGATGCCCCATTCAGCCGCCCAGCGGGAGAACCTCGTCCACTTTGCCAGGTAAGTCTGTCTAGTTGAGGGCTTTCTACTCTCAAGAAGGACCTTCTGGACTCCTTCCGAAGAGGCCTGTTCCTCAGGGTTCAGCCACACAACATCCATGGCGTGAGGTGGAGGGATGTGAGGTTGGGGTGCAAGAGTCGACCGTGATCCTGTGAGAGCAGGTCCGATCAGTTTGGCAGGGGCCACGGAGGGATCACGGACAAGCTCAATAGTGTCCCGAACCAGTGCTGGCGAGGCCACGCTGGGGCGATCATGATAACCTGTGCCTTGTCTCTCTTGATTTTCGCTAGGACTTTGCTGATGAGCGGAATTGGAGGGAACGCGTACATTACGCTTCCTGCGCACAGCAGAAGGAAGGCATCAGAGAGGGAGCCCTTGCCCAGACCCCCCCGCCCCCGGAGCAAAACCTGTGGCACCTCCTGTTCTGCCTGGTGGTGAACAAATCCACTTGGGGAGTTCCCCACCTCTGAAAGATTGTGCTGGCTACCTCTGGGTGGAGTACCCACTCGTGGTGAGAAGTAAAGTCCCTGCTTAGGTGATCTGCTAGCATATTCTTGGCACCTGGAAGGTGACACGCTTCTAGGTGGATTCCGTGGTCAATGCGGAAGTCCCAGAGACAGGGTGCCTCTTGGCAGAGGGCCGAGGATTGCGCTCCCCCTTGTCTGTTGATGTAGAACATCGAGGCTGTGTTGTCTGTCGGGACTCTGACCACTCTGCCCGACAGGTGAGGTAGGAAGACCGCACATGCTTTGCGCACCGCCCTGAGCTCTTTGACGTTTATGTGTAGTGTCGTTTCCTCGGGGGACCACGTACCCTGAGTCTGGAAGGTGCCGAGGTGTGCCCAACAGCCGAGGTCCAAGGCATCCGAAACCAACTCGACTGACTGAGGAGTGCTGACAAAGGGAACTCCTTCCAGGACTTTCCCGGGATCGGTTCACCATCGCAGCAAGGTAAGTACCGTTGCGGGGATGGTAACGACCTTTTCCAGGTGGTCCCTGGACTGGGAGTAGACTGTCACCAGCCATTGCTGCAGGGGTCGCATCCAGAGCCTGGCATGGGGCACCACATATGTGCATGCTGCCATGTGGCCTAGAAAGCGCAGGCAAACCCTGGCTGTAGTCAGGAGAAACACAGAGACGTCTGCGATGAGGTCCATCAGTGCCCTGAATCTCTCCAGCGGCAGGAACGCCCTGATGCAGGTCGAGTCGAGCACCGCTCCAATGAACTCTATCCTCTGTACCAAAACTAATGTGGATTTGTCGTCGTTTACCAACAGGCCGAGGCAACGGCACATGGCTAGCAGCATCGCAACATCCCTTTGGATCTGGGACCTGGAGCTGCCCTTGACTAGCCAGTCGTTGAGGTACGGGTAGATCTGGACACCCCGACATCTGAGGTAAGTGGCCACCACCGACAAGCACTTGGTAAATATCTGTGGTGCTGTTGGTAGGCCAAATGGGAGGACCGCAAACTGATAATGGTTGGGACCTACCGTAAACCGGCGGAAGCGTCTGTGTCCCTCGAAAATGGTGATGTGAAAGTACGCATCTTTCAGATCGAGGGCAGCATACCAGTCTCCTGGATCCAGAGAGGGGATGATGGAGGCCAGGGAGACCATACGGAACTTCAGCTTCGCTAGGAAGCGGTTCAAGTCTTGCAGGTCCAGGATAGGTCGCAGACCGCCCGTGGCCTTTGGGATTAAAAAGTAATGGGAATAGTACCCCTTCTTCTTGTACGCTGGAGGAACGACCTCCACCACACCTAGCTACAGTAACTCCTCTACCTCCTGCGCAAGAAGACTCTCGTGAGAAGGGTCCCTGAAGAGAGATAGGGAGGGGGGATGGGAAGGAGCGGTAGAAAGTAACTGAAGGGTGTAACCCTGCGCCACCGTACTAAGGACCCATCGGTCCAATGTTATAAATGCCAATGCAGGGAGGAAAGGAGAAAGCCGATTGGCAAAAATAGGGAAGGGAGGATCCTGGGAACAGTCTGGTAGGTCGTCAAAATGAGTGCTTGCCTGCCTGCGTATTGTAAGTCGAGCTCGACTGAGAAGCCTGCGAAGGCTGTTGGCTAGGATGCCAATTTTAGCCTCTGGATTTCTTATGGGGAGACTCCTGGCAAGGGTGGCTCCCCTGGCCCTAAGGCTGCTGTGGCTTGAACCACTTGCAAGCAGGGCCGAGAACATACAGGCCCAGCGTTTTAAGGGTCGTGCGGGAGTCCTTTAGGCCATGGAGCTTATTGTCCGTCTGTTCCGCAAACAGGGCTTGCCCATTGAAGGGAAGGTCTTACATCAACTGCTGCGTCTCCGTGGACAAGCCAGAGAGGAGCAGCCAGGATACCCAGCGCATGGTGACAACCAAGGCCATGGTTCGGGTGGCAGTGTCCGCCGCATCCAACACCACCTGGAGTGTCGCCCTGGCCGCAGTCATGCCCTCCTCCATAACTGCCCAGAACTCCTTCCTAGAAGCCTCAGGAAGGGAGCTCTCGAACTTGGCCATCACTTGCCACATGTTAAAGTCATAGTGTCCCAGGAGGGCTTGATGGTTGGCCACCCTCAACTGGAGACTAGAGGATGAATAAACCTTACGCCCAAACAAGTCTAGTCTCTTGGAGTCTTTGTTCTTAGGGGTAGCCCCAGGTTGACCTTGTCGCTCCCGGTGGTTAACCGCTTCTACCACTAGGGAGTTGGGAGCAAGGTGGGTGTACAGGTACTCATGGCCTTTGAATGGCACAAAGTACTTGCACTCGGCCCTCTTGAAAATGGGTGGCAGGGAGGAGGGAGTTTGCCACAGGGCATTAGTGATCTTAGGGACTCCTTCAGGAAGGGGCAGAGCCACCCTGGCCGGTGCTGTAGAGCAGAGGACATTGAAGAGAGAGTCCAAGGGCTCCTCTAATTCCTCCCCCTGAAGGCCCAGGTTGGCAGCGACCCTCTTCAGTAGTTCCTGGTGCGCTTTAGGGTCATCCGGAGGAACCGGGGGAGGGGGCCCCGTTATAGCCTCGTCTGGCGACGACAAGGAAGATGCCAGTGCTGTAGGGTCCTCCACAACCATTGGTGGCCCAGTAGCTTGTTCCTGTGCTCCCTCTTAGACCTGCGGGGTCCTCATGCCCGAGGCTTCGTGCACCGGAGGAGGGCGGGAGAGAGAGGCAGCTGGTCTCTCTGAGGCTCTGGACACCAAGCAGGCGGCCTGGGAGGGCGGGGTGAACGCCCACAGGTTCCATGGGTACCACAGCGCCAGCTACTGTGCCTGAGGCCACAGGGCTGATTTTGGTGCCAACAATGTAGCTAGTACCGCTGGTACCAGAGCTTGTCCCACCGTCAGGGAACCTCACTCCAAACCAGGGCTGGATCCTGGGCAGTCGCTCCCAGGTGACCAGGACAAAGCGGAATGGTGACTCTGTCCCAACTGGTGCCAGTCACTTCGCCTGGAGTCTGATCTGGAGCGGGGTCTTAGGGACCGGTGGCGATCGACAGATCCGCAACGGCTTGGATCCAGCGATTTATGTCTCGCGCTTGACGAATGGTACTGGGATTAGGAGCGGGACCGGGTGTTGGAAGAGGCCCGGTGCCGGGAAGCGCCCGTACCCGGTGATGCCCTCCTAGGGGATCAGCAACAGTCTGAAGAATGGTAACGTTGATCCCTCGACGGGTCCCTGGAGCGGTACCATGGTCTCGGAGATACCAGGTGCTGGGACCGGTACTCCTGCCTGGGGGCGCATGCCTCCAAAGGTCTGCACCTGGTAGCCAGCGAGCTGCGCCTTGAGCCTCTCTGCCCATGCCCAAGATCCGGGGACCGAATGGGGCTGCGCTGCATCTGCCTTTCGCGGTCAGAGGCATGGCGGCTACAGGAGGGCAAGAGCTGGCGGGACATCCCCTGTGACGGGGAATGGTGCTGCTGAGGTGGGGACTGAAGCGGTCCAAACGTGGGTTTATCCCATGACTGGGGAACTGCAGGAGCCAGCGTGGGCGGCACCATGAGGGACATGATCTCCTGCGCCGCCTGCAGGGCCTCTGGCATGGACGGTACCTGGAGCTGATGGAGGCCTCTGTCACTATCCAGGGTAGCCGGTGGGGAGCAGGTTGGGCTACATCGCTCCACCAGAGCTTGGGCCCGAGATCCTGATGGGGTGAAGAGTTGCCCGGCATGGGACCTTGCTCAGACCCAGTCTTATCCTTTCCCTTGCAGGAGGTTGGAGACCTACCTCGCACCATCTTCTTGGGCTTCTTGATCGGAGCCACAGATGGGGACCAGTGCCGGCCTGTGGGGCACTGTGTACTGAGGTCACGGTGCTCGACACCGAGTCAGAGCGCTGCTCCGATGCCGGGGTGAGGGCAGACTCCATAAGGACCACTCAAACAAATATCGCGCTCCTTCTTAGTCCTTGGCTTGAAGGACTTGCGAATTTTGCACTTTTCACTAATGTGCCCTTCGCCCAGGCAACGCAGACAACTGCTGTGTGGATCACTAACGGGCACGGGCCTCGTACAGCAATCACAAGGCTTAAAGCCTGGGGACCGGGGCATGCACCGTCCCAAGGCAAAGTTCCATTCAGGACCTACAAAGTCTCTAACTATAGCTAAGAGATATACAAACACTAACAGAAAAACTATATACACTATAATACAAGAATTAACTCGTTCATACGAACTAGCTGAAGCAGCAATAGTTCCAGCACCGTCACTGGCGGCAAGAAGGAACTGAGAGTGCGGGGAACCGGTGGCTCCCTACATACCGCGGCATATGCGCGCCACTCCCGGGGGCGCTGGAGTCGGTCCCCTATGGATACTGCTGAGGGGAAAACTTCCAGCACCGGTACATGTGGCGAGCACACACACCTAGTTGAATGGACATGAACAAGCACTCGAAGAAGAAATGTAGGTTCCATCTCCAAAGGTGGTGATGTTGGAACTGTTGATGAAGAAATACCCCAACTAGCAGAGCGAACAGGAGACTGGCTTCTTTCATAATGTTTGTGGACCGATGGTATCATGATCTCCCTTGTAAGAATCAATTCTGATAAGATGGGAGATTCCGGATCCAGCAGGATGGTTATGTCCCCCGAAATGCTCTATTTGCCACCATGAGTCTTCTCCCTGTGAACCTTTGGTGTCAGCTCAAAGTGTGTGCCAGTGATGACTGTGTATGGGATGGTCATCTGTCCTTCACCAGTCTAGGCTCATGCTTCTTTGTACTTGGTACTGATGGGCCTGTTACGAGAGAACTGGACTTGACATAAGCTGGACTTGACATAACTGCAGCCATTTTGTATACTCCGCCACCAATAGTTGAAAATGAAAATACCATCTAGTTAGAAATAATTTGGCCTTTGCCTAAGTAAAACATACAAATGGCTGCACAGCTGCAGCTTTGTACGGATTTATTAAAATGAAAGAGTGTGTGGATAACTGACTTTGGATCGGTGTGTCTTTCTGTTATGACTCGGAGTTGCTTTGCTGATAAGTAGCATTATGAGGTTTTTTGCTTTTCCTAGGAAAATTGTTAGCTTATTAGAGGTTGAAAGTGTCCAATTTGAAACAGTTTGAGGAGGATTTCTTAGAGCTAGCAGACTGACATCTTACTCCCCAGCAACTGGAAGGATGGCTGATCACCAAAAACCTGCTGTTGCCCACTTGATACCACCTCAGACTTCGGGTAACTATATTTGGGGTGCTCTAGACTATTGCTGTTGCATATGTATGTATGCTTACAACTAAGTGAAAGGACTCTTGTTTGTACCAATCATTTATCGGACAGAGGAGCTGTGTCTCTACTGATTTATTACCTGGAAAACAAGAATTAATTACTATAGTTTTCGGTTCAAATAACTCCAGGTGTAACCATCCCACTGCCACCGATGATGCCAAAGTGGAGGCGGTCAGTCTTTTCAGCTTGGGCCAGTACCATGACATCAATGGGTTTTCGAGTTTCTGAGATTCACCCAACCTCAAGGGTATAAGTGAATCAGCCCTCTCTTAGGCCTGGTCTACACTAGGCTTTTATGTCGAATTTAGCGCCGTTATATCGAATTAACCCTGCACCCGTCCACACCAGGAAGCCATTTAGTTCGACATAAAGCTCTCTTTAAATCGATTTCTGTAATCCTCCCCAACGAGAGGAGTAGCGCTAAATTCGACATGGCCATATCGAATTAGGCTAGGTGTGGATGGAAATCGACGCTAATAGCTCCGGGAGCTATCCCACAGTGCACCACTCTGTTGACGCTCTGGACAGCAGTCCGAGCTCGGATGCTCTGACCAGCCACACCCCCGGAAAAATTTGAATTCATTTTCCTGTCTGGGCAGTTTGAATCTCAGCTCCTGTTTGGACATCGAGGTGAGCTCAGCAGCAGTGGCAACGATGCACAGCTCTCCAGCAGAGATGGCCGTGCAATCTAATAGAAAGAGGGCACCAGCATGGACTGATCGGGAAGTCTTGGATCTCATCGCAGTGTGGGGCGATGAGTCCGTGCTTTCAGAGCTGCGCTCCAAAAGAAGGAATGCTAAGATCTACGAGAAGATCTCCAAAGCCATGGCAGAGAGAGGCTACAGCCGGGATGCAACGCAGTGCCGCGTGAAAATCAAGGAGCTGAGACAAGGCTACCAAAAAACCAAAGAGGCTAACGGACGCTCCGGATCCCAGCCCCACACATCCCGTTTCTACGAGGCACTGCATTCCATCCTGGGTGCGGCCGCCACCACTACCCCACCCCTGACCGTGGACTCCGAGGATGGGATATTGTCCGCGGCCGGTTCCTCGTCGGACATGTTAGCGGACGGGGAAGATGAAGAAGGAGATGAGGAGGACGAGGCAGTCGACAGCGCTGGCACCGCTGATTTCCCCGACAGCCAGGAGCTCTTCATCACCCTTGCCGAGATCCCGTACCAACCGTCCCCATCCCTTACCCCGGACACAGAATCAGGGGAAGGATCAAGCAGTAAGTGCTGTAAACATGTAAACATTTATTTAAAACAGAACAGGAATATTTATACTATTAAAAATGTATGTTTATAAAAGTGCTGTAAACTAGTAAAAAATACAAAACAGGAATATTTACAAAGGTAACAAATGGGTTTTCATGATTTCTCAGTCTTAGGCTCTTCTCAATTTAGTCCAAAGTATTTTAAAAAATTTTCACAATGTCCGTTACTACATGATTCCAAGGCCCAAGACGCTCCACTCCATAGTCCCAGTGCACCTAGTCGAAAATCCGGTCAATGTGGCCGGGGATTGACGAGAAATCCTCGTAGGAGAACTCCTCGTAGGTCTCGTGGAGGTAGATCTCAAGCCTGTTTATCAGGTTCCGGGGTAGGGCGATCTTACTGGGCCCTCCGTGGTAGCAGACATGTCCCCGCCACGCCACAATCAAGTACTCGGGGATCATGGCCCGACATAGCATGGCAGCATACGGCCCCGGTTTCTGCATGCTTTCCCGCAGCATGCGTTCTTTCTGGGTGTCCGGGATCCTCAGGAGGGTGATGTCGCTCATGACGCCCTGCTTTGAATTAGGGAGGGGAATGTTAGTATTGGGACTGCTTTACAGCCACGCGGTGGAGGGAGAGGGGCAGCATACAGGGATCTTTCCCTGGGACAGCCGCGAGGGGGTGGGACAGGGGCAGAGTTGATGCTGTCCTGATTGCTGGCAGCAGAGACTGGCATTGCTTTCAATGTGAAAGGAGGCCAGTGCTACTGCTGGAGTTTTAAGCAGCCACAAGTCTACGGCTTACCATTATTGCCCGCTCCAGAAGTTCAGGTCTCCAGCCACAGTTCTCTGATCACTCCAAGACCACCGCAAGTCCACAGGCACTGAAGGCGACGGCCGAAAATTCGACCTTGTCCTGAGTGCGCATGTGAGAGGTGCAGTGCATGGTCTTGTTCACAGAGAAAGACTAGGTTATTTGTGTACAATTTCATTTATCTGTCTCGGGAATTCACTCCCTTTTTACAATTCACACAGACACATCTGCGACTGTCTCCCAACCCAGCCTGTCAGCACACTCCCAGAGACTAGCGCAGATTAGGCGGAGGAAGAAGAAGACGCGTGAAGACATGTTCTCAGAACTAATGGGCTGCTCCCGAGCCCAGGCAGCCCAGCAGACACAGTGGAGGGAGAACTTGTCACAAATGCACCGAGCAGTCATGGAACGGGAGGAGAGGTGGCGTCAGGAGGACCAACAGGCTACTGAAAAGCTGCTTGGACTAATGAGGGAGCAAACGGACACGCTCCGGCGCCTTGTGGATGTTCTGCAAGACCGGAGGCAGGAGGACAGAGCCCCGCTGCAGTCTATCTGTAACCGCCCTCACCCGCCACCAAGTCCCACACCACCCTCACCCAAAGTCCAAAGAAGGAGGGGCGGCAAGGGCCGTTAAAACTTTCAGTCAACCCCTGCAGACTGCTCTAGCACTAGAAGGCTGACATTCCCCAAAATTTCATGAGTCCTTTCCTACCCACCTCACACAAGCCCCCGTCGAAGTTTCACCACCCACGTTTCATGTCTGGTTTGCAATAAATTGTTTGTTTCTGTTCATTACTGTTTCAGTCAGGTTCTTTTGAGGGAGAGTCTGTCTGGAGGGGGGCAAGGGGCTTGGTAATTGGACAGGACAGTGACCTTTTGCAGGGTACAGAGGCGGTGTCAGGTCCAGCATCAGGACACATACACAGTGCAGTCACTGGTTACCCTGGTCAGTCTGGGAGGTGTTTTTATTGTTCTGGGGGGGGGGGGTTGCTCTGTGACTTTGTGGCGGGGGAGGGCAGTTACAGATCTTATGCAGCGGTCCTTATCCTGGCTCACAGATCCACGCAGCAGGGGATATGTAACCCAACCCCCCCTGCCAGAAAGTCACATAGCCGACACATACACGCAGTCCCCCCCAGGAGTGCTGGCAGGCTCCATTGAAATAACCAGTGCACCAGTGCGGAGCCTGTCATTCCGGGAGTTTAGAAGCATCATTTGCATCAGAACACTAAACCCGCCCCCCGCCACAGTCCGCGTCCCCGGTTTAAAATATTCCCGCGAAAAAAGCAATACAGACAACGGTGTTAATTAACAAAATAGAAATGATTTTATTTTTTGGGAAGGGGAAGGGGGTGAAGGGGGTATGTAACTGGAGAGGATAGTGAAAATGAACTGGGTAAAGAAACGGGGGCAGGTTCAGCTTTTCTGTCCACAAACTGAAAAGTCACTGGTTGCCCTGCTCACTCAGGAACCTAGCTTTCAAAGCCTCCCGGATGCACAGGGCGTCCCGCTGGGATCTTCTAATCGCCCGGCTGTCTGGCTGGGCGTAATCAGCAGCCAGGCTATTAGCCTCAACCTTCCACCCCGCCATAAAGGTCTCCCCCTTGCTCTCACACAGATTGTGGAGCACACAGCAAGCTGCAATAACGATGGGGACATTGGTTTCACTGAGATCACAGCGAGTGAGTAAGCTTCTCCATCTCCCTTTGAGACGGCCAAAAGCACACTCCACCACCATTCTGCACTTGCTCAGCCGGTAGTTGAACAGTTCTTTTTCTGTGTCCAGGGCGCCAGTATAGGGCTTCATGAGCCAGGGCATTAGCGGGTAGGCTGGGTCCCCGAGGATGACTGTAGGCATCTCCACATCCCCAAGAGTTATTTTGTGGTCTGGGAAGTAAATACCTTCCTGCAGCCGTCTAAACAGACCAGAGTTCCTGAACACGCGAGCGTCATGAACCTTGCCCGGCCATCCGACGTAGATGTTTGTAAACCGTCCCCGATGGTCCACCAGTGCTTGCAGCACCATTGAAAAGTAGCCCTTTCTATTGATGTACTTGCTGGCCTGGTGGTCCGGTCCCAGGATAGGGATGTGAGTCCCATCGATAGCCCCACCGCAGTTTGGGAATCCCATCGCGGCAAAGCCATCTATGATGACCTGCGCGTTTCCCAGGGTCACTACCTTTGGGAGCAGTACCTTCACGATTGCGTTGGCTACTTGCATGACAACAACCCCCACGGTAGATTTGCCCACACCAAAGTGGTTCGCGACTGACCGGTAGCTGTCCGGCGTTGCAAGCTTCCAGAGGGCTATGGCCACTCGCTTCTGGACAGTCAGGGCTGCTCGCATGCGGGTGTCCTTGCGCTTCAGGGCAGGGGACAGCAACTCACAAAGTTCGAGGAAAGTCCCCTTCCGCATGCGAAAGTTTCGCAGCCACTGGGATTCATCCCAGACCTGAAGCACTATACGGTCCCACCAGTCCGTGCTTGTTTCCCGGGCCCAGAATCGCCGTTCCACGATATCCACATGACCCATTGCCACCATGATGTCCTGGGCGCTGGGGCTCGTGGTTTCTGACAGCTCTGTGCTACTCTCCGACTTCAGGCCATCACGGCGGTGTCGTAGCCTCCTCGCCTGATTACTCTTCATCTGCCTCAGGGAAAGGTGTATGATAAGCTGCGAGGTGTTGAGAACGGCCACAAGTGCAGCGATGGTCGCGGCGTGATCCATGATCGCAGTGCTGTGGCGTCCGCGCTGTCACTGACCAGAAAAGTGCGCGAACTGATTTCCCGTCGGCGCTTTCATGGAGGGAGGGAGGGCGTTTGTGACGGACGGATGACGACACATTTTTTTTACCCAGAAGGCATTGGCGGCTCGACCCAGAATTCCGATGGGCAGCGGGGACTGCGGGAACTGTGGGATAGCTGCCCACAGTGCACCGCTTCCAATGTCGACGCTTTCCCCGTTAGTGTGGACTCACAAAGTCGAATTACTGTCCTTAGTGTGGACACACACGTTCGACTTTGCAATATCGATTACACATATTCGATTTAAGTAAAATCGAACTACCCTCGTAGTGTAGACATACCCTTATAAGTGGATCTGGAGGGGGAATTTTCTCTCAGGTTTAGAGAGGGTTTCCTACCTTAGCATGGAGCCTGAGACAAGGAGCCCTTGGCTCTACTTTTGCCTGCATCTGTGTCTGATGTGTAATGCTTGGCATTGCTGTCCTTGATGCCTCAAGCCCACTGTACGGTGGGGGGGGGGTCTCCCCAGCCCACATCCAACAGGGGCCTCATAGCCTGCTCCATGAGGTGTTTCTTAAGTCTGAACTCCTGGGCTTGATGGGTTCAAGTCAGAAAGGAGCGACCGATACTGCACCTAGCAGAGATATGACCTTCTCCCAAGGCAGTAAAGGAACCTGCAGTGCTCTTCACAGACTGGAAAGGAACAGGGACAGGAGAGGCAGTTCTTGAAGCCCAGAATCCTGGGTATAATTGGAATCCCATACCAGGAAGGGGGGGCTCCAGAGTCATGTCCCTGAAATCTAACTATCTAATACACTAACTGAGAAATTTTATACACAGTATTTACAGTTTATAATATTTACAGGTTTGATGTAGGTGGATCAGCTCCAGGGACAGAAGGGTTCTGTC
This sequence comes from Terrapene triunguis, assembly GCF_002925995.2. Classification (NCBI taxonomy): domain Eukaryota; kingdom Metazoa; phylum Chordata; order Testudines; family Emydidae; genus Terrapene; species Terrapene triunguis. The sequence continues at coordinate 522,576 of NW_020664629.1, read as the reverse complement.
TCAGACCATGTGGCAGTAAAAAGGACGTGGAGAGGCAGTCAGTCCGCACCACCACCACCAGCACTTGAAGAAGCAGCAGGAACTCTGAAAACTTTTTTGGGGGGGGAACGTGAGGTGGATAATCAGCTGAACATGAGCTCCCAATGCGAAGCTGTGGCCAAAAGAGCAAATGCAATCCTTGGATGCATAAATAGAGGTACCTCGGGTAGGAACAGAGAGATTCTTTTACCTCTTTATTTGGCACTGATGCGACCGCTGCTGGAATATTATGTCCAGTTCTGGTGTCCACAAATCAAGAAGGATGTTGATAAACTGGAGTGGGTTCAGAGAAAAGCCAGGAGAATGATTAAAGGATTGAAAAACCTGTCTTACAGTGATAAGCTAAATAGATTGAGCTCCTTGAGTCTAACAAAGACAAGGCTAACAGGAGTCTTTAAGCACCTACATGAGGAACAAATATTTGATAATAAGCTCTAGTAGAGAAAGGTCTAACACGATCCAATGGCTAGAAGTTGAACCTAGACAATTTAAGACTAGAAATAAGGCATAACTTTTTAAATATGAAGGTAATAAACTGATGAACAATTTACCAAGGGTTGTGGTGGATTCTCCAGCACTTGCATTTTTTAAATCAAGATTTATTTATTTTTTAAATATAGTCTAGTTCAAAAGGAATTATTTGGGGGATGTTCTATGGCGTGTGTTATGCAGGAGGTCAGACTAGATGATGTTTTAGAATCTATGAGTGAGATTTAGAGGAATTGGACATGTGCATTGTGAGAAGCGAAAGGAAGTCTGCTGTTGAGGTAAAGAGTCCATGTATTGTAGGGGTGACAAGGCATGTGAGGTTTTTAAGGCCCGGCTTGACAAAGCCCTGGCTGAGATGATTTAGTTGGTGTTGGTCCTGCTTTGAGCAGGAGATTGAACTAGATGACCTCCTGAGGTCTCTTCCAACCATAATATTCTATGATTCTATGTGAGCTGAACTTGCCCTGGATGTTAATGTAGATTTCACCAAGGGGTTCAGTTATTTCTAGTGACTGCATGGATAAGAAATGAACTTGAGCAAACAGCTCTAAAGTTTTTGTGTGGGAATCTCCTTGTGATTCTAAGAAGTGGGAGCTAGTGCTGGAAGAAGAGATATAAGGAATATTGGGAAGTAAGAGATGACAACAAGGGTTGGGGGCAGGGAAGAGTGCTGGCAGTGGTCATGCTCAAGAGAGGGGCAGCAGAGGATCATCGATATAGCTACTGGGTGAGAAGAGTTATGGGACTTATGGGACAAAAGGGTGCAGGGTTTTGGGATAGCAAGAAGTGATATGAGGCTATGGGGTACGGAAGAGTTAGCACAGCCATGGAGAGGGCATGGGAGATGAGTCCAGGAGAGCTGGCTGTATTTTAAAGAATCCTTATTGAGGTTGCAGGAACAAACCATCCCGATGTGTAGAAAGAATAGTAAATATGGCAGGCAACCACCTTGGCTTAACAGTGAAATCCTTGCTGATCTTAAACACAAAAAAGAAGCTTACAAGAAATGAAAGATTGGACAAATGACCAGGGAGGAGTATAAAAATATTGCTCAGGCATGCAAGAGTGAAATCAGGAAGACCAAATCACAATTGGAGTTGCAGCTAGCAAGGGATGTTAAAAGTAACAAGAAGGGTTTTGTGACAAAGTTCCTCCTCTATCTTGGTGGGTCCTGCGCTTATTGGCGGATTTTCTTGCCTCAGAGATTCACCATGTGGGTTGGGGAACAGCCCAGAGACCTTCCCCTCTGGAAGAACCCACAGTCCAGGTCAATTGGGAGGTTTGGGGGGAACCCGGGCCCGCCCTCTACTCTGGGTTCCAGCCCAGGGCCCTGTGGACTGCAGCTGTCTATAGTGCCTCCTGTAACAGCTGCATGACAGCTACAATTCCCTGGGCTACTTCCCCATGGCCTCCTCCAACACCTTCCTTATTCTCACCACAGGACCTTCCTCCTGGTGTCTGATAACGCTTGTGGCTCCTCCGTCCTCCAGCAGCACACCCTCACCCTCTCACTCTCAGCTCCTTGCGCCTCTTGCTCCCAGCTCCTCACACTCGCACCACAAACTGAAGTGAGCACCTTTTAAAACCCAGGTGCCCTGATTAGCCTGCCTTAATTGAGTCTAGCAGCTTCTTCTTAATTGGCTCCAGGTGTCCTAATTAGCCTGCCTGCCTTAACTGGTTCTAGCAGGTTCCTGATTACTCTAGTGCAGCTCCTGATCTGGTCACTCAGGGAACAGAAAACTACTCATCCAGTGCCCAGTATATTTGCCTTCTACCAGACTCCTGTACCCCACTGGTCTGGGTCTGTCACAGTTTCTACAGGTACGTTAGCAACAAGAAGGTGGTCAGGGAAAGTGTGGGCCCCTTACTGAATGCGGGAGGCAACCTAGTGACAGAGGATGTGGAAAAAGCTCATGTACTCAATGCTTTTTTTGCCTCTGTCTTCACGAACAAGGTCAGCTCCCAGACTGCTGCACTGGGCAGCACAGTATGGGGAGGAGGTGACCAGCCCTCTGTGGAGAAAGAAGTGGTTCAGGACTATTTAGAAAAGCTGGATGAGCACAAGTCCATGGGGCCAGATGCACTGCATCCGAGGGTGCTAAAGGAGTTGGCTGATGTGATTGCAGAGCCATTGGCCATTATCTTTGAAAACTCATGGCGATCGGGGGAGGTCCCAGATGACTGGAAAAAGGCTAATGTAGTGCCCATCTTTTAAAAAGGGAAGGAGGAGGATCCGGTGAACTACAGGCCAGTCAACCTCACCTCAGTCCCTAGAAAAATCATGGAGCATGTCCCGAAGGAATCAATTTTGAAGTACTTCAAGGAGAGGAAAGTGATCAGGAACAGTCAGCATGGGTTCACCAAGGGCAAGTCATGCCTGACTAATCTAATTGCATTCTGTGATGAGATAACTGACTCTGTGGATGAGTGGAAAGCAGTGGACGTGTTATTCCTTGACTTTAGCAAAGCTTTTATACGGTCTCCCACAGTATTCTTGCCAGCAAGTTAAAGAAGTATTGTCTGGATGAATGGACTATAAGGTGGATAGAAAGCTGGCTAGATCGTCGGGCTCAACGGGTAGTGATCAATTGCTCCATGTCTAGTTGGCAGCCGGTATCAAGCGGAGTGCCCCAAGGGTCGGTCCTGGGGCCGGTTTTGTTCAACATCTTCATTAATGATCTGGAGGATGGCGTGGATTGCACCCTCAGCAAGTTTTCAGATCACACTAACCTGGGAGGAGTGGTAGATATGCTGGAGGGTAGGGATAGGATACAGAGGGACCTAGACAAATTGGAAGATTGGGCCAAAAGAAATCTGATGAGGTTCAACAAGGACAAGTGCAGAGTCGTGCACTTAGGACGGAAGAATCCCATGCACTGCTACAGACTAGGGACCGAGTGGCTAGGCAGCAGTTCTGCAGAAAAGGACCTAGGGGTTACAGTGGACGAGAAGCTGGATATGAGTCAACAGTGTGCCCTTGTTGCCAAGAAGGCTAACGGCATTTGGGGCTGTATAAGTAGGAGCACTGTCAGCAGATCAAGGGACGTGATCATTCCCCTCTATTCAGCACTGGTGAGGCCTCATCTGGAGTAGTGTGTCCAGTTTTGGGCCCCAGACTAGAAGAAGGATGTAGAAAAATTGGAAAGAGTCCAGCGGAGGGCAACAAAAATGTTTAGGGGGCTGGAGCACATGACTTATGAGGAGAGGCTCAGGGAACTGGGATTATTTAGTTTGCAGAAGAGAAGAAAGAGGGGGGATTTGATAGCTGCTTTCAACTACCTGAAAGGGGGTTCCAAAGAGGATGGAGCTCGGCTGTTCTCAGTGGTGGCAGATGACAGAACAAGGAGTAATGGTCTCAAGTTGCAGTGGCGGAGGTTTAGGTTGGATATTAGGAAAAACTTTTTCACTAGGAGGGTGGTGAAGCACTGGAATGGGTTACCTAGGGAGGTGGTGGAATCTCCTTCCTTAGAGGTTTTTAAGGCCCAGCTTGACAAAGCCCTGGCTGGGGTGATTTAGTTGGGAATTGGTCCTGCTTTGAGCAGGGGGTTGGACTAGATGACCTCCTGAGGTCCCTTCCAACCCTGATATTCTATGAGTGAATTGGGCTGTGGGGGACAAGCAAGAATGAGGGGGACATGGGAGCAAGGAGATCCTGGTGGGATGCAGGCAGGAGGACAAAGTAAGGGAAAAGTAGCACATCTTTGCCTTCTTCACCTGATGGACTTGCAATGGCTTGGGTCCACTTGAGGCACGGTTTCATCAGGCAGAGACTGCAAGACATTTCTAGTGCTGCCCTGCCCCTACCTCCTTCTGCTGCACTTTCTCTTTCCCCAAACACCTGCAGTAACTGCAGCTGCAGACTGATCCCTAGGTAGGGCAGATTTGCAAGGACCAGTTATTCTTCAGGCTGTGGAGAAACAGAACCATTGCAGCATTCTTGCTATGACTTAAAGCAAAGTAACCCTCCCACTTCCAGCAAACTAAAGCAGGTCAGGTAGAGAAGGCAGGAAAGGGTTAACACTCCCCTTCCCTTACCCACTCACCCCCCACCAAGATGGCTGCTCACGCCTCCCTGCCCCCAATGCCTACTCCATACTTCTGGTAAGCCCTCCTTCTCCCCCACATTCCTGCTTCCTCCCCTTGTAACCGTGCCTTAGTGGGTCACAACTGAGGACGCCAAATTCAGGACAGTCTGTTGAGAAATAGGGCAAACACAACCCAAAACTGCTGGTTATTATTTTATAAGATATACCAAACCAGCCACAAAAGTAAACTCCTGTTTCACCACACTGGCTAACAAGAAGTCATAAAAAGCAACAGAGTCCTGTGGCACCTTTAAGACTAACAGATGTATTGGAGCATAAGCTTTTGTGGGTGAATACCCACTTCGTCAGACGCGTGGGTATTCACCCACGCAAGCTTATGCTCCAATACATCTGTTAGTCTTAAAGGTGCCACAGGACTTTGTTGCTTTTTACAGATCCAGACTAACATGGCTACCCCTCTGATACAAGAAGGCATAAAAGCAGTTTCCTTGGGCATTCCAGTTCTTATATCATCACCAAAAACAATGGATTCAGAGATGAGTGGTTCTTTACAACCAGTCTCATCAAATGAAAGGTTCTTCTGATCCCAAAGGACCAGCCACACACCCGCGTCAATATATAACTTAGATCTTATCCAAAAATCATGCTGTTGCCAATCCTCTAGTATCTAAAATCTAAAGGTTCATTCATAAAAAGAAAGAAAGGTGAGAGTTAAAATTGGTTAAAAGAATCAAATACATACAGTAATTGCAAAGTTCTTGGTTCAGGCTTGTAGCAGCGATGGAATAAACTGCTGGCTTAAGTCAAGTCTCTGGAATACATCCACAGCTTGGATGAGTCATTCAGTCCTTTGTTCAGAGCTTCAGTTTGTAGCAAAGTTCCTCCAGAGGTAAGAAGCAGGATTGAAGACAAAATGGAGGTGTTTCCAGAGCCTTTTATAGCTTCTGCCATGTGGAGGGCATCCCATTGTTCTTACTGTGGAAAATTACAGCAACAAGATGGAGTTTGGAGTCACATGTTCATGCCCAATTTTGCTCAGTCATTGCAGGAAGCCATTATCTACACTCCAGACAGCACGTTTAACATGACAGTCCACACAGTTTAGATGGGCGTCTCCCATGGTCCATTGTCAACCAAGTGTTTCTTGATGAGCCACTTAATTTAAAAGGTCTCTCCAACATGTGCTGGCTAGCTACCTGGTGGGCGGTACCCCAGGAGCAAACATTTGAACTCCAGGTATAGAGCCAATACATAACTTCAAGTATAAAAATGATACATGCATACAGATAGCAAAATCATAACCTTTTCATAGACATCTCACTTGACAACCTTTGTACAAGATTTGCTGCAAATATATAACAGTGGTTGCAACAATGATCTATATGGTCATATTTTAATCAGATAACATCACACCTCCATCCCCAAAAAGGACACTCATCAGCCTCATGATCTGTACCAGAGCATGGCATCAATGACACTTCTAATGACCTACAGGTTCCTTTGCTTACAGTAAATTATAGCAATTGTTTTATAACTTTAATATTTCAGGTTCCACACCTTAGCCTGTGCCTGAGATATTGAAAGATGAGTTACTTGGTGAAATCTTAAGCCTGTGTAAATGTATGTTTTACAATAGAGGAATCCAAAGAAATGTGAATAAAACAGTAAAAAGGAGCATTTTTAAAGTATTTCCTTTGCAAAAGTTACAAAATCTTTTTCTAAAACAACACACAATATTCCATTGCCCGCTGTAGAACTGTGTGTCAAATTTGAGAAGAAATTCAACATTTAAATTGCAAAGCAGATATTTTAGTCCTGCTTTAAGTAAAGGTCTGAAAGTCACTTTCACTATAACCAATCACAGGTTTCGCATTTTCCTTGATGACTAGGTCAGCAGGCCACGCACTCGAGTGATCACCTATCACAGGGGCCTGTCCTAGCACAAGCCTGTTTAATATTTCACACGAGCAACCTTCCCCAGTCTTCATCACAGAAATTTGTCTACGCATTTGTTGATGACATTGTTTTGAGTGCACAGGCACAGAATCTGTCTATCATAGAATATAGCCTAATCAGGAACCTTAAAACTATGGATGAATATTTCTTATACTGCCAGCTAAAACCAAACCCTACCGGAACTATTGTGTCAGCATTCCATCTAAACAATTGAAAGGCCTAAGCAGAACTGCACATGCATAGACTTCTGTGACTAGAAGATAAGACACAATCCCATCCCATCCCAAAATATCTCAGTGTGACATTAGACTGAAGACTGAGGACGAAAACAGCATATAAGCAGAGTGGCCAGTGTGTGATCACTAATAGTGACTGGCTAACAATTTCACATATCCTATCATATGCTACCCTAGTCTGCCTGTTTTACTCCGGGGGAAATTCTGCATCAAAAAAATAATTCTGCACACAGTATTTGAAATTTCTGCAAAATTCTGCATATTTTATTTGTCAAAATAGCACAATATAAGCATGCCAGTTTCAATTATTTTGGTAATTTATTTCAAAATATCTGTCAGCAAGTATGTCTGTAACAATACAGACCAAAAAAAATGATTCTGGTAATTAATTTTTTTTACAAATAGATTCCTTACTAGGCATATTAGTACAGAACTTTGAGTAATACATTTAAATTACAATACAGAACTGTATTTCCTGCACCTGTCAAGATGCAGTGCAAAGGCTTGGGGGAGTCGTGGTAATGGAGGAGCTGAGGGAGAGGGAAGGAGCCTAGGAGTGAACCTGGATAGAGTTGGGTTGGGTGGGATGAGGGTTTTTTTGGGGAGAGGGATTCTTAGGGAGTTGGGAAGTCTCCCTCATGCAGACCCTGGCTGACCTCAAGCCTCTCTCATTCAGTCAGGCACAGCTGTCCCTGTCCCCGCAGTCCCCATCCCCATGGGTCTCTACAGCCCCCCTTCCCTGTCCCCAGGCTCAAAGCTGTCAGCCCACTAGCTCCTGAGCCTATGCCCCAGTCTGTCCCCCCCACCCCGGCCATTCTGAACCCATCTGTGACTCCCCAGCAGCCCTGTGTACCCCACTCTACCCTAACCTGGCTCCGTGGGCAGGGTGCTGTAATGAACTTCTACTCCTGGGGAAATTCTGCAGCACTGGGCATAGAATTTTTTTTTCCCCCATAGAAAATACATTCTGCCCCAGAAGTGCTGCAATTTTACCTTTTGCCCACCAGAGGCTGCTGTGGTGACAGAACAGCTGGCTGTGTTCCTGCAGCTAGCTATTCTGGCACCACAGCAGCCTCTGATGGGCAAAAGAAGGAACTGCAGCACTTCTTAGGCAAAATGTATTTTAGGCGGGAAAATACAAAATGATGCCAGAGGATTCTGCGCAGTACTGTTTGTCTCATTCCCCTATTAGGCCTTGTCTTTTAGATTGTAAACTTGTTGGGGCAGGGACTGTCTTTACTGTATGTTTGTACAGCAACTGCCACAACAGGGTCCTGACCTGGTTGAGTTCCTTATTCACTACTGCAACACAGGTGTTAAATAAAAAGGGTTGTGCTTGGCTAAAGCAGTGGAATATCAGATTACAGGTTTCAGAGTGGTAGCCGTGTTAGTCTGTATCAGCAAAAAGAACAAGGAGTACTTGTGGCACCTTAGAGACTAACAAATTTATTTGGGCATAAGCTTTCGTGGGCTAAAACCCACTTCATCAGATGCATGGAGCAGAAAATACAGTAGGAACATGAAAAGATGGGGGTTGCCATACCAACTCTAACAAGACTAATCAATTAAGGTGGGCTACTATCAGCAGGAGAAAAAAAACTTTTGTAGTGATAATCAAGATGGCCCATTTCAAACAGTTGACAAGAAGGTGTGAGTAACAGTAGGGGGGGAGATTAGCATGGGGAAATAGTTTTTAGTTTGTGTAATGACCCATCCACTCCCAGTCTTTATTCAAGCCTAATTTAATGGTGTCCAGTTTGCAAATTAATTCCAGTTCTGCAGTTTCTCATTGGAGTCTGTTTTTGAAGCTTTTTTGTTGGAGTATTGCGACTTTTAGGTCTGTAATTGAGTGTCCAGGGAGATTGAAGTGTTCTCCAACTGGTTTTTGAATGTTATAATTCTCGACATCTGATTTATGTCCATTTATTCTTTTGCATAGAGACTGTTCGATTCGGCCAATGTACATGGCAGAGGGGCATTGCTGGCACATGATGGCATATATCACATTGGTAGATGTGCAGGTGAACGAGCCTGTGATGGTGTGGCTGGTGTGATTAGGTCCTATGATGGTGTCCCTTGAATAGATATGGAGACGGAGTTGGCAACGGGCTTTGTTGCAAGGATAGGTTCCTGGGTTAGTGTTTTTGTTGTGTGGTGTGTGGTTGCTGGTGAGTATTTGCTTCAGGTTAGGGGGCTGTCTGTAAGCGAGGACTGGCCTGTCTCCCAAGGTTTGTGAGAGTGAGGGACTGTCCTTCAGGACAGGTTGTAGATCCTTGATGATGCGCTGGAGAGGTTTTAGTTGGGGGCTGAAGGTGATGGCTAGTGGCGTTACAGTATTACAGTAACACTTTTTATTTTATTCTTCCTTTAAAATGGGAAATATACATTATTCCCAATTATGCCTATGACTTAAGGTGTCATTGTGTAAGCATCACTGCAGAGTCTGATTGGAAGAAGTATTAACATGCACAAGTATGGAGGAAGTGAGAAACAGTCATGGAAAGCACTAGTGAGGAAGCACTAGAAGACTGGAGAAAAGTACATCTCCAAACAAAGGAGAGAAATCTTGGCAATAACTGTTTGATAAATCCACTTCCTATCCCTTGTAAAATGGAACAAATATTAAGGAGAAAAAAATCACTACAGCTCTAGAACATAATGTAATTTCGAGCAATAAGCAATATTGGGGGTCAAAACGAACAAGTTTACCAGACTATCTTTATTGCCCTTTTTTTTTAAATGCTTTATTTTGCAGAATAAGTACAACAATTACACAGAGGATGAAAGAAAATAAATGAAAAAAAGACAAGCTCAAACAAACATAAGACTAAGAAAATTGTCAATTTTTGGCTCAAATTTGTACCAGTTTGTTAGTTGCCATTTTCATGCGGTCAGTTCAAGTACCATGAGCAAACAAACAAAAATGGATTCACAGCATTTGTTCGAAAACAGAAATGAAAAACCACAAAAAACATGCAAATAGATTACTAGAGCATCTGTGTAATTCAAAAGAGTCTCTGCTTATTGCTGTTTGGCACATCTTCATTTGAAATAAAACATTTTAGACATTGAGGGTCTCTAGGACAGAGGTGTGGGGGCCCTCAGGGCAGAGGTGGGGGAGTGCAGCACCTAAACTCTTGTTTTGCTGAGTTGGCATCCGAGTACTGTACCCTGTAGCTGGATACCCAGCCCCATTCCTCCAATTCCCAGGCTGGGGGGGAGATGAGCCCCTGTTCAGAGACAAGTGGAGGCCCTGCGCGGGGGGCTCATGTTGGATCATGTTGTCCTCAAGCATGGCTGGGCAGCCACAGAAAGTGAACTCTTCAAAGTCACACAGAAGCCGCTGTTGCTTGGCAGGTCCGGTCTGCAGCACCTGGCAGAGGCGAAATCGCACCTGGGTGAAGTGTGAGGCCAGCAGCAGCAGGGTCTAAGTCAGGCAGCAGTGGTCAGCACAGAGCCAGGGCAGCAAGCAGGATAAGCTCTCTAGGGAAGCCTGGCCCTGACCACACAAGTCCCCAGCCATGGCAACCTCTTCATCCAACTGCACCACTGACCCCACCATGTGCGCCAGGTTGCAATGCCACTCATTCAACTTTGGCCCAGCCAGAGCAGCAGGGCCAAATTTGACTGACTGGCATTGCGAAAACGTTGCAGTGTGTGTTGAAAGTCAAGGTTTGTGCAACAAAGTCATGGCCTGTCATTTTCTTACAGCCTTAACAATCCATAATTATAGCAAACGAGGTCTGGAACAAACATCAATGACCCTTTGGAAATCACCGGCCTTTGGGACGGCCATTAGTGTCCACTGTAATTTAAATACATTTTAGTAAAACATTTGATACAGTGCCTCACAAATTCTCAACATGAATTCAACTAGGATAGTACGCTATCAGGTGGAGTGAAAACTAATGGAAGGTCTGTAATCAAATGTCAATGTATCAAGTTGGGGGTAAGTGTATAATGGGGTCTGCGGGGATGGGGTTTACATCCTGTCTTATTTACCATCTTCATTAATTATCTGAATGAGGGGACTAAATGGCACGTTAATTAAATCCTCAAATTATACTAAATTTGGAGAGGGTCACATTGCAAGTGAGGACAGAGAAATAATCAAAAGGGACTTGAATAGATAAGACACAGGATTCTGGTTGGAAAACACACAGGTAACACAATGGGTGATACAAAGCCAGGGAGCAAGAATGGCTGAGAAAGATCAAAGGTGGAAGTGGACAGTGAATTGACCAGGAGACTGAAGTGTGACATGTCTGCAGGAGAGGCCAATGAGGTTTTGGACTGTATACACAAAAGTACCATGTCAGGGGAGCTGGGAGGCACCCAGAATAATAGATCTGAATCAGTGGGGACACAAATGATAGCACAAGTTACATTTTGGGTGCAAAAGGATCACACAATATGTGTAAGGGGTAAAAATAGTATTGGTTGCATCTGCTGAGAGAGTATGGGGGATGTAGCAGGAAGGCCAAGAAGATGTAGGGGGGAGAGAGAAAGTGTGTGTATGTTTGAGGACGGGAGGGGAATGTGCCGCATCTTACACCCTACTATGAGTGACATTTTTACTATTTTTATTTATTACTGATATTACAGTTGTGCTTAGAGACCCCCAGTCATGGATTAGCTGCCCACTATGCTCAGTTCTGAACAGATATGTCACACAAAGATGATCCCTTCCCGGTAAAGCTTGCAATCTGAGAATATGTTTACACTGCAAAAAAAGGTGAGGGGGAGGTGTTCTTTATTTGGTTTAGCTGATTCAATTTATCTACTTCAGGTTAAAACAGCAGTGAAAACACAGCAACTCGGCTTTTAACTTCAGTTAGCAGCATGAGTTCAACCTCATACTGCTTTACAGGCTTTAAACTTGTGCTGCTAATCCAAGTTAAAAGCAAAGTTTCTGTGTCTTCACTAAAAAGAACAGGAGTACTTGTGGCACCTTAGAGACTAACAAATTTATTTGAGCATAACCTTTCGTGGGCTACAGCCCACTTCATCGGATGCATAGAATGGAACATATAACAAGAGTGTATATATTATATACACACACATACAGAGAAGATGCCATACCAGTTCTAAGAGGCTAATTAATTAAGACGACCTATTATCAGCAGGAAAAAAACTTTTGTAGTGTTAATCAAGATGGTCAATTACAGACAGTTGACAAGAGGTGTAAGGATAGTTATCATAAGGAAATAGATTCAAGTAGTGTCATGACTCAGCCATTCCCAGTCTCTATTCAAGCCAGAGTTAATGGTATCTAATTTGCAAATCAATTCAAGCTCAGCAGTTTCTCTTTGGAGTCTGTTTTTGAAGTCTTTCTGTTGCAAATTGCCACCTTCAGGTCTGTTACTGCTAGAGAGGTTGAAGTGTTCTCCTACTGGTTTTTGAGTGTTATGATTCCTGCTGTCAGATTTGTGTCCGTCCGTAGATATGCGGACAGAGTTGGCATCGGGCTTTGTTGCAAGGATAGGATCCTGGGTTAGTGTTTTTGTTGTGTGGTGTGTGGTTGCTGGTGAGTATTTGCTTTAGGTTAGGGGGCTGTCTGTAAGCGAGGACTGGTCTGTCTCCCAAGATCTGTGAGAGTGAGGGATCGTCTTTCACGATAGGTTGTAAATCTTTGATGATGCGCTGGAGACGTTTTAGTTGGGGGCTTGAGTTAGCTAACCCAAGTAAAAAACATACTTTTTTTGGCAGTGTAAACACACCCTCAGACAAGAGACAACAGGTGTATAAACAGATGGAAGGAGTACAATCAATGGACAACCCGGTCAGCATGACAGACACCTGCCTAACCACACTTGTACTATGGATATTGGACACCCACTGAATGCCAAATCAGAGCAACTTACACAATTTTATCCCTTTTACATCTGTTTTCTGACCAGCTTACACTCAATGTGTAAGTTGAAACCAAAGAAACAATATCCTCATGAGGGATCTGAATTACCCAGATGCAGCCAGCATGCTTCATTCCTCAAAAAGCTACAAAGAGTCCTGTGGCACCTTATAGACTAACAGACGTATTGGAGCATAAACTTTCGTGGGTGAATACCCACTTCGTCAGATGCATGTAGTGGAAGTTCCATCTGACAAAGTGGGTATTCACCCACAAAAGCTTATGCTCCAATATGTCTGTTAGTCTATAAGGTGCCACAGGACTCTGTCGCTTTTTACAGATCTAGACTAACAAGGCTACCCCTCTGATACTTCATTCCTCAAAGAAATTCCCCAGTTTCCACATGCCACACCCAAACTGGCTCCATAATATGGGAAGGCTTAATGCTAGTTATAAATGTGTCATCAGAGATTATAAATAAAGCATGACAGTCTCCTCCACAGTTACATAAAGGAAATCTTATTGACACTAAGGGCTTGACTCAGCTCTATAGGTGCTGGTGTGGGGTTTCTTCTCCTCCTACATCTATGGGAATAGCTGTATCCAAGGGGGCAAGTTGTCTGCGGGGGAAGGCACTAATCTCCTCCACTAAGGAGAGCAGATTTAATTTAGCCAGGGCTCCTCAGGAGACTTGCTGGCTGGCAGAGGCTGCCTAAGCGAAGGACCACACTTCCTCCCCAGCTAGCTGGGCCCTTTCTGGGGGCTATGCCAGCACGCTGCATGTGCAATACAGTTTGTGGGTGGCAGGCACAGCAGTGATCCCTATTCTCAGGGATTTTCTGCCTCTGGTGTCTGCAGCCTGTGATCCACCAGCAGGAATTCACTAGTGAAACAGGCCCTAATGCAGAATTACTGTGCTTTTGCTGAGGAACAGCATCCTGGAGGCTGGCTGTAACGGAAGAAACTGGCATCAAAGGAGGGCAAATACACTAAAGCGCTATAAAATGTGAGGCAAGTTCATGGCCTCCTTGGAGCTTGACAAACTGAGATTAACATTAGCAATATCACAAGCAAACTGACAGCAAGATGATAGTGTGCCCTGGGGGCACATCTGGGGAGGGGTGGCGGTTCTAAGGCCCCACAGGGCTGCTCTACCTTGCACTGGGCTGGTACAAAGCTAGAGTAGATGGTGGGCTGGGCTGCCATAAAGCCATCACACCAGGGAAGTCTAGAGCCCTTTTAGGGTTGGTTTCCGGAGCTTTAGCAGGGTCTGCTTCTCACTGAGTGCAAGGAACCAATTAATTAAGTGAAGAACAGAGAAGCTTGTAACCCATGTTTGAAAGAGTAAGTGGGATTTCACCCAATGCAGAAGTATGAGGGGATCACATTTCAAGGAAGCAAATCCTGAGGAATTAAGAGATCTAATGAGCAAAGTGCAATGGAAAGAAAGATTAAAATCCATACAGCAAAATCCTAAATGATTAAGAAGCAACATATATTGACTCTTCTGAAAAAGAATGCAAGGGAAAAAGGCCTCTCTTACTCCACAAGCGATTGAGCGTAAAAGGGAAGATCTGTAGTAGAAATGGAGAAGTGAGGAGGTGACCAAACAAGAACATTCTGCCAAATAAGGATGCAGAGAAAAGAGAACACAGCAAAATGGCACAATGGGTTAATGGTGCCAAAATGGCTACAGGAATAAGAAGGGCACTTCCAAACCTAAAATGGAAGAGACTAATTGGGGAGAAGGTAGGTCTGTTAACAAATTCGGGAGTGATTAAATTAATATGATTCCAAAATTCTTGAGCTGTTGAATCTCTTTTAATCAGTATTTTACAACAAAAATAAAGACTGGAAGTTTGGACAATTAAAAAGAAAACCCTTATACAATAGTTACTGATGGGGAGCAGATAAGGAAATACATGAGAAATCTGAATATATACAAACCCTGTGGTTTGTATGATATGAATCCCAGGGTGCTATCTTATTAACTCTAGTTTGGTGAGGGATTTAGCTAAACCTAGGGAACGAGACACTCGGTGTAAAGTGGCATAACATAGAATGGTTACTAAACCTAAAGTGTTAAAAGAACTCACTAAAGCTAGGGTGCTAAAGATATTAACTAATGAATTTACCTAATTATTAAATGTAACTATTATTCCAGTCACGGGAGACATTGGGAGCTGGGGACCTGGAGAAAAGCTTGCCAAATTTCTACTCTTTTTTTACTTCCCTGTTTATGACTCATCTGATTCCTTTGCCTCCCACCTCCTTGTCCTCACCAACTCATCTGACCTGCAATCAATGGGTCAGCTCTCCCATCCACCTGATCCAGCTTTCAGCCTTCCCTACTCCTTCTCTGATCTCTCCATCACTGAGTTCCCCCTCTCCATCCCCTGTCCCACATCTATCAACATTGCCCACCTGCTCCCTGCCCTACTAGTCAGTCCTTCCATGACTTCTCTTCCTGCCCTCTCCTCCACTGACGAAGGCCTGGTCTGCACTACACACGGAGGTCGATGTAGGCTGCGTTATGTCGACCTAACGATGAATGTGTCTACCCTACTAGGTCCCTTCCACTGATGTAACTCACCTACTATGTCAACTTAATTACTTCACCTCCACAAGAGGTGTAGCGCTTAATTAGATGTTGTTAGGTCAATGTAGAGGCAGTGTAAACACTGCCTCTACATTGGCCTCCAGGAGGTGTCCCACAATGCTCTGCTGTGACTCTCTGGTAAACATTTTTAACTCTGCTGCACAACAGGCAGGTACACAGGAAAAAGCCCCTCCCCTGTTAAAGGACCAGGAACTTTTGAATGTCTATTTCCTGTTTTTTCGGTGGGAAGAGCTCACCTGCACAGCTGATCATGACACCTCCATGCGCCAAACGCACTCCAGACTGGAGTACACAGGAGGTGGTGGATCTTCTTGGTGTGTGGAGAGAAGAGGCTGTGCAGGCATAGCTCCGATCCAGCCATAGAAACGTACATATCTACGAGCAGATCACACAGGGAATAAGGGCAAAGGACTATACTAGGGACACGCAGCAGTCCCACATGAAAATCAAGGAACTGTGGCAGGCATACCAGAAGGCAAGGGAGGCAAACAGTCACTCTGGTGCAGCACCACCAGTGCTTAATTTGTAATGAAAGAGGTACCGATGCTCAAGCAATTTTTTTTTCATTCATAACTGATGCAGCAAGCCCAGGGGTGCTAGGGCTATTAACTGCCAAGAAGCACTGAACACTGCAGACAAGGAGCTGCATGCGATTCTCAGTAGCGATCCCGCTCCCCTAACCTGCAAGAGCAGCATGGATACCGCTGAGGCGTCAGAGTCCTGGGCCAGCACAGTAAACACTGAGGTGGTGGTCTTGGACAAGGAAGAGGAGAAGGAAAATGGGAGACAGGTGAGTGGGGAATCCATCCTCCTGAAGCAGTGTAGCCAGTCGCAGAACAGCATTGTGGGGGAAAGGAGAACATGAGGGGAAAAGGAGTCCAGGAGAGCTGGCTGTATTTTTAAGAATCCTTATTGAGGTTGCAGGAACAAACCATTCCGATGTGTAGAAAGAATAAATATGGCAGGTAACCACCTTGGCTTAACATATCAGTGAAATCCTTGCTGATATTAAACACAAAAAACAAGCTTACAAGAAGTGGAAGATTGGACAAATGACCAGGGAGGAGTATAAAAATATTGCTCAGGCATGCAGGAGTGAAATCAGGAAGGCCAAATCACAATTGGAGTTGCAGCTAGCAAGGGATGTTAAGAGTAACAAGAAGGGTTTCTACAGGTATGTTGGCAACAAGGTGATGGTCAGGGAAAGTGTGGGCCCCTTACTGAATGCGGGAGGCAACCTAGTGACAGAGGATGTGGAAAAAGCTCATGTACTCAATGCTTTTTTTGCCTCTGTCTTCACGAACAAGGTCAGCTCCCAGACTGCTGCACTGGGCAGCACAGTATGGGGAGGAGGTGACCAGCCCTCTATGGAGAAAGAAGTGGTTCAGGACTATTTAGAAAAGCTGGACGAGCACAAGTCCATGGGGCCGGATGTGCTGCATCCGAGGGTGCTAAAGGAGTTGGCGGATGTGATTGCAGAGCCATTGGCCATTATCTTTGAAAACTCATGGCGATCGGGGGAGGTCCCGGATGACCGGAAAAAGGCTAATGTAGTGCCCATCTTTAAAAAAGGGAAGGAGGAGGATCCGGGGAACTACAGGCTCACCAGTCAGCCTCAGCTCAGTCCCCAGAAAAATCATGGAGCAGGTCCTCAAGGAATCAATTCTGAAGCACTTCGAGGAGAGGAAAGTGATCAGGAACAGTCAGCATGGATTCACCAAGGGGAAGTCATGCCTGACTAACCTAATTGCCTTCTATGACGAGATAACTGGCTCTGTGGATGAGGGGAAAGCAGTGGACGTGTTATTCCTTGACTTTAGCAAAGCTTTTTATACTGTCTCCCAGAGTATTCTTGCCAGCAAGTTAAAGTAGTATGGGCTGGATGAATGAACTATAAGGTGGATAGAAAGCTGGCTAGATCATCGGGCTCAACGGGTAGTGATCAATGGTTCCATGTCTAGTTGGCAGCTGGTATCAAGCGGAGTGCCCCAAGGGTGGGTCCTGGGGCCGGTTTTGTTCAATATCTTCATTAATGATCTGGAGGATGGCATGGATTGGACCCTCAGCAAGTTTGCAGATGAAACTAAACTGGGAGAAGTGGTAGATACGCTGGAGGGTAGGGATACGATACAGAGGGACCTAGACAAATTAGAGGATTGGGCCAAAAGAAATCTGAGGAGGTTCAACAAGGATAAGTGCAGAGTCCTGCACTTAGGACGGAAGAATCCCATGCTCTGCTACAGACTAGGGACCGAGTGGCTAGGCAGTAGTTCTGCAGAAAAGGACCTAGGGGTTACAGTGGACAAGAAGCTGGATATGAGTCAACAGTGTGCCCTTGTTGCCAAGAAAGCTAATGGCATTTTGGGCTGTATAACTAGGAGCATTGCCAGCAGATCGAGGGACATGATCATTCCCCTCTATTCAGCACTGGTGAGGCCTCATCTGGAGAACTGTGTCCGGTTTTGGGCCCCACACTACAAGAAGGATGTGGAAAAATTGGAAAGAGTCCAGCAGAGGGCAACAAAAATGTTTAGGTGGCTGGAGCACAACTTATGAAGAGAGGCTGAGGGAATTGGGATTAGTTAGTCTGCAGAAGAGAAGAATGAGGGGGCATTTGATAGCTGCTTTCAACTACCTGAAAGGGGGTTCCAAAGAGGATGGATCTAGACTGTTCTCAGTGGTACCAGATGACAGAACAAGGAGCAATGGTCTCAAGTTGCAGTGGCAGAGGTTTAGGTTGGATATTAGGAAAAACTTTTTCACTAGGTGAGTGGTGAAGCACTGGAATGGGTTACCTAGGGAGATGGTGGAATCTCCTTTCTTAGAGGTTTTTAAGGTCAGGCTTGACAAAGCCCTGGCTGGGATGATTTAGTTGGGGATTGGTCCTGCTTTGAGCAGGGGGTTGGACTAGATGACCTCCTGATGTGCCTTCCAACCCTGATATTCTATGATCATGGCCGATCGTGATGCCAGGGAAAGAACCTCTGGTGAGTATTCAATTTCAAGTAATATTTTGGGGGTCACGTGTTCTTATATTCTATTTTTTATTAAAATTCACAAGATGAGATAGAGTGGCTATCTGCTTCCCAGTAGCCACACCAACTACACGGAGGATGCCCCACAAAAAAGACAGTTTATGTACACAGGGATGGCCCGGGCATCCTCCATAGAGATCTCCAGGAAACTTTCATGGAGGTACGCTGCAATCTGTTGCAGGTTTCTGGGAAGGGCTGCTTTACTTCTTCCACCATGGTAGGACACTTCCACATGCCAATCCAGTGTTAATTTGGCTGGCATCATTGCAGTACACAGCATAGCAGCATAAGGACCCGGTCTGTTCCCTTGCTGCCTCTGTTACCCTCAGGAGACTGATATCAGATAGGTTCACCTAAGGGAGATGGCAGTATTTTTCATTTCAACTGCTTGGACCACAAACAATAGTGTCTGTGCAAAGAATAATGTCTGTGCTCCCCCGGCCTTGTTGGTCCTGCTTTGAGCAGGGGGTTGGACTAGATGACCTCCTGAGGTCTCTTCCAACTCTAATCTTCTATGATTTTCTGCCCCTTCACCCACGGTTTCCAAAACATGGCTATAGTTTGGGCAGCAGGGGTTGGGCATTGACCTTAGTAACTACAAACCTCGGCTAGCAGCAGCGGCACTGGGGAAGGGATTGGGAGGGGGGAAGGGAAATTTTGTGGTCCTGCCACAGATTGCCCACCCAATGCTGCTTATGGTCTGGTACCCATGCCCCAGGGCCATACTCACCAGGACTGGGACAGTGAACTGGTTCAGTGAATACCTTGTGTAAATGAAAATGTTCTGCCTTAAACTTCTGTGAAATAAAGGGAGTGATTTTTATATAGCAACTCTGCACTAGATCCTGGGTGTGCACTGACAATGGTTGTTTTGTGCTTTCCATGGCTTACAGCTGAAAGTGCAGCCTTCAGCTCTTCCTCCACAATGACCGAGAGGCTCTCCCAGACAAGACAAAGGTGAAAGAGGACACGTGATGACATGTTTAATGAGATTATGAATGCCTCTGGGACAGCGAACACCGAGGAGAGCGCGTGGAGGATTTCTTGCTCTGAAAAACTGGACATGGACATGGTGAGCAGGAGAGCAGCCCAGGAAAGCGGCCGTGGCATGCAGCAGGAAGTCCTGGGGATTCTGAAGGAACAGACATGTTGAGGCATCTGGTTGACCTTCAGAAGAAACACCTTGAGGCTAAAAATACAACAAGGAGTCTGGTGGCACCTTAAAGACTAACAGATTTATTTGGGCATAAGCTTTCGTGGGTAAAAACCTCACTTCTTCGGATGCACAGCATCTACCTTGAGGCTAGACTCCCTCTGCAGCCCTTGCAGAATGGCATTCCAACATCAACGTACTCCTCCTCCTCCCCCTAACATTCCAGGAGGAGAGAGGGGCAAATGCAATATCCCTTCCACTCAACCTCAGGGGAAGGTCCTAAAAATAAAAGCCGCATATACAATGATGTGTGACAAGGAAGGTTACTGTGCTTTTAAAGACAAGATTAATGTGTTTTCCCCTACCAATTTTATTCCACCTTGTGTCCAAGGTTAAATTATATTTGTGATCTTTAAGTTTCAGTATCTTTGTTCAATAAAAGTCCATGTCTTGAGAATGAATTAATCTTTATTAATTTAAAACAGCGGGGGCGGGGGTTTAAGGGGATGGACAAGGAAACTGAGGTAATGGAAGGGGTGTGCTGTCACAGCAAGGTTCACACCATGAGAAGGAACAATACAGAGAAACAGCGCACATTACTGTGGGTCATTACTAGAACAGGTTTTCAAAGCCTCCCTGAGATGCAGTGCTCCATGCTGAGCTTTCCTTATAGCCTTGGTATCTAGCCACTCAAAATTAGCAGACAACTTATCCACCTCCATGTCCCACCCCTGTGGAAATGTCTCTCCCTTTGCCTCACACATATTATGAAGAACACAGCAGGCAGCTATAACCATGGGGATATTGCTTTCACTGAGGTCTAACTTAGTAAGCAAACTGCACCAGCAATCCTTTAAACAGCCAAAGGCACATTCAACCACCGTTCTGCACTTGCTGTGCCTATTGTTGAACCAATCCTTGCTGCTGTCCAGGTGTCTGGTGTACGACTTCAAGAGCCAATGGAAGTAAGAGGTAGTCTGGGTCTCCCAGGATCACGACTGGCATTTCAACATCACCACTGGTTATTTTGTGTGCCAGAAAGAGTACCTGATTGCAGCTTTCTGAACAGACCTGTGTTCTTAAGATGCGGGCATCATGCACCTTCCCTGACCATCCCATGTTGATGTTGGTAAAATGGCCCTGGTAATCCACTGGCACTTGCAACACCATAGAAAAGTATCTCTTTCTGTTTATGTACTCTTTGGCAAGATGGTCTGGTGCCAATATAAGGATAGGCATGCCATCTATCACCCCATCGCAGTAGGGAACCCCATTGCACCAAAACCATCCAGTATCTCCTTGCCCAGAGTCACAACCCTTCTTAGCAAAAGGTGATTAATGGTTTTGCATACTTGGATCACAACAGCCCCCACAGTGGATTTACCAACTCCAAATTGATTCCCCACTGACAGGTGGAAGTCTGGCTTTACAAGCTTCCCCATCGCAATCAGCACTCACTTCTCCACTGTCAGAGCAGGTCTCATTTTTAGTATCGCTGCGCTGCAGGGCTGGGGAGAGCCCCGCACACAGTTCTTGGAAAGTGGCCTTGCACAAACGAAAGTTCTGCAACCACTGATCATCATCCCATAACTGCATAACAATGTGATCCCAACAGTCAGTGCTTGGCTCTCAATACCAGAAACGGCAATCCACTGTGCTCCATTGCTGCGCGACTGCCAGCAGTAACTGGGAATTGTTTCATTCTATGGCTTCCAGCAGTGCTGCTTGAAGGACACTGCCATGTTCTCCATGGCAGTTCCTCTAGCAGCTCTGGAAATACTGCAGGATAAGGCACGTGGTATTTGTAATGCTCACAATAGTGCACAGTTGAGTGGGATACATGCTTCTTGGGATATAGTGTACACGTGGCTATGCCAGCCTTTTGAAAAAAGGCATGAAATATTATAGGTTCTAGCTGAAATCAGGGGAGGGAGAAAACTGCATCATGGGACACACGAGAGTGTTTTGGTCCCATAAGGCATTGCAAGCCCTTCCCAAAACACCCTGTGGTGAGTTGCACTGTGGGATAGCTACCCACACTGCACTGCTCTCTGCATCAATGCAAGCAATGCTAATAAGGACATGCTCCAGCGACACAAGGAGTGTGGTATGGACATACTCGACCGACTTAATTACTGTGGCAGCTGGATGTAGACCTAACTGAAGTCGACTTAAGTTTGTAGTGTAGACATGCCCTATGTCACTGACATCCTTGATTTTTTGCCCTTCTCTCTCACTACAAGGTCTGCCACACCCTTCACAGACTTGAGGCACCCCCACCATCTGTTTCTTCTCCCATACAGATGAGCACCTCTGACAAAAAGACCTCCTTCAACCACACAGACCTCCTCTGCTACAAATTCACTCTTTCCTCCCTCAGCACTGCCATCTTCCTAGCCAAACACCCTGCTCCTCTACTGGCACTGAATCCAGCTGCCTCCTGCCCACTCCTCATTCTCTATGCAGGAAGCAAGTTCCAACAGAACTTCCTTCCCCCTCACTAAAAACGAGATCTCTCATCTGCTCAACTCCTCTAACCACTCCACCTGCCCCAGCAACCCCAACCCATCCCACCTCCCAGTATCCCTCACCCCAACTTTCATCCCTACCTCAATCTCTCCTACTACTCTGGTTCATCCCCTTCTCAAAATCAGCATGCCTTAGTCTCCCCACCCCTCATAATACACCCCACCTGCACCTCCAAATACTGACACATTTCCCTGCCTGAATACTTCATATTTACCCAGCACTTTCCATCCATTGAGCTCAAACTGCTTTACTGAAGTGAGTAAATATCATACCCCCCTTTTATAGATGAAGAAATGAAGGCAGAGGAAAGACTTTCCCACCATCAGAGAATGAGTAAAATAACAACCACAGTGATTCTCGCTCACACACATTTCCCCGGAGCTGCCAGCAAGAGGCAGGCTGAGGCTTGGGGATATTTCTGCAATAACCGTTCAATATAGCAGACTGGCAACACTGGTGAGAGTCAGTCCTATTGCCAAAAAGCTTGGGTGAAGTTTGCAGTTAGCTATGAGCGCTCTTGTGAGAGCCACAAGCATTGGTGTTAAGATCTTCACTAACATTCAAGAAGATTAAATTGCCACACACACACACACAAAAACATACTTTGTTAACACAGAGTTAAGGTTTCCTGGTGGTATCACATGCCCTTCTGGAACACTGAATTCATCAAAACACAAATTTGTGTAAGCAAGAAAACATGGAGTAAAATACACTCCCACACAAACTGACTTCTGCCCCCCTGCAGCTGGCAATAGCCACTGGGAATTATCTACATGCACTCAAACTGCATTCACTGTGTTAGATGTACCTGTATTGAATGGTGCAGGGACAGATAGAGCTAATCAGGAAAACTGTGACAATGATATGGACCAATCTGAGAGGCTGTGGCCCTCTGGGGGTGTATGTGAGCCCCTCTCCCCTTGTGTCTGATCAAAGGAAAGCCGTGCATGTGTAGCTGGAGAGATCCAGGATCCCTCATTTCAGCACTGTGTTGTAGGTTGCGTCACCAGAAGGGCACAGGGGAGTGTCAGCAGTTAGATGGGAAATGAGTGTGGTCTAAGAGTTCAACGAAAGGTAAGTGACAGTATACTGCTAGATGGCATTATGCACCTCAGGGGAAAACATTTGTAAAAGAAGTTGTCAAATTTAGCAGAGCTGGTGTTCTGTCCATGAAGCAGTTTAAGGCCTGGTCCACACTACCCCCCCACTTCGGACTAAGGTACGCAAATTCAGCTACGTTAATAACGTAGCTGAATTCGAAGTACCTTAGTCCGAACTTACCGCGGGTCCAGACGCTGCAGGCAGGCTCCCCCGTCGATGCCGCGTACTCCTCTCGCTGAGCTGGAGTACCGGCGTCGACGGCGAGCACTTCGGGGATCGATCCGGGATCGATTTATCGCGTCTAGACAAGACGCGATAAATCGATCCCAGAACACCGATTGCCTGCCGTCAGACCCGGAGGTAAGTGTAGACGTACCCTAAGTGTATGAGCATAGGTGTAGGTAGCTCCTGTTCAGCACAGTTCACAGGCAGATTGTGAATATGGGCTATTGGCATAATGGGGCATTAGTCCCCAGGGCAGAGTTAAGGTTGCATGGGCGTGTACTATCAGGAGCTGCCTCCAATAATCAGGCCTAGTGGTTGGAGCGTAGGTCACAACTAGGCATAGGGTTGGGCCTGGGCCAAGGGTGGTGCTGGAATCGAGATCTGGGGACAGGCCAGGGTCAAAACTGAGATCAGAGTCTGTAGACAAACCAGGATCAGAACCGTAGCCAGAATCCAAGTGCAGGCCAGAGGCTAAAG
Source organism: Terrapene triunguis (assembly GCF_002925995.2). Taxonomy (NCBI): domain Eukaryota; kingdom Metazoa; phylum Chordata; order Testudines; family Emydidae; genus Terrapene; species Terrapene triunguis. The sequence continues at coordinate 498,819 of NW_020664629.1, read as the reverse complement.
CTGGGCCCCCAAAGCTCCCATTGGCCGGGAACAGGGAACCGTGGCCAATGGGAGCTTCGGGGGAGGTACCCGCAGGCAAGGGCAGCGCACGGAGCCCTCTGCCCCCCCTCCCCCAGGGGCTGCAGGGTCGTGGTGCCGGCCGCTTCCAGGAGCAGCGCAGCACAGGGCAGTGTAGCGGGGTGGACACCCGCTCCTGCCCTGAAGGGCTTAAAACAGCCCTGGGAGAGGGCTGTGGCAGGGAAAACAGCAATAGGCTGATTGGGGAAGCAACCGCAGCTGGGCCACGCCCCAATCAGGCCTCAGCTGGCCCTATATAGGAGGCTGGGAGCCAGGAGCTCAGCAGTCTCTCTCTGCATTCAGAGAGAGAAGGGCCTGGCTGCAGGGAGCTAGGGACCGAGTACCTGAGTGGCAAGGCGGATCACCAGCCTGCAGAGGGCACTCCAAGGCTGACAGAGCTAATTCCCAACAGAGACCAGCAGGAGGCGTCGCAGGGGTGAGTCCGCTCTGCTACAGGCAGGTAGGGAGCCTGTCATAGACCCGCTGCCACCCCAGAGCCGCTCCAGGTAAGTGGCGCCGGGCCGGAGCCTGCACCCCAAACCCTCCTGCACCCCAACCCCCTGCTCTGAGCCCCCAACCCCTTGTGCTGACCCCACACCCCTTCTGCACCCCAACCCCCTGCCCTGAGCCCCCTGCTGCACCCCACACTCTCCTGCACCCCAGCCCCCCGCCCTGAGCCCCCTCATATATCCCGCACCCCTCCCGTGTCCCAACCCCTTGCCCTGAGCCCCTTCCTTCACACCAGAACCCCTCCCACTGATTAAGGGTTTGGAACGGGTCCCATATGAGGAGAGATTAAAGAGGTTAGGACTCTTCAGCTTGGAAAAGAGGAGACTAAGGGGGGATATGATAGAGGTATATAAAATCATGAGTGATGTGGAGAAAGTGGATAAGGAAAAGTTATTTACTTATTCCCATAATACAAGAACTAGGGGTCATCAAATGAAATTAATAGGCAGCAGGTTTAAAACAAATAAAAGGACGTTCATGCAGCGCACAGTCAACTTGTGGAACTCCTTACCTGAGGAGGTTGTGAAGGCTAGGACTATAACAGAGTTTAAAAGAGAACTGGATAAATTCATAGTGGTTAAGTCCATTAATGGCTATTAGCCAGGACGGGTAAGGAATGGTGTCCCTAGCCTCTGTCTGTCAGAGGGTGGAGATGGATGGCAGGAGAGAGATCACTTGATCATTGCCTGTTAGATTCACTCCCTCTGGGGCATCTGGCATTGGCCACTGTCGGTAGACAGGATACTGGGCTAGATGGACCTTTGGTCTGACCCGGTACGGCCTTTCTTATGTCCCACACCCCGTACTCCTTCCCGCACCCCAAGCCCCTGCCCCAGCCCTACATTCATGGTCCTGCATCCAACTTCCCCACCCAGATGTGGTCCTCGGGCCAAAAAGTTTGCCCACCCCTGCCCGAGAGGGACCGGGTCACATTTCAGATCCCAGCACACATGCAAAGGTAGGGAGACTGGCTCACACTGCCTTGGAGAACCCCGCCAGATCCTGGAACACACATGGGAGGGAGAACGTGAGGTTCACAGATTCTTCCCTAGTTGCCCTGCCTTTCACCTCCATGTCCCCTTTCCCAGTGCCCCAACCCTCCCCTCCCCTTTCCCTAACCCTAACCTTTTCCCCACACCTGAGCTCCCAACCCCCTCCCTCCACTATTGCCCAGGCCTATTTATCTCCCTTCCCTACCAGCAAGCATTTGCATGTTTAATCATTTTTCCCAAAAAATATTTTGATTATATTTCCCACAAATAAAAAAATAAGCCTGAGACACACATTTTAGCAGTATGCCTTCATACCTTTACCAGATTTCTACCCAAGGTGGACTCTTGACATGTCTGGGTGGGTCAGGTTCAAGGACTACTGATCAGCCCCTTGAGCTATCCAGCTTCAGTGACACTATCAAGGCTAAAAATCCTGTTGGCTCCTCTGGCTTCACATGCTCAGTATAATTTGTTTAGCTGTGAGCCTTAGGAACATGAGGTTCAAGCCTATCCAGAGAACTAAACTCTTTCTTAACTACTATTTTGCTTCCCCAAAGGCCTAGTGGATTCCATGAACAGTCTGGGGGTAACCCTTTAGTGAGTTAGGGCTGGTCTATACTTACCCGTTAGTTCGACGGCTGGAAATCGAACTTCCGGGTTCGATTTATCGCGTCTGGTCTGGACGCAATAAATCGATCCCGGAAGTGCTCGCCGTCGACTGCGGTACTCCAGCTCGGCGAGAGGAGTACCGCGGAGTCGACGGGGAGCCTGCCTTCCGCGTGTGGACCGCGTCTGAACCGCGGTAAGTTCGAACTAAGGTATGTCGACTTCAGCTACGTTATTCACGTAGCTGAAGTTGCGTACCTTAGTTCGAATTGGGGGGTTAGTGTAGACCAGGCCTTAGACTCTGTGCCAGGATCAGAGCTGTGACACTGGCAGACTAGGTGCCAGCTCATGCTTGCCAAGACCCCTAGGCCTCAACTGAACACTGCCAAATGCATAGCTGGAAACCAGTCTGCCTCACCTGAGTGTTACATTGTTAAAATAGGAATTACATTTATAAAAATGTGTATAGTGTTTAGACGTCATGAAATGCTTGTACATTGCTGCATATATTAATTTCACTTATAACATCCTACTCCATGTGATAAAGTTATATGGAGTGTTTGCATTGTAAACCTCTATAACTGTTACTCCTGGGGAAATTCTGTGCTACTGCGCACATGCAAAATTCATGTCTGAACACAGAACTTTTTTTCCCCCTGCAGAAACTGCATTCTGCCCAAGAAATACTGCAGTTCAGCCGGCTACAAGCTGTTTTGGCACCACAGCGGCCTCTGGCAGACAAAGGCGGAACTGCAGCACTTCTTGGGCAGAATGTATTTTCTGAGGGGAAAATAACTGTGCACAGCGGTGCAGAATTCCCCCAGGAGTAGAAGTTCATCACAGCACCCTGCCCACAGAGCCAGGTTAGGACTGACAGAGTGGTGCACACAGGGCTGCTGTGGGGTCACAGATAGAATCAGAATGGCTAGTGAGGGGGATAGACTGGGGTGCAGTCTCAGGAGCTAGTGGGATGACAGCACTGAGCCAGGGGCTGAATGGGAGGGGGGCTGCAGGGCCACATCAGGAGGGGGGACGTGGGGACAGGGGCAGATGTACCTGAGTGAATGGGAGAGGCTTGAGGTCAGCTAGGGTCTGCATGGGGGAGGCTCCCCAACTCCCTAACAATCCCCCCCCCCCCAACAAAAACCTGTTCCATACTTCTCACATCCACACCCAACAACCCACCAGATTCACTCCAGGCTCCTTCCCTCTCCCTCAGCTCCTCCGTTACCCCGACTCCCCCAAGCCTTTTCACTGCTTCTGACAGGTGTGGGAAATGATTTTTTTCTGCCAGAATTCAAGCTGTGGAATGAGTCCACATGCACATCTCCTCTTCCTGGGTGTGGTAGGGAGCAATTAACAAAGTCTTTGTTCTTTGATGTTTCAGTGTCTCATTTAGTTTAAATGAATTACTCAAAGGTCTGTATTAATATGCCTAGTAAGGAATCTATTTGTCAAAAAAAGTTACCAGAACCTTGCTGACAGGTATTTTGAAATAAATTACCAAAATAATTGAAACTGGTGTGATTATATTGTGTTATTTTGACAAATAAAATATGCAGAATTTTGCAGAATTTTAAAATATTGCCAGCAGAATTTTTACTTTTTTGGCACAGAATTTTTAATTTCTTGATGCAGAATTCTCCCAGGAATAAACTGTGTAATTGTGTAACTCACCAAACAGGAAAGAGGCAATCATTAATGTGAAATGCTGACTTCCTTCACAAGGTGGTAGGTCCTGCCCACCAAGAAGGCCCACTGAAACCAAATGAGACATTGAAGCAGCAAAGAACAAAGACTTTGTTAATTGCTCCCCACCACACCCAGGAAGAGGAGATGTGCATGTGGACTCACCCCATCAGCTTGAATTCTGGTGGAAAAAAATCAAAATCCCTGATAAGAAGAAACCATCTCTATGATGCATGGATTTTGAGAGGGCAATATTTCTAAGCCTAAGCAATGGACCCCAGCTGCTTAGCCTGCGTTAGCCCTTAAGGAAATCTAGAGCTTGCTTATTATAGAAGCTTCTACCATCTTCTGGAACCTAAGTAACTCATCTGTGTGCATGTTTACCTGCTTTAACCTTGTAAATAACGTGTTTCTTTTTCTTAGTTAATAAATCTTTAGTTTATTATGGCATTGGCTACAAGCGTTGTCTTTGGTGTAAGATCTCAAGTGCAATTGGCCTGGGGTAAGTAACCAGTCCTCTGGGATTGGGAGTAACCTGAATATTATTGTGATTTTTCTAAGGGACCATCACAAATTCAAGCTTCCCTCAGTGGCAAGATAGACCAGAGTACCCAAGGGGACTGTCTGTGACTTCATGGCCTTGGCTACACTCGGGAATTAAGCGCGAGTGTAGTCGCGCCGCCAGCGCGAGGGGAGTAGCTTGCAGCACTGCGAGCGAGCGTGCAGCGCTGCAGGCTCTGATCGCACTGGCGCTTTACAGGGCTGCACTCGCTGCGCTCGGGGGGGGGTGTTTTCACACCCCTGAGCGCAGCAAGTTGCAGCGCTGTACAGCGCCAGTGTAGCCAAGGCCAAAGTTAAGGCTGTTGCAGTGCTTGAGGAGTTTACACTAGATACTTGTATAACCCACACACCTCCTGGGTGTGGTGCTCAGACCCCTCAAGTGGCACCAAGACCACTTAGAGACTAATGAGTCTGCTACAGCCTTAGCTAGGGGCCATGTGGCTTTTAGCTCCTGCAACAGAGGTTCATGCATTTAGCTCCGGAGGTCCCAGATTCAATCCCGCCCAACAACCAGGGTCTGTCGGCATTACACTTGGTTGGTGAACTCGCATCCGGTTTGGGCTTTGGGCCTTGCTTCTTAGCAGTCTGCCCTGAGGTTGGTACTCGTGCTCTGGAGCCACTCCAGACAGCTTGACAACAGCCCTGGTTTGATACCCAAGTATGGGCAAAAATGCCAACCTTTTGATACAGCCACTTCCCCCAAAAAAGCTGTTCAAGAGAACCCTTTGCTCAAAATGATCCCAAATTCAGTTCACTAACCTATCCCGTATCCCCAAGATGCGCAACAAATTTCAAGGCAATCCAAGTAACTATGCAGATTTTAGAGCACACACAAGAGTTGAGCTTTAAACAAAAAGCTGGTCTAGACTTTAACTATAGTAGATGTGGCAGATCCATATAGTGGAGTAAAAAATATAATGAGGAAAAATGTGAAGATGACTGGGGAGCATCCCGAACCCCAGCTAGGACAGAGTTATAGCCTGAAAGGCCCTATAGCGGGGAGCCTCCCCCTCTTTGGCAGGAAATAAGAATGAGATGCAGCCAGCAGTGGTATAGCTAATACACCTGGGAGTAGGCAGGGTAGACAGCACTCAAATCCCCACACATTATAGTAGCCAGGGTGGGCTGTAGACACATTTGGGGATCTTACAAAGATGTACAGATGTTTTTTAAAAATGTATTTGTTGTTTTTCTTTTCCTCTCCATCTCTCTGCCTACCTGGTCTCTCTCTACTAGGATTCTTCAAGGCAGAGACCGTACCCACCATAGCACGGGCGCTGTTGGAAATAAACAATACTCAATGGTAGGAGCTCCCCAGGACACTGTAAAGCCTGAACAAGACTGGAGGGGGAGATGGCAACATATTACATACACAAAATGAAATATAGCAGCCAAATTGTGATTTGGGGCTGTAACTCACTGAACAGGCCGGGGGCCTGTCTCTTAGTGCATCTTTTATCCCCACGTTCATAGAATCATAGAAGATTAGGGTTGGAAGAGACCTCGGGAGGTCATCTAGTCCAATCCCCTGCTCAAAGCAAGACCAACCCCAACTAATTCTCCAGTCACCAACGATGCCCCGCTCTTTCACAATTTTTCCATGCAGGTATCAAAGCACCCAATTCCCGGATGCTTCATCACTACCATTTCCACTTCCAAATCCCCTTCCATAATACCACAAGAAGCATGTCAATAAAAAAAAGTTCTCATTAAACATAACTCAGTTTAACTACCAAGCTTCTCCCCTGCGATGACATCACTGTTACCCTCATCTTTCCTTTTCCACGTGGCCTCTGCATTATCTGTTAACCCAGTCATATCTCAAACTAGGGCCCAATCCTGCAGGCACTTCTGCATGAATGTGACTTTGCAACATGATTTTATTGGGACTGCATATTTGCCGGACTGGGCCCTTGCTAGATAGAGCAGTGTATAAAGTTACTTCTATATCTTCCTGTAGCAGGGTGGTCACCCCACTCCTGCCCGGAGGGGTTAAAACAGCCTGGGGAGAGGGCTGCTCCAGGAAGAGAAAAACCTAGGCTGATTGGAGAAGCAGCCTCAGCTGGGGCCACGCCCTAATCAGGCCACAGCTGGCCCTATAAAAGGCTGTGGGCTAGGAGCTCAGTCAGAGTCTCTCTCTGGCAGTAGAGAGAGACGGGCCTGGCTGCTTGGGAGCTGAGCAAAGTACCTAGAGTGGAGCAAGGCTGGGGGAAGGCTAGAGGAGCTGGGGGCGCTCCAGCATGGAAAACCCCCAGGCTGCAGGCCTTTGATGAAAGGCCAGGAAGGGTACTGGGGTTGCAGAGGTGCAGCCCAGTGTAGGCCAAGGCAGCAGGTCCAAACCCCCCTTTCCAACGATGAGTGGCCTTTACAGACTGCACTCTGACCCAGTGAACGGGGGCTAGATGGTGACTGGCAGTAGCCACTGAGGTGAGCTGGGGATAGGGGGTTTGGGGTTCCCCGGGGAGGGGAGACCAAGATCTGTGGGGGTACTGCCAGGGGGCAGCACCCAATGTAAAGGGGCACCGGGGTCTGGGAGGGGCACGGGGGCCAGCGACAAGCGGGACATCTGCCAGCAGAGGGCGCTCCAGAGCTGGAAAACCTAATTCCCTGGACAACCAGCAGGAGGCGCCGCACCAGTGCCCGTCACACTCCCAAATCAGAATGTCCAAGTGCCTAGCAAATTTCTGGGGCAGAAGGGACTGACTTATGAGGAGAGGTTACAAACCCTTGAATGTTTACAACGAAATAAAGCCCTGGGAGAATACTCTGTAGGAAACAATTCCATCCTGGCTGAGTCCTGGTGTAAAATGGACTAGATGTAACCTAATGGGTCTTTTCTAATCTCTAAATTCAAATGTCTGTACCACAAGGCACCCTCCTTCAGACCCTAAAATGACTGACATGCCTCAAGACCAGGGGTTCTCAAACTGGGGGTTGGGACCCCTCAGGGGATCGTGAGGTTATTACATGGGGGGGTTGCGAGCTGTCAACCTTCACCCCAAACCCCGCTTGCCTCCAGCATTTATAATGGTGTTAAATATATTTAAAAGTGTGTTTAATTTATAAGGGGGGGGTCGCACTCAGAGGCTTGCTGTGTCCTAGGGAGGTTGTGGAATCTCCATCTCTGGAGATATTTAAGAGTAGGTTAGATAAATGTCTATCAGGGATGGTCTAGACAGTATTTGGTCCTGCCATGCGGGCAGGGGACTGGACTCGATGACCTCTCGAGGTCCCTTCCAGTCCTAGAATCTATGAATCTATGAATCTATGAAAGGGGTCGCCAGTAAAGAAAGTTTGAGACCCACTGCTCAAGACCCTCTCAGTCCCCAAACAAGCAGCACAGAGACCCACTCAAGGCCCATATTGATGTGTCCTAGGAGTTCCTCTTAACTCCTGGAGTAACAGGACACTCCCTGCCCCCAAATTATCAGGCCCAGGCTCTTGCTGAATTCTAAGACAACCTATCCACTCAGGAAAGAGACCAGAGCACCATCATGGGCAGCTCAACGAAACCTGGACTTAATATGCAGCGGTGGACATGAAAGCAAACAAAATGTTAGGATGCGAAAGGAATGGAATTGAGAATGATACTCAAAACTAATGCCATTATATAAATCATTGGCATGCCCTCACCTGGAATACTGCTAAAGTCAAGGAATAATCCACTGCTTTCCCCTCATCCACAGACCCAGTTGTATGCAGGGGTGTATGCAGTTCTGGTCACCCCATCTCTAAAAATATTCAACAGAGTTAGGGCATTCAGAAATGTGTCAAAATAGGATTAGAAGTTGGAGAGACTTCTGTCTGAGGAGGGATTGAAAAGATTGGGATCGTTTACGTTAGAAAGGAGAGAAATAAGAGGGGGGTAGAGGAATACAAGATAATGAAAGGGATAAAGAAGGAAAGTCAAGCATTTCTATTTAGACTCTCATAATAGAGGAACAAGGGGATAGCCAATGAAATTAATAAGGCAGCCCACTCAGAAGTGATAAAAGGACTTTAAAAAACACTGCACGATTAGCCACCTGCTCTCCGAACTCCTCTACAATCACATCATCATCCTGCAGTCAGTACAAAGTGCTGGTGTTAATATCGCCTGTCTTGTCCTTTGTTTTGACTGCATCATGCCCTTTTTCAATCCCTCCACCAGCTTCCCCTTCCTCCACCACTTCAGAATAGAAAAAACATGCTCATCTCCCAGATCTACTCACTGCTCTCTAGGTCTAGTTTTGCTCACTGTGAGCTTCAGGTCTGGGAAATGTATTCCCCTTTGCTTTTCTACTGTATTATCAAACTGTCTCATTAGCTGGGATGTAATGTGTGTAGAAACATTTCTTCCTTCAAACCAGAGAAAAGGACTCCACTGAACTACAAATTCCCTGCTTATCCCTCAGGTGCCTCCCTGACTCTCAACCTAGCAGAGGTATCACCTTCCTTGCAGAAGCTGCAACCAGGAATGTCTACACAACAGTAATGAGGTGTGAGATTGCTGCATATGTAGACACCCCCATATTAGCTTTAATCTATCTTGCGCAGGTACCAAAAACAGTGAAGCCGCAGTAGCATGGTCTAGCCACCAAGTACATAACCTGACTACATAATTGGGCAGCTAGCCCATGCTGCCACAGCTTCACTACTATTGGTATCTGAGCTAGCTAAATCCAAAGTATCTTGGGTATGTCTACATGTGCTGCAGTTGCACCTCTGATTTCAGCAGACGGACAGACCCTCAATTATTGAAGCAGAAGCTCCTGAGATAGGAATGTAGTGCAACACTAATTTCTTACAGGTAAAGCCAAGCGCAGCACCACAATTCACAACTCACTTCTCCCTGTTACTGGCAGGGTCTGAGCACTCGAGGTATGTCCATACTGCAATTAAACACCCACGGCTGGCCTGTGTCAGCTGATTCGGGCTCTGGGATTGTTTAATTGCAGTGCAGATGTTTGGGCTGAGGGGGAGGATCCCAGAGCTCGGGGTCCAGACTGAGCCCAAACGTCTACACTACAGTGAAATAGCCCCATGGCCCAAGTCAGCTGACACAAGCCAGCCTTAGGTGTTTAATTGCACCACAGACATACCCAGAGCGTACAGAGTCCTTAGATTCAGGCAGGTCAAACAAAGAGCTTGGGCTGTCAGCTTCCACACAGAGGCTTCCCATTGGAGTGCTTCTCGCTGTATTTCCATGGGAACAGACTTGTGCCTTTCCTGTTGCCGAGGAGATGCTCTCATTGCTTTCTAAGGCCGGGGAACAATGTCCTGAGAACATTTCAGGGTATTGAGGACCTCAGAGTGCCTAAAGCCTGGAAGGGATTTTACATCGACAGATCAAAGCCCCCTAACTATACAGGCAGGATACTCTCATCCCCATTCCTGTTCTTCAGCTCCAATTTTGGGTAATTTACTAAACGTGCCAGATTATTCCCTACAGCTATTTTTGGTATCTAAATTTAAAGAGAGAGACTTAATTTAAAAATCACGTCTGAAAAATCTTTCCTGCTACTGTCCTGGTAACGTCTTCCATTCCCTCTTCAACTAATCAAAATTGTAGAAAATTTGGCATTAGCCTGCATTTTGTGTAGAGCTGGTTGTTTGGCCAGGTGTCCCCTACCCTAGGCAGAGCCAGTTAGCAAAGTCAGTCAGTCACTCTCTTGTGCAGTAACAGAGGGAAAATATTTTAAATGGGATAGTAAAGCCACAAAAAATGGTGGGGGGGGCACATATTTCCCAACAACAAGTCTTGTTCCTTCATGTTTTTCATGTCACAGCTTATCCCCGAACCATGGAGACCTCGGGGGTGGGAATGGAGCAGGCACATTGGTGCCTGAGGGTCAGTGGCTGTGGTTACTGAGCAATCTTAGTAGCTCACTAGTGCACCTATTTCCTGGCCTGTTTCAGGGACTGAGGAGGGGTTACCAGTATATCTGGCCCGTCCAGAAGCTCCCGGGGATGCTGTTTATCTGTAAATGAGGATTTTCAAACCAGAAGGGACCATTATGATTCTCTAATCAGACATCCTGCATAACACAGGCCAAACATCCTTACCCAGTAGTTTCTGCATCAAGCCCATAACTTCAGTTTAAGATAGATCATCTCATTTAGAAAGAGATCCAGACTTGATATAAAAATTTCATGTGATGGAGAATCTACCACATCCTTAGGTAAACTGTTCCATTAATTACCATTCCGGTAAAGAATGCATACCTTATTTCTAATCCGAATTGGTCTAACTTCAGCATCCACCCATTGGAGCTCATTCTGCCTTTTTCTGTTGGATTCAAGGCCATTTATTATCAAAATCTCTTCCCTATGGATACTTACAGAATGTGACCAATTCACTGTCAACCTTCTCTTGGATAAACTAAATAGATTGAGCTTCTTTAGTCTCTCACTATTAAGGCAGGTTTTCCAGACCTTAAATCATCCTTGTTGCTATTTTCTGAACCCTTTCTAATTTTTCAACATCCTTTTTGAAGTGTGGACACCAGAATTGGATGCACTATTCAGTAATGGTCTCACTAATGCCATATATAGAGGTATTATTACCTAGGTATTCCCTTGCTTATACATCAAAGGATTGCATTTGCCCTCTTAGCTACAGCATGACACTGGGAGCTCACGTTAGTTGATTATCTACCATGACACCTAAGTTCTTCTGTTGCTGCATTGCAGGACACTGCACCCCATCCTGTAAGTGTGATATTCTTTGTTTCTAAATGTATGCTGTTGGAGATTGCTGTATTAAAATGCATGGTGTTCAAAAGGCACATTTTGCCAAACAATCCAGATTGATCTGCATAACTGACCTATCCCCACCATTATTTACCACTCCACCATCTGCATATTTTGTTGGCAGTGATTTTATATTTTCTTCCAGATCTTTATTGATTTCTTCCAGATTTTATATTTTCTTCCCAGTTTGGAGAAAGTGTCAGTCCAGAATAGGGAACTGTTTCTTGTGTTCCCTATATCCACACCCAGTCTGAAATTAGGTCCAGAGTGTGAATGGCAATGTGGCAAGGTCAAGAGACAACCTGTGGGAAAGAGAGGGTAGAGGAGATCTCATACTATTGCATCAATAACAGGGGACTGGATGTGACTATCCAGGAGGCCCCTTCGAGTCCCATGTTCCTATCAGAGGTGGTATTAGCGTAGATGTTGAAGATACTTAGGGCAGTAAATACTCTACCACCATGTCACACTGCATCCCTGTCATTTCCTCCCAGATGTTGGTCTTGAAGGTCTCTCAGGTCTCATGGGGCTCTGGAGGTCTGCAGATTAGCAGGATGCACATCTGGGATTTTTGGTGATTTACAGAGGACTTCCTCAAGATGCTCCAGACAAGACTGAAATGATGCTGGTTCTAAAGGGGAAATGCTTCAAAGAACTGGCCAAGATGACTCCACCATCAACTGACGACATATAGCCCCCAATCATCAAAATGATGTGAAGCCTCATGGTTGTATTTGATTTCATAGATTCCAAGGCCAAAAGAGATCAATGTGGTCATCTAGTCTCACCTCCAGTATAACACAGCCTATCAAACTTCAACGTCAACTCTAGGCTTCACTTTTTAAAAAATGTGAGATTTATACACAAATGAATAAGAGGACATCTATCCATGGCCATTGATACCTATCCGTGGCAAAGGTGAGGATCAATGTTGTGATAACAGGATGGATAGGGCAGGGCTAAGTTATGAAAGGCCTTGAAGGTAAGGACAGGAAGTTTGTCTCTGATACGTTGGAGGAGGAGCTAGCAGAAGGACTAAAAAGAAGGGTGACCTAATCAAAGCGACAGGTCAGGAAGATGATCCTCGCAGAAGTACAGTAACTCCTCACTTAACGTTGTAGTTATGTTCCTGAAAAATGCGACTTTATGCGAAACGATGTTAAGCAAATCCAATTTCCCCATAAGAATTAATGTAAATGGAGGGGTTAGGTTCCAGGGGAAAAAATTTCGCCAGACAAAAGACATTATATACATATACAGTATAAGTTTTAAACAAATTTAAACAAACAGTTTAACATTGTACACACCAATGAATGATTGTGAAGCTTGGTTGAGGTGGTGGAGTAAGAGGGTGGAATATTTCCCAGGGAATGCCTTGCTGCTAAATGATGAACTAGCACTTGGCTGAGCCCTCAAAACTTAATACGCTGTTGTTAATGTAGCCTCACACTCTACAAGGCAGCATGGACTCAGGCAGGAGGGAGGAAACACAATAGATGCAGGGTAGTAGCTGCAAACACTTCCCTGCAAAAACTAAACATGATAATGAGGCCACGCTATCCAGCTGGAGCGCACCACTCCCTCCTCCTGACAGCACATGCACGGCTGCACAGCTGCTGACTTTCCAAAGTGCTGGGGGTGCAAGCATGTGTGAGAGACAGAGAGACATGCATTGACCCTTTAAGTACACTGACCGCACTTCAAGTATGTTGCCCTTTTAAGCAGATCAGCCAGTTCAGACAGGAAGCAACAGCTTCCAGGCAGCTCCCTCCATTCTGTCCCCCCAGCCCTGTCCCCCTCCTCTGCTTTGTGGAGAGGGGGTACAGAATGGGAGGGGGAGCAGGAGCAGGGGGACATCCTGATATCAGCACCCCTCTTCCCCCCCCCCCCAAAAAAAAAGCAGGAAGCTCCCGGGAGCAGCTCCACAGCAGAGGCCAGGGCAGGAGCAGCACAGCAGTGGGGGGAGGGACAGCTCAACTGCTGCTGGGCAGCTATGGAGCCACATACCTTACAGGGAATTTAGGGGAGCTGATGGGGGGGGCTGACTGCCCCCCCGGTTCTAATCCCCACAAGGAGGGGCTGCTCTTCCAGAGAATCCTGCAAACAGTGGACAAAGCAGGCAGCTGCCAAACAACGTTATCAGGGAGCATTGCACAACTTTAAACGAGCTTGTTCCATAATCAGCACCGGCTCTAGGCACCAGCCCTCCAAGCATGTGCTTGGGGTGGCACTTTCTAAGGGGTGGCACTCCGCTCCCCCTTTTTTTTTTTTGCTTGGGGTGGCAAAAAGCCACTGGCCCTGTCAACGCGTGAGCTGAGATCCGCGCCCCCTGCACAGCCCGGCGGTGCCCTGCACAACCCACTCAGGCAAGGAAATGCCGCGCCGCCCTGGGGAGACTCGGAGCAGCAGTGGCAGCAGGACCCCTCCTCCCTCCCTGCATCCCGGGCCCCGCTTCCCTCCCTTCCCGGCTCCTCACATACTCCGGGAGCCCCTCTCGCCGCCGCTGCAGCCCGGGCTCGGCTCCAGGGCCTGGGCTGCGGCGGCGAGAGGGGCTCCGGAGTGTGTGAGGAGCCAGGGAGGGAGGGAAGCAGGGTCCCTTGGAGCCAAGCCCGGGCTGCGGTGGAGAGGGGCTCCCGGAGTGTGTGAGGAGGTGAGCGGCCGGCTGGGCTTGTCAGTGCTGAGCAGGTAGCCCCGCAGCCGGAGATCCTCGCCTTCCCGCCCGCCGGGGCTGGGCCAGGGTGCGGTGAGGCTGAAGAGCAGCAGGTCCGGGTGGCTCTCCAGGTCCTCGGCCGCCAGCATGTCGGGGGTGAGGGCGGTGAGCACGAACTGATCCACCTCGGCCACCAGCAACACCGCGAAACCCAGGGAGGGGACCGTGTTCTCCGCGCCGCCCCGCAGCCGCACCACCACCTGGAAGTACTCCCGCTCCGTGCCGCCCAGCAGCTCCACCCGCATGGGGATGGAGCCGCGGCTGGGCCAGGGCTCGGCCGCTGTGTGCTGGTAGCAGATCCCATGTTTGGGGCGGGGGGGAGCCCAGTGCTGGGGCGGCAGGGGGTATGGGGGGGGGAAGAGAGAGCCCAGTGCTGGGGTGGCAGGGGATGGGGGGGCACTGGTGGGCGGGGGGCAGCCAAAAATTTTTTTGCTTGGGGTGGCAAAAAACCAAGAGCCGGCCCTGTCCATAATAGATCAGCAACGTAACAACGTTAAGTGAGGAGTTACTGTATACTAAATAGATTTGAAAGGGGCAAAGTTGACAGTTGTCAAGGCCAGAGAGGTCATAGTAAAGTCACAAAATGACCTTCTTCTGTCACCACTGACCACATCACCCAATTTCCTGAATCCTTCCATTAGTTCTGTCATTGCACACTGTCATTTATACTTGGAACTGCCTCACACTTCTTATCCAACAAGCATCCTTGATCTCTTCCTTGAAACTCAAGGGACACTTATCCACTACATAAAGTGCTAGTCCTGTGTCCCCATGTTAAGTTGCTAAATACCAGACATACTTGGCCACAGCATACCAGTCTCTGTGTTGGAAGCAGTTAATGAACCCATCTGAGGACATTTTTGAGCAATACACATTGTGAGATGAGAACATCTAGTAGTCACTATATATGGCATGAATACATTCTGGCGAGTATAATACAAATACTTGTTAGTATGAGCTACAAAAACATGTATGTCTATTTTAGTTATTTACATTTGTCTAAAAGTAATTAACTATGCAGGATTACGGCACCTCTACACAACTTAAAATACATACAAAGAGAGCTATCCATAAAAGAGATTTTGAATCCTTCCCATCTCAAAATATGAGCCCTTCCAGAAAACCCTAGGAAAAGAGTTGAGTCTTACAGCATGCGCTGAATGTTATAACTAAGCCCCTACTTCATTTGCAATATTGTGGAAGTTGCAGATCCCACAACATTAGGCTTCCACTGCTATTTGGATTTTAATTGGCTTACTTTGCACAGTCTGCAATTTTGCATATATTTTGAGTATGCAATTAGTACTGCACTAACATACAATTCCTGTAAAATTTTAAAGGCTAAAGTGACTGGACTCGATTTCTACAGCAGTTATGTTAAAACTTTTAGTCTTCTAAATTTTATATTGTATCGGTCACCTTTTTTAAATGAATGTAATATAGTTGCAGCAAAATGTCTGGTTATCAAAAAAATTAGCAGGCATAACATAATACTTGAGTGTTTATATAATTCCAGCAATTTTTTCTTAAACAAATAGGTCTACTCTGGCTTTTCCAAATTACCGCTATTAATAAAGGTACATTATTACTTTTCCGTGATTTTCCATGTCTTGTCTGCAACTCAGCCGCAATTATTTGAAGATCATCCCACAATTCAAGTATAGTTTTAGTTATAATGGTCCAAGCTTTGCCAGACAGGGCTTGGGAAATCAGCCAGGTCCACAGTCAGAGGGCCCCTTAAGAAAAATACCCTCCCTCCAGCTCTCTTCTGTTTAAAGCATCAGGCTGTTACCTTGAGGTCTCTCACTGAACACCACTATAGCAACTTCACATTGGGAGAGAGGCAGGTCCCAAACCTTTTAGAGCTTTGTAGGTCAAAACCAACACCTTAAATTCCATCCCAAACTCCTCAGACTCTTGAACACCAACACAACATGCTCTCTGTATGAAACAAATTGGCAAACTCATTCAGCAGTAACTTCAGCTGCCAGATGACCTTAAGGTGCAAACCAATGTAGAGCACACTGCAATAGTCTAATATTGAGGTGACAACAACAGGGACAACTGTAATGATGTCTCAGAATTGGAAAGCAAATGTTGCACCCTCCTTGCCAAGCGCAGATGGGAAAAAGCAATTTGGCTACAGCTGCTACTGGGGCATCCAGCAGCTGCCTAGGACCTAACACAGTCCCTAAATGGCAAACAAGAGTGATAAATGGCAGGTGCACTCCTTCGACCAAGCAGGCTGATAATCACTACCATTCTTTCCCGTTGCTTCCCCCAGCCTTCCAGCATTACCTTGTTCTTATCCGAGTCAAGCCTCGGCCAGCCTGCTTTCATCCATGCCCCAATCTTTGCCAGATATTGAGCAAGAGTCCTTCATGAGGAGTCTAAAAGTCAAGACTGTATGCCTTTCTAAAAGGCACACTCGTGGGCTGGACGCAGGAATTTACTAGGTGTAATTCTCTGACCTGTCTTATGCAGTAGGTCAGACTGGATGATCATAATGGTCCCTTCTGGCTTTAAAAATGCATGAAGTGGTTCAGCTGCACCAACTGGACTGGAAAAGATGAGGTATTAAGTTTTCAGTCATCAAGATCCAGTAACTGGAAGCAGAAGTTAGACAAATTCAAACTAGAAATAAGGCACAAATTTTTACCAGTGAGGGTAATTAACCATCGGAACAACTTACCTGGGCCACAGTGTATTCTCCATCACTTGGAATCTATAAAGCAAGACTGGGTGTCTTTCACTCAACAACACACTCTAGCTCAACCAGAAGTGATGAACTTGATGCAGGAATCACTAGGAGAGATTCTCTGGCCAGTGTTGCGCAGGCGGCCAAACTGGCTGATCATAATGGTATAATCATAAGCTATAAAATTGTTACCTTCACTAGGGTAACACTGCGTTCTTCCACTACTCTTATTACCAATGACCACTGAAGTGAACTTTGTAAGTCTAAGTAGGAAAAAAGGCACTGATCCAACCAAGAAAAAGAGAAAACCGAACACAAACTGTAAAGAAGTGACCGAGCAACAGGAGGCAGTATGGCTCATCTGGAAATGCTCCAGTGGAAGTGACAAGAGGCAGAGGAATTAATACTAAAGATGAAAGAATTGAACTGGAGATTCCAGTATGTTGGTGTAAATGTAGAGTTAACCAATGGGTATCCATGGAAGCCAGGGAGGGAGGAATAGCAGGCAGAGGAGAATTTACTGTGTGACACTACATGAAGGAAATGAGAACTCAAAAAAATGTTGTTTTAGGTATGCTGCAAAGATAAGCATGATACCTATGCAAGTCCGTGACAGCCTGGCAAGCATCAATCACCCTTAGTGAATGGAGGAGGAGTTACTATGAATAAACACCTTAAGCTCCTCCTCTTCCCTTCTCCCCTACAACAGGGGCTCCTTTGCTCTCTCAGCGGCTGCCTCTCCCTCTCCAAGCCAATCTCCCTGCTTTGCCCATGTCAGTTTCCTCTCTACCAGCCACGACGGGAATCAACATCTACCCCTGTATATTTGGATCTTAACTAACCAGAGCACCAGCTAAGATATCCAGTACTAAAGGGGCACCTCGGTCTAGGACTGACTCCAGGCAACAGTCCTAACATGCCCAAGATCCCCAACCCCAGACATTCTCCCTACCTCCCATGCAAACCATATACATCCTCCTTCCCACCAGGAACAATCCACTTTCCAAAGGGTTAAACCTACCTGTACCAGACTAGGTGGATGATGAAGGCCTTGAGTCACATGTGCTTGGAACAATGGGAAACAAGAAGCTTATCCAACTGTGCAGTGGGAGGTGGCTGGTTGGTTATGTCATGATGAATTAGCAGGGAAGGTTCTGATCTAACTGAAGCAGGAACTGCTGTAACGCAGCAAACCCAGGACACATTCGAATCCAGCTCTGAAAGGAGAAGGTAGGCAGTGAGTGGGAGGGAAGAGATGAACACAACACATAAGTGTGAACTTGCTGGGTCAGCACTGACCTGAGACGTACCTTTGCAAGCTGTGAGAAGAAAAAGATAGAAAGACTATCAGCCCCAGATGTTGAAGAAAGAGTGGAGAGTGTTTACTGATATTGCTGTTCCAGGTTATATTCCTGCTGTTGGGCACAGGAAGGGCTTGTCTTCACTACCCGCCTGGATCGGCGGGTAGAAATCGATCTCTCGGGGATCGAATTATCGCGTCTCGTCGGGACGCGACAATCGATCCCCAAATCGACTATTCGCGTAACTGAATTTGCGTATCTTAAATCGATCCCCCCCAGTGTAGACCTAGCCTTAGACTCCAGCTATTATTGGGAAAGTGAGCTAGTTCAGGAGCTGTAACAGCGTCAGTTTGCTGGTGTATAAAGAGAGGCTACAAAAGACAGACAGCAAAGTATGATATTTTAGCAGAGACACTGTTACCTCAGCTGTACCAGGACATGGAAGGTGTGGAACTAGCTGTGCTAAGGCAGGTGAGGAGATGTAAATACAGATGTATAAAGAGGGTAGGGTAAGATCCAAATATCCAGGGGTAGGTAGGCTGGAATGGAGCTGTTGATCCAGTTGTTTCTAGGGCACATGGGCAACATATGTGGGTGCAGAGTCATCTCTGCCAGGGCAAGTCCAGAGCAGATCCTGACATTCCTGGGGAAGGGGATGCAGATTGAACTCTGTCTGTGGAAAAGAGGATGTCAATACAGCTGCTCCTTGGGAAGAGTGTGATGATCGAGCTATGCCTGTGGAAGAGGGGTGGCACATAACGCTAGCTCTGCAAGCCAGGGAATAAGGGGAGGACATATCACAGCAAGTGGAGAGAGGAAAACACAGCTGTGCTCATAGGGATGTACAGGGAGGGTAGTTTAATACCCAGCTGTGTCGAGGTCAGCAGGGTGCTCGCTGCCGATCCAGATGTTCCAAGAGCAGATGGACCGAGAGGAGAGGATGTTCATGTAGCAGTACTAAGTCAGATGAGCGGAGCAGTGGTGTTCAGCCTGCTCTGTCATGGCAAAAGTGCAGAACCAACTCTGCCAGGGCTGAAGAGCAGGGCATGGGTCCAGATCCAGCAGTGCCAAAACAAGGCATGGGCAAACAGGCAGAAATGGAGAAGGGCAGGTGGAAAATGAACAGCACCAAGGCAGACAGTGCAAGAGACCAAGGTATGTACCATTCAGTGTGCAGTGCCATTCTGGAATAAGTGAGCAGCAATATCAGGTCAGAGACACAATGTGCCAAAGCAGCTGCTGGGCAGAGGCAGGCAGGGGAAAGTGGACGGGGGTATGGGACAGTGTGAGCAGATGGACTTGTTAACAGTGCCCAGTAGGAGGGCCAGGAATGATTAGGAGGAGCTGGGCAGTACCACATAGTGGACAGTGGCATGAACTGAAGCAGGAGGCAGGGCCATGCAAGGCCAGGTGCACAGTGCCAAGGCAGAGGTAAGTGAAAGTGCCAGGCCTGGAAGGCAGAGAGCAGGGCTTGTAAGGTGGAGGTATGTAGGGACAACCTGCAGACTGAAGGGCAGTGCCAGGCAAGGGGGGGGCGCTAGTGCCAAGGCAGAAAGAACAGGAAGCAGTGCAAAGAGTGTCTTTCCGAAGGCAGGAGTGAGTGCCAGGCTGAGGGCAGAACTAGGGGTATCCTACAGCAGAGATACAGTGCTGGATTGAGGGTAGGGCTAAGGGTCTCTCCCAGGGGAGGGGGCAGTGCCCAGCTTAAGGCAATGCTAGAGGGGGGTCTGTCTCCTAGGGCAGTGCTGAGCCGAGAGCAATTCCATGCAGGGAGTCTCTCCCCAAGGGAAGGGGGGCAGTGCTGGACAGAGAGAAGTGCAGGGGGCAGAGATAGGGGGAAAAGAGTCTCTCACCCCCTGGAGGTAGTACCAGGCATGTCTCTCTTCCAGGGCAGGTGGGAGCAGTAGCACTGCCAGACCGAGCAGGGGCAGGAGAATTAATCTATCTCAAGGCAAAGATAGACCCAGCCCCCAGTGTATGTCTCACTGGCAGGGAACAGTGCCATGTAGGAGATGATATATCACAGAAATGGGGGTCTCTCCCAGAGGCACTGCTGGAGCTGTGAGGAAGTGGTGTTGGATCTCTCCTAATGCCAGGGGAGCAAGGATTGGGACTGGTCTCTCCTGGGCAAGGGGGCAGTTCAGTGCAGGGGAAGGTCAATCTTTCCTAGCAGGGGACAGTTCATTTGTCCCAGGAGGAGCCAGTAGGTAGCAGTTGGTCTCACCTGAGGGAAGTAGGACACAGTGCCTGGGGTTGTGGGGGGTCGGTCTCCAGGGTGGGGCAGGGGAGGGGGCAGTACCCAGGACTGGAGACAAGGGAAGGGGCTGGGGGGTCCGCCTCCCCCTGCCAGAGGAAGGGGCTGGGGTGGTCTCCCTCAGCAGGGGAATCAGCTGGAGGGTCAGTCTCCCTCGGCAGGGGGCAGAGGAAGGGGTTGGGGGGTCGGTCTCTCCCTACCAGAGGAAGGGGTTGAGGTGGTCTCCCTCAGCAGGGGAGTCAGCTGGAGGGTCAGTCTC
>NW_020664629.1:402904-453450 GCF_002925995.2 Terrapene triunguis | reverse complement strand
GAGGAGGCCAATGGGACAGAAGGGTCAGGTGAGAAAAGGAGCATCCTGTGTTTCCTTTCCCTGGGTAGCTAGGCTCGTCAGCTGCCTCCCAGCTCAGCACCGTCTGTGCTGCCAGTGCTTAATTGCAGGGCTTGGCAGTTCAGAGCCCCGGCACCTCTGGGCTTGCTGCATCAGTTATGAATGTAAAAATAACTGCTTGATCCCCAGCATCTTTTTCATTACAAATTAAGCACTGTGTGCTGCTCTCTTGCAGCTTGGGTTTCCTCCAGCTGACTGGTTCAAGGAACCCTCCACTTCTGTGGAGGTCAGATGCTGGCATCTGAGCGGCACAGGATATTTGGCAGAATTTCCACCATATTGTATCTTATGGTGCTAGCTTGGCTGCCTGTACATGTGCTTCTGTCTCAGGAGCATGTAAGACAACAAAGACTGATAGATAGCAAAGGTGCTGAACTGGATTATGCTAGAAACTAACCCCAGGGTATTAGATCCCTATCAGTGAAAATATCTCCGGTCCTTAGCTCATGCTGTACCCTGATAATACGCTGTCCAAAACCGCCATCTATATCTAACTGGTAAGAAGGCTCCCTCTATTTCCCTTGGACAGTAATCTGGATGCAGTTCATGGGTTTGTCACCCACAAGACTACAGCAACTCTTCCTACCTGGGTGTAGACTAGGGCCTTGCCTACACTAAAGGGAAAAGTCGATCTAAGCGACTCAATTTGAGTTTCGTGAATAGTGTAACTCAAATCAACGTAGCTTAGATCTACTTACTGCAGGGTCCACACTATGTGAAGTCGACTCTTCTCGATCAGGTGGAGTACAGGAATCCACGGGAGAGCGATCGGAGGTCGATTTAGCAGGTCTTCACTAGACCTGCTAAATTGACCGCTGATGTATCGATCGCCACAGCGTGGCTCCTTTGGTAAGTGTAGACAAGCCCTAAGACCTCGCAGAGTGGCAACAGATGGTGCTGTTGTGGCAGCGTGCCACAGAAGCAGGCGTATTGCAGACTTCCATGGCATACAGTTCCTTTGACCTGCACTGGTTCTCTGCTGCTACTGGAACCACTCTGGGGTTTGGGGTTTCTTATTTTCAGTCTATTGGCATATAGGCCTGAGCTGTATTGGACTGTCTCTTTATGGGATGTATCTGGCACACTAAGACTAGCAGAGTTTGGATAGCTTGATGGGAGAGACCCTTCCCATAGGGGACCATTGGCCTGGTATTCCCTCGTAGAGGAAACAGGGAAGATTCCTATCTTTGCTGTAGTGTGTTGACTTCACAACATATGTGGAACAGGAGGAAACAGGGTTCTTCTAGAGGTGGTGTGCCAGCAGGGCTGTAAACCAGGGCAGGGCACAATGCTGTGGGGGGTGGAAAAATGACAGAAATAAACATTAGGGGGTGCAAATGTGCTTGTTCGACCAAGGCACTAAAATGCCTAGTTACATTTCTGTATGCCAGGCAGTCATGGTACCAGAATCCCATGGAGTAAGCTGTACCTGTAAAGGATTCTTCTTTTCTGTACAGTTGCCTGGGACCATCCCACATCTGTGTAGCATGCAAAGAGATGCTGGGGGAATAAATCTGTTAGAGGTACCATCGTCCAGTGGTCAGGGCACTAAACTGAGACCTAAGAGACTTGGGTTCTATTACTGGCTCTACCACTGACCTGCTCTGTGATCTTGAGCAAGTCATTCCCTCTCCAGTCTCTTCCCCCTTCCACCTTTTATCTGTCTGGCTGACCAAGCAAAGTGAGACCTAATGCTCCATGGCGTTTCTGCCTGTCTGTAATGTGGTACCTTTTGAAGACCACATCCGATCAATTCCAAAACTTCAGGGAATGTTCTGGGCATCAGTGAGAAGAACCCTATTGATTTTGCTGACAGTTGGAAAACCCGAACACCTGAAAAGCCTGATTTCTACACAGTGCCCCCTATGGTGCTGCAGGCAGAGGAATACCTTGACATCAGAGGTAATTCAGCCAGTCATTACTCACTCACCAATTGATTTGCATACTTCAGTCCCATTGGGTGAACTGAATCAGCAAATGAAACTGCACTAAACATGGTGACTCTGCCTGCTTAGCTGAGCAAGTGAGTTGCCTCTTGTCCTGGGGAACAGTGCTGGGGCAGGGGAAGACCCCCACATCATTTTGGGTGCTGGGGGCGGAGTGAGGGCTGCTATGGGGACCCTGGGTTAGTCCTTGTCTTTTGGCCTGTCTCCGCACGCAGAGATAGATGCTTTGACGAAGGAGCTGGAGGACTTCGAGCTGAAGAAAGCAGCTGCTCGTGCTGTCACTGGGGTGCTGGCCTCCCACCCCAACAGCACTGACGTGCACATCATTAACCTCTCGCTGACCTTCCACGGACAGGAGCTGCTGAGCGACACCAAACTCGAGCTGAACTCAGGGCGTCGCTATGGGCTTATCGGGCTCAATGGGATAGGTGAGATTGGGGGGTGCTGTGTGCATGTAGGGTGGGAGCTTCTCAGTGCTGGTTTGGGGAAACGATGCTCTGGGGGGTCAATGAACTGGTGGTGAGCTGCAGGATGCAAAACTTCAGTGATGCCGGAGAGAGGAGCCCCCTGAACAGGAAAAAACAGAGTGAGACTCAGCCGGGGCAGTGCAGCAAATACACCTGGGGCACCTGCCCTCACCCCAGGGAGATCCGTGGGGGAGTAAAACGGGGAAGGAAGCTAGATGGATTTGCATTGCAGCTTTCCATTGTGTATTTAGCAGCATCGGTGTCACAGTGCAGGGAGGTCATGGTGACCATGATTCCCTTCTTGAAATCCTGCCCTCTCTTGGCTTCTTTGACTCTGTCCTCTCCTGGTTCTACGCCTACCTCTCTAATGGAGGATCCTCCTTCTCTGCCTTCCAATGGTTCTGTGTGGTTTCCACGGGGCTCGGTCCTTGATCCCTCCTCTTTTCTCTCTCCACCTTATTTCTGGGTAATCTCATATGCGAACACAAATTCAGCTACTATCTCTATGTGGATGATTCACCTCTCTACTCCAGACCTGTCTCCTGTCCAAGCTTAAAACCTCAATTTGTGTCTTAGACATGTCCTTGTGGATGTCTAGCTATCAGCTCGAGCTTAACATGGGTAAAAAAGAGCTCCTAATCACCTTTCCTGCTATCTTCTTTTCTGATCACTATGGACAACACCACCCCCCTGCCTGTCACTAATGCCCATAACCTGGGAGTCACATTCGAGTCGGACCTCTCTCTCTAGGTCTTCATGTCCAGGATGTATCTAAATCTGTCTGATTCTTTCTACACAATATCTAAGATACGGTCTTTCCTATCCATCCACACAGCTAAAATTCTCTTCCAAGCTCTCAGCATCTCACTTCTTGATTACTGTAACATCCATCTCTCTGTTCTTGACAAATGCAGTGTTGCCCTACTAATATCCATTCAGGATACTGCTGCAAAGATCGTTTTCCTAGCCTGTCACTTTGACCACGTCAGCCCTCTCCTTGAATCCCTCCACTGGCTCCCCCTTCTCTATCATCTCAAACTGCTTGTCTTCTCTTTCAGGCCTCGTCATAGTTAGTCCCAGCTCTAGCTGTCATTTCTCTGTTTGATGCTTGCCTCTGATCAGTCGATGCCAGCTTCCAATGTCCACTTGTTACATTTTCTAACACCTTTGTGCTTTCTCCCAGGCTGTCCCACATGCTTGGGAGGTGCTCCCCATAAATATCTTCAGAGGTGCCTCCTTATCTACTTTCCAGACTATCCTTAAAACTCTCCTTTCCGATGATCCTACATAAAACTTGACGGTTAGTCTGCTAGTGTGCAGAGACCGCTGCCTATCATGCTGACCAATATTGTCTCATTGTTTCCTCGTACTCCCTGTCTGTACCTATCTGTTGTTTCTTGCCTTACACTTAGACTCTGAGCCCCTCGGGGCAGGGACTGTCTTTTTGTTCTGTTTGTACGGTACCTAGCACAGTAGGTTCCTGATTTATGAGTAAGGCTCCTAGGTGCCATGGTAATTTACATAGTAATAACTGCACTCACTTCCAATGCGAGACAATAACAGGAGGGTGTTTGTCTGCCTACCTGCCTGCACATAGGAAAGTCCATGCTCCTGTCCGCTATCGGGAAGCGGGAAGTGCCAATCCCAGAGCACATTGACATCTATCACCTGACCCGGGAGATGCCTCCTAGTGAGAAGACGCCACTACAGTGTGTGATGGAGGTGGATACAGAGAGGGCCATGCTGGAGCGGGAAGCTGAGCGTCTGGCTCACGAGGATGGTAATGCTCGGGGGGTTCATGTAGGCAGGGAATCCCCCTGGGGGAAGGGAGCTCTTACTCAGGCTCTTTACCAAAGCTTTCACAGGGCATGAAGCCTGATTCTGCTGCTAAGCTCTAGCTGGAGACTTCTGGGGAGCACTGCTCCTTCTCCAGCAACACAACAGCTCCTTCCAGTCAAACCAGAGTGGAGCTTGCGTCCCTGGAGCTTGCTATGGGGTCCCTGCCTTGGGAGGCGGTTTGTGAACCAGGGGGCAGAGAGGTAGCCTCTAGCAGCTGCAGGCAGCAGTGATAAGGGACATAAGTGGAGAGTGGGACACTGGTGGGGACTTGGACTGGTGGGGTGCTGGCGCGGGTGCTGACTGGCAAAGTCTTCTCTTGCAGCGGAGTGTGAGAAGCTGATGGAGCTATATGAGCGTCTGGAGGAGCTAGACGCTGATAAGGCAGAGGTGCGGGCCTCACGGATCTTGTACGGTTTGGGGTTCACTCCAGCCATGCAGAGGAAGAAGCTGAAAGATTTTAGTGGTGGCTGGCGAATGAGGGTGGCTCTCGCCAGGTGAGTGCTACACTAAGTGTTCCTTCCCTGGGGACTCCCCTCTTCTCTGTGCCTCCACTGTAGCAGCCTGGAACAGATCTCTGGGGAGGTGGTGGGAGTTGCTTTCTGGACATCCACCCTCCAAGCTGGGCTTGAAGAAAGTATTTGAAGACCGCTATAAAAAAGATGCAGAAAAATTGTTCTCTTGCCACAGAGGGCAGGACAAAAGGCAATGGGTTCAAACTACATGAAAGCAGATTTAAATTAAATCTCAGGAAAAAAATGCCTAACTGTAAGAACAGTAGAACAATGGAACAAATTTAGGGAAGTCATGGAATCTCCTTCAGTGGAGGTTTTCAAAAAGAGGCTGGGTAGCCTCTGTCTTGCATGGCTTAGACACCACAAATGGTGCATCGTGGTAAGGGTTAGACTAGATGACCTTTGCGGTCCCTTCTAACCCTATAGTTTTATGATGCTCCATGTTTCAATTATCCCCATATTGACTGGGTACATGTCACCTCAGGATGAAATGCAGAGACAAAATTTCTCAATACTTTAAATGACTGCTTCATGGAGCAGCTGGTACAGGAACCCACAAGGGGAGAGGCAACTCTCGATTTAGTCCTGAGTGGAGCGCAGGAGCTGGTCCAAGAGGTATCTATAACAGGACCGCTTGGAAATAGTGACCATAATATAATAACTTTTAACATTCCTGGGGTGGGAAGAACACCTCAACAGCCCAACACTGTGGCATTTAACTTCAGAAAGGGTAACTATGCAAAAATGAGGAGGTTAGTTAAACAGAAATTAAAAGGTACAGTAACTAGAGTGAAATCCCTGCAAGCCACATGGACACTTTTCAAAGACACCATAATAGAGGCCCAACTTAAATGTATACCCCAAATTAAAAAACACAGTAAAAGAACTAAAAAAGAGCCACCGTAGCTTAACAACCATGTAAAAGAAGCAGTGAGAGATAAAAAGGCCACTTTTTTTAAAAAGTGGAAGTCAAATCCTAGTGAGGTAAATAGAAAGGAGCATAAACACTGCCAAATTAAGTGTAAAAATATAATAAGAAAAGCCAAAAAGGAGTTTGAAGAACTCAAAAGGTAATAAAATGTTTAAGTACATCAGAAGCAGGAAGCCTGCTAAACAACCAGTGGGGTCCCTTGACGATCGAGATACAAAAGGAGCACTTAAAGACGATAAAGTAATTGTGGAGAAACTAAATGAATTCTTTGCTTCAGTGTTCACGGCTAAGGATGTTAGGGAGATTCCCAAACCTGAGCCGTCCTTTGTAGGTGACAAATCTGTCACTAGAGGAGGTTTTGGAATTAACTGATAAACTTAACAGTAACAAGTCACCGGGACCAGATGGCATTCACCCAAGAGTTCTGAAAGAACTCAAATGTGAAGTTGCGGAACTATTAACTATGGTTTGTAACCTGTCCTTTAAATCGGCTTCTGTACCCAGTGACTGGAAGTTAGCTAATGTAACGCCAATATTTAAAAAGGGCTCTAGAGGAGATCCCGGCAATTACAGACCGGTAAGTTTAACGTCCGTACCGGGCAAAATAGTAAAGAATAAAATTGCCAGAGACACAGAAGAACATAAATTGTTGGGCAAAAGTCAACATGGTTTCTGTAAAGGGAAATCATGTCTTACTAATCTATTAGAGTTCTTTGAAGGGGTCAGCAAACATGTGGACCAGGGGGATCCAGTGGACACAGTGTACTTAGATTTCCAGAAAGCCTTTGACAAGGTCCCTCACCAAAGGCTCTTACGTAAATTAAGTTGTCATGGGATAAGAGGGAAGATCCTTTCATGGATTGAGAACTGGTTAAAAGACAGGGAACAAAGGGTAGGAATAAATGGTAAATTTTCAGAATGGAGAGGGGTAACTAGTGTTGTTCCCCAAGGGTCAGTCCTCGGACCAATCCTATTCAACTTACTCATAAATGATCTGGAGAAAGGGGTAAACAGTGAGGTGGCAAAGTTTGCAGACGTTACTAAACCGCTCAGGATAGTTAAGACCAAAGCAGACTGTGAAGATCTTCAGAAAGATCTCGCAAAACTAAGTGGGCAACAAAATGGCAAATGAAATTTAATGTGAATAAATGTAAAGTAATGCACATTGGAAAAAATAACCCCAACTATACATACAGTGTGATTGGGGGCTAATTTAGCTACAGCTAATCAGGAAAGAGATCTTGGAGTCATCGTGGATAGTTCTCTGAAGACGTCCATGCAGTGTGCAGTGGCAGTCAAAAAAGCAAACAGGATGTTAGGAATCATTAAAAAAGGGATAGAGAATAAGATGGAGAATATCTTATTGCCCTTCTATAAATCCATGGTACGCCCACATCTTGAATACTGCATACAGATGTGGTCTCATCTCAAAAAAGATATACTGGCATTAGAAAAGGTTCAGAGAAGGGCAACTAAAATGATTAAGGGTTTGAAACGGGTCCCATATGAGGAGAGATTAAACAGGCTAGGACTTTTCAGCTTGGAAAAGAGGAGACTAAGGGGGGATATGATAGAGGTATATAAAAGAATGAGTGATGTGGAGAAAGTGAATAAGGAAAAGTTATTTACTTGTTCCCATAATATAAGAACTAGGGGCCACCAAATAAAATTAATGGGCAGCAGGTTTAAAACAAATAAAAGGAAGTTCTTCTTCACACAGCGCACAGTCAACCTGTGGAACTCTTTGCCTGAGGAGGTTGTGAAGGCTAGGACTATAACAGGGTTTAAAAGAGAACCTCCATGAATTTATCCAGTTAAGTCCATTAATGGCTATTAGCCAGGATGGGTAAGGAATGGTGTCTCTAGCCTCTGTTTGTCAGAGGGTGGAGATGGACGTCAGGAGAGAGATCACTTGATCATTACCTGTTAAGTTCACTCCCTCTGGGGCACCTGGCATTGGCCACTGTCGGTAGACAGGATACTGGGCTGGATGGACCTTTGGTCTGACCCAGTGCGGCCATTCTTATGTTCTATTCACTACCTCTCTCCTGGCCTCTTCAGAGCTCTCTTCATTCGGCCATTCATGCTGCTGCTGGACGAGCCCACAAACCACCTGGACCTGGATGCCTGCGTGTGGCTGGAAGAGGAGCTGAAAACGTAAGGGTGGCTGGAGGCAGCTATTGCTGTGCTCTGGTGCCTGTGCACCCTGCTGGGGCATCCCAGCGCAGCTCGCTCCCTGGAGCAATCGCTCCCGGCAGCTGTTCTGTGGGTGCCACCTGTGGACGTGTCTGTTTGCATTATGGTGGCACTGAGGTCCAATTGTGCTGGGTGCTGAATGGACAGTAGGAGAGTCCATGCCCGAAAGGACTCTCGCTGGGAGGCATTACTGTATTAGTATTTCCCATGGAGCAGACTAGGCCCTCCAAAAAGTGTGTGTCGGGCAGAATGGACAGGAAAGAGGCCCCAATTGTGGTGAGGGATCATCCTCTTTCTTGGGACTGGGCCCAGCAGCTTTCCCTAAAGCTCTTGCAGCACCTGGTTCTCTGTAGTGGGAGGGAATCCAGAGTGGTTCTTAGTGCACATGAACCCCTCCTGGTCCCTGGCAGGGCTGCCAGCCTAGGAATCTCATCCCAGTTGGACCTCTAATAGTTCTGTGTGGTGCTGCAGGTTCAAACGGATCCTTGTGCTGATCTCCCACTCCCAGGACTTCCTGAATGGCATCTGCACCAACATCATCCACATGCACAACCGCAAACTGAAGTATTACACGGTGAGTGAATGGGGCCAGGGTGTGACAAGCTCCTGGGATGGGGGAGGAGGAGGAGACCTCTGTTTAGGCCACTGACTCCATCCCAGACGCAACCCTGGCTCCAGGGCAGGAATGTGCAGTCTAGAGAGCACCTGCTTGCAAGAGGCCTGGGCAGCTTGCTTCAGCTATGTGCAGGGAGGGTGTTGCCTTTGGGAGCTGTCTCATGGCCTATGGTCTCTCCCTCCAGGGAAATTATGATCAGTACGTGAAGACCCGTCTGGAGCTAGAAGAAAATCAGATGAAGCGTTTCCATTGGGAGCAGGATCAGATTGCCCACATGAAGGTATCTATTTAACTGGACTGCAGTTCTCAGTCTTCCCCCCACATGCACCCCACTGTAGCAGCTGCCGCAAGGTAATCCCTTGTCTCATTACAGAATTACATTGCACGATTCGGTCATGGCAGTGCCAAGCTGGCCAGGCAGGCCCAAAGCAAAGAGAAGACCCTTCAGAAAATGATGGCTTCCGGGCTAACAGAGAGGGTGGTGAATGATAAGGTAGGATGGAGAAGCGGGGCTGTCTGTGGGAGACAAGAACTATAAATATGGCTGGAGAAGTAAAATGAGCTGCAGCTGGGAATAATCATCAGAGCTGGAAGCAGGAGTGGGAGGGACAGGGGGCAGTAAATGGGGCTCCAGCTCTAACAGAAGACTGGCCAAAGGAGAATGCACGGGGGGCTACTATACAGAGGCTTCTTGTCCCAGCAGGGGGGTGGAGGCTTGTTCAACCCTCCCAAGAGATCCAAAGCAAAGCAAGGAATGCTGAATGGCTGGGAGGGTGGGGGAACAGCCCCTCCCTTCAGCTGAAGGATTAAAGTGGGGTGGAGACATGAACACACCTACCCTGCAAAGGAAGCAGAATGGGTAGGCAGATGCCAGCAATGGGCAGAATGTCACAGCAAACCTGCTAGTGAGTTACAGACCTGCTTGAACCGATGGCTGCTAGGAGCAACTTGTAAAGCCATGGACTGTTCTCTGGGCTCCAGGGATGCAGGCAGTTGCTCCTCCATACTTGGAAGCCAAGTCATATTGGAACTGCAGGGCTCCCCTGGTACCCTGGGTGGGGCAGGAACTTAACATGGGGATGTGTTTTGTTCCCAGACTCTGTCGTTTTATTTCCCACCATGCGGGAAAATCCCCCCTCCTGTCATCATGGTGCAGAATGTCAGCTTCAAGTACATGAAGGATGGGGTGAGTATTCTCCGTCCCCAAGCACACTCGGTGCAGTGCTTGCCTGGGTTGCATGAAGGTTCCCCCCTCCCCTTGTTTGGGTCCTGGGGCCACTGACCCAGCTTCCCTATCAGGCCGTAGCATGGGGAGGGGCTCAGCTCTTGCAGCTGTGGCTTATCAGAAGTGCCCCAGCTGGGCCTGCTCATCACAGCTTCCCAGGTGCTTTGGGGGGGTGCCCCTCTCACGCTCTCCCCTGTGGATTGCAGCCCTGGATCTATAATAACCTGGAGTTCGGGATTGACCTGGACACACGTGTGGCACTTGTGGGACCCAATGGTGCTGGGAAGTCAACGTTGCTGAAACTGCTCACGGGAGAGGTATGCTTCCTATATAGCTGTCTCCTCTTCTCTTCCCCACCCCCACAGCCCTGGTGTCACTTGCGGGGATGGACAGTGCCCAAAACGCTTCCTTGTACAGAGCCTCTGTTGTATTATTGTAGGTGGAATACATGGGTCCAAAGAGTCAAAGACGAACACTGACTGGGTCATGTTAGCAACATTAAGCCGTTTCAAACAAGGTTGGGGGGGTTGTATACATAGAATTCAGCCTGCTTAGTACCATGGCAATCATTGTTAATTTTTTTTACCTTTCTATTAAAGATACAGAAAGGAAGGAAAACAGTTAAAGCATTTGAGTATTAAATAAGTATTAAATAAGGCTTTAATGTTAACATTTCTTGTTCCCTTTCCTTTTAGCTGGAGAGAGATTTTAGAAAACCCTTGTTTGATAGTCTTGTAGACGGTATTAAAGCTAGTAATAACTTTCCCCCAAAAGGAGAGAAGTTGATAGAATATCAGGGTTGGAAGGGACCTCAGGAGGTCATCTAGTCCAACCCCCTGCTCAAAGCAGGACCAATTCCCAACTAAATCATCCCAGTCAGGGCTTTGTCAAGCCTGACTTTAAAAACCTCTAAGGAAGGAGATTCCACCACCTCCCTAGGTAACCCATTCCAGTGCTTCACCACCCTCCTAGTGAAAAAGTGTTTCCTAATATCCAACCTAAACCTCCCCCACTGCAACTTGAGACCATTACTCCTTGTTCTGTCATCTGGTACCACTGAGAACAGTCTAGATCCATCCTCTTTGGAACCCCCTTTCAGGTAGTTGAAAGCAGCTATCAAATCCCCTCTCATTCTTCTCTTCTGCAGACTAAACAATCCCAGTTCCTTCAGCCTCTCCTGATAAGTCATGTGCTCCAGCCCCCTAATCATTTTTGTTGCCCTCCGCTGGGCTCTTTCCAATTTTTCCACATCCTTCTTGTAGTGTAGGGCCCAAAACTGGACACGGTACTCCAGATGAGGCCTCACCAATGGCGAATAGAGGGGAATGATCAGGTCTCTTGATCTGCTGGCAATGCCCCTACTTATACAGCCCAAAATGCCATTAGCCTACTTGGCAACAAGGGCACACTGTCGACTCATATCCAGCTTCTCGTCTGCAGCACTGCTGCTTAGCCATTCGGTCCCTAGTCTGTAGCAGTGCATGGGATTCTTCCGTTCTAAGTGCAGGACTCTGCACTTGTCCTTGTTGAACCTCATCAGGTTTTTTTTTTGGCCCAATCCTCTAATTTGTCTAGGTCCCTCTGTATCCTATCCCTACCCTCCAGTGTATCTACAGTTTAGTGTCATCTGCAAACTTGCGGAGAGTGCAGTCCATGCCATCCTCCAGATCATTAATGAAGATATTGAACAAAACCGGCCCCAGGACCGACCCGTGGGGCACTCCGCTTGATACCAGCTGCCAACTAGACATGGAGCCATTGATCACTACCTGTTGAGCCCGATGATCTAGCCAGCTTTCTATCCACCTTATAGTTCATTCATCCAGCCCATACTTCTTTAACTTGCTGGCAAGAATACTCTGGGAGACCGTATCAAAAGCTTTGCTAAAGTCAAGGAATAACACATCCACTGCTTTCCCCTCATCCACAGAGCCAGTTATCTCCTCATAGAAGGCAATTAGGTTAGTCAGGCATGACTTGCCCTTGGTGAATCCATGCTGACTGTTCCTGATCACTTTCCTCTTCTCTAAGTGCTTCAGAATTGATTCCTTGAGGACCTGCTTCATGATTTTTCCAGGGACTGAGGTGAGGCTGACTGGCCTGTAGTTCCCCGGATCCTCCTCCTTCCCTTTTTTTAAAGATGGGCACTACATTAGCCTTTTTCCAGCCATCCGGG
Organism: Terrapene triunguis; assembly: GCF_002925995.2. Lineage (NCBI taxonomy): Eukaryota > Metazoa > Chordata > Testudines > Emydidae > Terrapene > Terrapene triunguis. Next base: position 441,464 of record NW_020664629.1, on the reverse strand, counting down.
ACCTCCCCCGAGCGCTATGAGTTTTCAAAGATGATGGCCAATGGCTCTGCAATCACATCCGCCAACTCCTTTAGCACCCTCGGATGCAGCGCATCCGGCCCCATGGACTTGTGCATGTCCAGCTTTTCTAAATAGTCCTGAACCACTTCTTTCTCCACAGAGGGCTGGTCACCTCCTCCCCATGCTGTGCTGCCCAGTGCAGCAGTCTGGGAGATGATCTTGTTCGTGAAGACAGAGGCAAAAAAAGCATTGAGTACGTTAGCTTTTTCCACATCCTCTGTCATTAGGTTGCCTCCCTCATTCAGTAAGGGGCCCACACTTTCCTTGACTTTCTTCTTGTTGCTAATATACCTGAAGAAACTCTTCTTGTTACTCTTAACATCTCTTGCTAGCTGGAACTCCAAGTGTGATTTGGCCTTCCTGATTTCACTCCTGCATGCCTGAGCAATATTTTTATACTCCTCCCTGGTCATTTGTCCAATCTTCCACTTCTTGTAAGCTTCTTTTTTGTGTTTAATATCAGCAAGGATTTCACTGTTAAGCCAAGCTGGTTGCCTGCCATATTTACTGTTCTTTCTACACATCGGGATGGTTTGTTCCTGCAACCGCAATAAGGATTCTTTAAAATACAGCCAGCTCTCCTGGACCCCTTTGCCCTTCATGTTATTCTCCCAGGGGATCCTGCCCATCAGTTCCCTGAGGGAGTCAGTCTGCTTTTCTGAAGTCCAGGGTCTGTATTCTGCTGCTCTCCTTTCTTCCTTGTGTCAGGATCCTGAACCCAACCATCTCATGGTCACTGCCTCCCAGGTTCCCATCCACTTTTGCTTCCCTACTAATTCTTCCCGGTTTGTGAGCAGCAGGTCAAGAAGAGCTCTGCCCCTAGTTGTGTCCTCCAGCACTTGCACCAGGAAATTATCCCCTACACTTTCCAAAAACTTCCTGGATTGTTTGTGCACCACTGTATTGCTCTCCCAGCAGATATCCGGGTGATTAAAGTCTCCCATGAGAACCAGGGCCTGCAATCTAGTAACTTCTGTTAGTTTCCAGAAGAAAGCCTCGTCCACCTCATCCCCCTGGTCTGGTGGTCTATAGCAGACTCCCACCACGACATCACCCTTGTTGCTCACACTTCTCAACTTAATCCAGAGACTCTCAGGTTTTTCTGCAGTTTCATACCGGAGCTCTGAGCAGTCATACTGCTCTTACATACAATGCAACTCCCCCACCTTTTCTGCCCTGCCTGTCCTTCCTGAACAGTTTATATCCGTCCATGACAGTACTCCAGTCATGTGAGTTATCCCACCAAGTCTCTGTTGTTCCAATCACATCATAGTTCCTTGACTGTGCCAGGACTTCCAGTTCTCCCTGCTTGTTTCCCAGGCTTCTTGCATTTGTGTATAGGCAGTTAAGATAACTTGCTGATCGTCCTGCTTTCTCAGTATGAGGCAGGAGTCCTCCCCTCTTGTGCTCTCCTGCTCATGCTTCCTCCCAGGATCCCACTTCCCCACTTACCTCAGGGTTTTGCTCTCCTTCCCCCGGTGAGCCTAGTTTAAAGCTCTCCTCACTAGGTTAGCCAGCTTGCTGGCGAAGATGCTCTTCCCTCTCTTCGTTAGGTGGAGCCCGTCTCTGCCTAGCACTCCTCCTTCTTGGAACCCCATCCCATGGTCGAAGAATCCAAAGCCTTCTCTCCGACGCCACTTGCGTAGCCATTCGTTGACTTCCAGAATTCGACTTTCCCTGCACAGGGAGGATGGACGAGAACACCACTTGCGCCTCAAACTCCTTTATCCTTCTTCCCAGAACCACGTAGTCTGCAGTGATCCACTCAAGGTCATTCTTGGCAGTATCATTGGTGCCCACGCGGAGAAGCAGGAAGGGGTAGCGATCCGAGGGCTTGATGAGTTGCGGCAGTCTCTCTGTCACATCGTGAATCCTAGCTCCTGGCAAGCAGCAGACCTCTCGGTTTTCCCGGTCGGGGCAGCAGATAGATGACTCAGTCCCCCTGAGGAGGGAGTCTCCAACCACCACCACCTGCCTCCTTCTCTTGAGAGCGGTGGTGGTGGAACCCCCATCCCTAGGACAATGCATCTCATGCCTTCCAATTGGTGGAGTCTCCTTCTGCTCACTTCCCTCAGATGTATCATCTACTCCACTCTCCGTATTAGTACCTGTGGAGTTAGTTGAAATGGGCTGAAGCTGTCATTGTTAAAGTCCATCCCATTTCCTAGAAAACAAAACAAGACAAACACTCACAAAAGGGGAAAGAAAAGAACAGCAAGGATAGAAAGTGCAGCATCTGTCTCTGATGTTGGCATTCACTTGTAACTTCACTACTGGAAAAACACAAGCAGAGCACATGGTCTAATCAGCTGCTCCAAGACTTGTCAATCTTGTACTAGCATCAGGCTATGCAGGGCACTGCATTTAGCTACCTTTTCCTGGTCACAAGCTTAAAACAATGTTGCAAAATATACAGTCTTGGCGGGATAAGCAAGACTTGTACTAGACAGAAGGAAAAAGGAGAGGGATAGGAAAGAGAAGAAATAAGGTGGAGAAGGAAAAGAACACAAGGGGGAAGAATGAGTGACCGTCTCACATCCCAGGTAGTATTTAGGATTTAGCTGGAGCTGGTGGAACTGGTGGTGTCATCTGGCTCCATCTCTCTGGCCTGATCTGGTCAGGACATCTTTCAGGATTAGGATGAAGAAGGTCCAGGGTCTCAGGAGATGTTGGGCGTGGCAGCTATGATGGTGAAGCTGGCTCCTTCCCTTTCTCTAGTTTTTCAGTCAGCCAGCATTAAGGTAGTCAGATTTCCTCCCCAACGTCTTTTCTTTTAAAAAGCCCCAAAAGGGGAGGGATGGGTGGAATCTCTCGTTATTTTGCCCACTGATTAGGCTTAATTTCTGACACACCAATTTTGCTTCACTGATTTTTTTCAGTTCCACCCTTCTCTTGTTTACAAAGCTTGATCTTAATACAGTCCTTGAGTTATATCAGGAGACCTTTTGTTTGGACTAATTCAGTCTTTCATCCCATCAACACTTACTGTTGTAGGTTATTGTGACACTGTATAAACTTTTATCCACTTTCCCAGAGTTGAGCTTACAATTAGAATAAATTTGTAGGCCCAATTATTGCAACGCATGACCCATTCACTGACCCCAAGAAGCACGCGCCCCCCATCTCTCCCCTTGTAAAATAGGGTTGCGGGAGGGGAGAAGTGATAAGGCCACGGTGCATTGCTGCCACACTTTTCAAGCCAGCAGTCCCAGCTGTCTCCCATTGGCTGGAGCAGGATAAAGTGGGCCATTGTGGGGGGGTGGCTGGGCTGCCATTCCCTTGTGAAATGCCTTTGTCTTCCTTCCAGCTGCTGCCCACAGATGGGATGATTCGCAAACACTCGCATGTGAAAATCGGCAGATACCACCAGGTAATCCCTGCAGGGGCAGTGAGGAATGTCACAGGCCTGGGGTGGCTACCCGGGAACAGAGGGTCTCATCTCTCCATTCTTCTCCCCAGGCCCCTCCCCCAAGCCTGGCCTAAGAGTCTCTAGCTACTGCTTGCTGGGTCACAGGCTGTGCCTCCAGGTGAAGAGGCGCCTCATTCCAAGCCCTGCGCTGTGCTGTGACTAATGGGGAAGAGCTGCTGCTCAGTGAAAGGGCTCTGGACTTCCTTCTAGCTCATGTCTCCTCCTGCTGGGTGTGGCTATTGAGCAGGCCATGGTGGCAACCCCTGCTTCCCTTGGAAAGTGTGACTGTGCTGCTCTGGGCCTGTCTGTTTTGTCTCTGACCCTTTGGAACGGAGACTGCAACTCTGTGCCTGGTACAGGACAAAGCACGATGTTCTTTACAGAACTCTGTTTGATATGGAGGCCGCTTCCTTATGCCTTGTGAGCCTCTTACCTGCCAACACCTCAGTGTGGTATGGGTTGCTGTGATCTGGGGATGGAGGTGTATCTGAAATGCTGCCTCCCGCTCTCCAGCTTGTACCCACAGAGGTGAAGAGGTTGTGGGGGCTGGGCGAGGCTTGCTGGCTATGAACTCACTCCCAGCAGGTGGCTGGGATATCTGCTTGTGCTGGCCTGAAATTGGTCTTCTTTGTCTAGCACTTGCAAGAGCAACTGGACTTGGACCTGTCACCCCTGGAGTACATGATGAAGTGTTACCCAGAGATCAAGGAGAAGGAGGAGATGAGGAAGATCATTGGCAGATATGGTCTGACAGGGAAGCAGCAGGTAGGTGTGGACTGCAGTGGGCATCTATTCCATGGGGCCTGCTCTTGGTGTGATACTAGGGATGCAGAGCCACCATCGTCCTTTTGTTCACCTGCCAGCCATCTGGAGTTACTGGGCAGCGGGCTACACTGGGGAATGCAGGTGCAAGCCCTCTCCTCAGGGCTGCGGCAGGGAGAGAGAACTTCCCCCAGCCCTCTCTCCCCCCAGCAGCACCTGGGCTGGGGCTGGGGGAGAGGTACCTCTCCCCACCGCGGCACCTCCGGGCCAGGCTGGGACCATTGATAGGCTGCTGTCGAGCCGCGCAGCTTAGAGGAAATTTAGCTTACCACCAAAGACATGCTTCCATCATCTCATGGAGCAGGTCCTCAAGGAATCCATTTTGAAGCACTTGGAGGAGAGGAAGGTGATCAGGAACAGTCAACATGGATTCACCAAGGGCAAGTCATGCCTGACCAACCTGCTTGCCTTCTATGATGAGATAACTGGCTCTGTGGGTATGGGGAAAGCGGTGGATGTGATATACTTTGATTTTAAGCAAAGCTTTTGGTACTGTCTCCCACAGTTTTCTTGCCAGGAAGTTAAAAAAAGTATGGATTGGATGAATGGACTATAAGGTGGATAGAAAACTGCAGGGTGGATTTGATTTAAATCAAATTGATTTAAATCACTAGTCAGGAAGACTTGATTTAATCATGGATTTCTTCATAAACGTGCATTCTTGTTGGTAGTTATAACCTTAATACATATTCTTCACAACTCAGAGATGTAGGTTTCATTTTTAGAAGGTACACACTATACATTTTTAAGTGATTTATTTTGAAAACTTTTCAGATTAGTTTTACAGCTATATCAGAAAATTAATGATTGTTTGGTTATTTCATTTATCAAAGGTAATTGAAGCAGATAGTTCACATCCCAATGACTTCATAAATATCTCCAATTCAACAGGTTAATCGTTAATATTTGGAGAATTTTCTTGCCATGCTGTATTAGAAGGAGAACATCACCAGATAGACATTTAAATTGTTTTATTTAACTAAAACAACAATGTTATGTATTCTGGATTTTTTTTCTTCAACAGCAAACATATAATATTTTAACAAAACAAGCATTTGAATTTAGTTAAACATTCAAGTTTGTTAAAATCAGGTTTGTTTTTGTTAAAATTGTTTAACTAAAATAGTTTAAATGAATGTGTGTGTGTGTGTGTGTGTGTGTATATGTGTGTATATATAATATATATAAAATTAAAAAAAATAAATAAATCATAGAATATCAGGGTTGGAAGGGACCTCAGGAGGTCATCTAGTCCAACCCCCTGCTCAAAGCAGGACCAATTCCCAACTAAATCATCCCAGCCAAGGCTTTGGAGGTTTTTAAGGCCCGGCTTGACAAAGGAGGAGACTCCACCACCTCCCTAGGTAACGCATTCCAGTGCTTCACCACCCTCCTAGTGAAAAAGTTTTTCCTAATATCCAACCTAGCCCTCCCCCACTGCAACTTGAGACCATTGCTCCTTGTTCTGTCATCTGCCACCACTGAGAACAGCCGAGCTCCATCCTCTCTGGAACCTCCCCTCAGGTAGTTGAAAGCAGCTATCAAATCCCCCCTCATTCTTCTCTTCTGGAGACTAAACAATCCCAGTTCCCTCAGCCTCTCCTCATAAGTCATGTGCTCCAGACCCCTAATCATTTTTGTTGCCCTCCGCTGGACTCTTTCCAATTTTTCCACATCCTTCTTGTAGTGTGGGGCCCAAAACTGGACACAGTATTCCAGATGAGGCCTCACCAATGTCGAATAAAGGGGAACAATCACGTTCCTCGATCTGCTGGCAATGCCCCTACTTATACAGCCCAAAATGCCGTTAGCCTTCTTGGCAACAAGAGCACACTGTTGACTCATATCCAGCTTCTCGTCCACTGTGACCCCTAGGTCCTTTTCTGCAGAACTGCTACCCAGCCATTCGGTCCCTAGTCTGTAGCAGTGCATGAGATTCTTCCGTCCTAAGTGCAGGACTCTGCATTTGTCCTTGTTGAACCTCATCAGGTTTCTTTTGGCCCAATCCTCTAATTTGTCTAGGTCCCTCTGTATCCGATCCCTACCCTCTAGTGTATCTACCACGCCTCCCAGTTTAGTGTCATCTGCAAACTTGCTGAGAGTGCAGTCCACACCATCCTCCAGATCATTAATAAAGATATTAAACAAAACCGGCCCCAGGACCGACCCTTGGGGCACTCCGCTTGAAACCGGCTGCCAACTAGACATGGAGCCATTGATCACTACCCGTTGAGCCCGATGATCTAGCCAGCTTTCTCTATCCACCTTACAGTCCATTCATCCAGCCCATACTTCTTTAACTTGGCGGCAAGAATACTGTGGGAGACCGTATCAAAAGCTTTGCTAAAGTCAAGGAATAACACATCCACTGCTTTCCCCTCATCCACAGAGCCAGTTATCTCATCATAGAAGGCAATTAGGTTAGTCAGGCATGACTTCCCCTTGGTGAATCCATGCTGACTGTTCCTGATCACTTTCCTCTCCTCTAAGTGTTTCATAATTGATTCCTTGAGGACCTGCTCCATGATTTTTCCAGGGACTGAGGTGAGTCTGACTGGCCTGTAGTTCCCCAGATCCTCCTTCTTCCCTTTTTTTAAAGATGGGCACTACATTAGCCTTTTTCCAGTCATCTGTGACCTCCCCCGATCGCCATGAGTTTTCAAAGATAATGGCTAATGACTCTGCAATCTCATCCGCCAACTCCTTTAGCACCCTCGGATGCAGCGCATCCAGCCCCATGGACTTTTGCACGTCCAGTTTTTCTAAATAGTCCTGAACCACTTCTTTCTCCACAGAGGGCTGGTCACCTTCTCCCCATACTGTGCTGCCCAGTTTAGTAGTCTGGGAGCTGACCTTGTTTGTGAAGACAGAGGCAAAAAAATCATTGAGTACATTAGCTTTTTCCACATCCTCGGTCACTAGGTTGCCTCCCTCATTCAGTAAGGGGCCCACACTTTCCTTGACTTTCTTCTTGTTGCTAACATACCTGAAGAAACCCTTCTTGTTACTCTTAACATCTCTTGCTAGCTGCAACTCCAAGTGTGATTTGGCCTTCCTGATTTCACTCCTGCATGCCTGAGCAATATTTTTATACTCCTCCCTGGTCATTTGTCCAATCTTTCACTTCTTGTAAGCTTCTTTTTTGCGTTTAAGATCAGCAAGGATTTCACTGTTAAGCAAGCTGGTCGCCTGCCATATTTACTATTCTTTCTACACATCGTGATGGTTTGTTCCTGCAACCGCAATAAGGATTCTTTAAAATACAGCCAGCTCTCCTGGACCGCTTTGCCCTTCATGTTATTCTCCCAGGGGATCCTGCCCATCTGTTCCCTAAGGGAGTCAGAGTCTGCTTTTCTGAAGTCCAGGGTCTGTATTCTGCTGCTCTCCTTTCTTCCTTGTGTCAGGATCCTGAACTCGACCATCTCATGGTCACTGCCTCCCAGGTTCCCATCCACTTTTGCTTCCCCTACTAATTCTTCCCTGTTTGTGAGCAGCAGGTCAAGAAAAGCTGTGCCCCTAGTTGATTCCTCCAGCACTTGCACCAGGAAATTGTCCCCTACGTTTTCCAAAAACTTCCTGGATTGTCTGTGCACCACTGTATTGCTCTCCCAGCAGATATCAGGGTGATTAAAGTCTCCCATGAGAACCAGGGCCTGCGATCTAGCAACTTCTGCTAGTTGCCAGAAGAAAGCCTCGTCCACCTCATCCCCCCTGGTCTGGTGGTCTATAGCAGACTCCCACCACGACATCACCCTTGTTGCTCACACTTCTCAACTTTATCCAGAGACTCTCAGGTTTTCTGCAGTTTTATACCGGAGCTCTGAGCAGTCATACTCCTCTCTTACATACAACGCAACTCCCCCACCTTTTCTGCCCTGCCTGTCCTTCCTGAACAGTTTATATCCATCCATGACAGTACTCCAGTCATGTGAGTTATCCCACCAAGTCTCTGTTGTTCCAATCGCATCATAGTTCCCTGACTGTGCCAGGACTTCCAGTTCTCCCTGCTTGTTTCCCAGGCTTCTTGCATTTGTGTATAGGCACTTAAGATAACTCATCGATCGTCCCTCTTTCTCAGTATGAGACAGGAGTCCTCCCCTCTTGCGCTCTCCTGCTTGTGCTTCCTCCCAGGATCCCATTTCCCCACTTACCTCAGGGCTTTGGTCTCCTTCCCCCGGTGAACCTAGTTTAAAGCCCTTCTCGCTAGGTTAGCCAGCCTGCTGGCGAAGATGCTCTTCCCTCTCTTCGTTAGGTGGAGCCCGTCTCTGCCTAGCACTCCTCCTCCTTGGAACACCATCCCATGGTCGAAGAATCCAAAGCCTTCTCTCCGACACCACCTGCGTAGCCATTCGTTGACTTCCACGATTTGACAGTCAGCCAGGCCAACATGAGAAACTTAAAATATTGGCTTCTGCAGCTAACTCAGTCGTCTTCACCTTCATTTTCCTGTTTGTTCGCAATCTGGAAAAGAAAAACAAGCTTTCCTGCTTTTTCTTGTTCCAAACGATTTCTCAGTTTGGAATGAATTAGTCCAAAGGAAGAAAATATTCTTTCTACACTGGCAGAAGAAGCTACTGCTGTTAAAAGTGAGATTACCACTTCAACAGTCTCTGAATCCAAGTGCTTAAGTGACTTCCACCAGTTCACTGGTGTGACTTTGTTTAAAACATCATCAGCAAACATATATTTCTTGAATGGTTCACCCTAGCTCTGAAGTTTATTATAGTTGGCATTATTGAGGGGTGATTGCTGGATTTCCATGTCGTAGCCAAATCCTCTTCTTCAACAGTTAAGGTTTGACTCTGGTACCGAGTATTGAGAATATTTGCTGGAAATAGTGCTTGTCCCATTTTGTTTTTTTTAATGCTTGTAATTTAACTCTGTCGTTGCATATTTATCTTTCTTTAAAATCTCACTCAGTTCCTTCCAAATTTCAACAGCGTCAGCAATAAAACAGCTATTTCCCTGCATTTTGTTCAAGGCTACAGAAATAGGCTTCAGGGTACTCAGCATGTGTTCAGCGTTTCTCTTAAGCCCAATATTGAGAACTTTGGCTGTGACAGTGCCATCTATTTGTTCTTGATTTTTTGTTCACAAACTGTCATCTGATTAGGCCAGTTCTTGATATAGTGCTCAAAACAGTCCACTACTGAGTTTTATCACATGTCTTGTGGGAGAGTTAGCTTGGTTCCTCCCACTTTTTTCAGAGCAGCTGCTGCAAAGTGGTTGTTACCTTTATTTCTGAAACACCGAAATCTTCGGCTAGGAGGTGCATCAAATGAGCACTGCAACTGTATGTTATTAGCTTGGGACTCTCTTCTAAATTTCTTCTCATCTTGGATACATTTGCTGCATTGTCTGTGACCAAGCTGCGTACTAGACTTTTTTGATTTTTTTTTCACAGTTTGTTACAGCTTTTACTGCTGCTACTTGTAAGTATTCTGTTGTGTGTGCGCGTTTCCTGATGTATCAATTGTTTTTGTAAGGAAGACATTCCCTTCTTCTGTTGCCACACAAGCACATACAACAGGATCGTTGTGGACATTGTTCCACCCATCGAGACTCAAGTTAACAATTTCACCCTTTAGACCTTTCGCACATTGCTCAATTTCTCTTTCATACACTTTATCCAGCAATTTGCCTGCGACATCTGCTCTGTTGGGTGGACTGTATCCTGGTTTTAATGACTGAACCATGTTAATGAAGTGTGGGTTCTCAATCATATGGAAAGGAGAGTTTGTTGCATAAACAAACCAGGCAATTTTTTCATCAATTACCTTTTTTTGTAATCTGCTGGTTCTTACCACAAACTTATCTATGGTTGTTTCTGGATGATGGAGATTTTTTTTTTTTTATTTATTTTTGCTACAGGTGATATACTGTGGCTATGTGACATACATGATGTGACTGAAACACTATCATTGGCAGATAACTCTGAAAGTATAGAATATGATGGTGATCTTGAAGGTGGATAGTCTTCAGAATCCTGTATATTGAGGATGGATTCTCCTAAACAAAATAAGTCAGGGCAGTGGTTTAATTATTACCATATTGCTCATTTAGTATTCCTCATTGCATTCACTGACACTCAATACTATTTTAAAGGTGAAATTGTAAAAGGAAGATCTGCCTATTACAGCTATTCTTTTTATCACAACTGCATCTAAAATGATAGTATCCTAGAGTAACAACTATATTTTTTTTTTTGCTCAAACATGAGAATTCAAGAATAGTCCAGAAGGAAGACAGGCAGTCCTTAAGAGAAAAGTATGGAAAAAAAAAGTTTTTACCAACCTGAAAATCCTGCATGTTCAGACATGTTCCTTTCATCATCTTCAACGCAGCTTCCTCCTGAGAAGGAACACTTCTCACAATGTTGTTTCATTCGGGCAACCAGGCCTTGCATTTCTTTGTTGCACTGTTTGCATTTTGCACGGATGCCTGCCTTACCCACAGGTAGAGGAACTTCATTAAAATATTCCCAAACTGGGTCTCTTTTACGGTCTGCTGCCATTATAGGGTTTTCCCTTCTAGTGAGAGAATGGTATGGTAGATCTCAACTCAATGAAGGCTACACTAAGAAAGACCTCAAGACTTCTGGTCCAAACAATTTCACTTTTGTTTCTACTGCCTTGTCCAATCCTTCTCGCATTTATCTCCAGACTTCTTCTCCTTGTCCAGATCTGTTCTGCCCCCAACAATCTTCTGTTCATTGAACTTTTTGAAACTTTGCACTTTTAGAGAGAGGTAAGGGATTGACTCTGTGTACACAGATTTGCAGAGGGACAGTAGGGTTGAGGTCTGTTATTTCTCACTTCATTCATTCATTTATTTATTTTAAAACATTTTTGCTGTTAACAAGTATGTGATCTCTGGGGACACAAATCCACAATTTGAGAACTGCAAAACTAAGCATCTCTAATGGTATCTTCTAGACTGAGCACTGAGTCCCATTGGGTAGATAGTAAGATTAACCTAAATAATCTATACAGAAGCCCCTGGAACCCCATAAGATTGAGTCCCTAATTCAGGAACTATTGGAACTCATTTACAAAACTTTTCTTAAACATTACATGAATATATTCTCATACTATAGAATTAGAATGTATAATCCCTGTTCTATGATGAGATATCTTTGAGCTATAATGATCTTAATTAAAACTGTCTTTAGATAGGTTTTTTCCTCAAAAAGAATTTTATCAAAAAAATCTTTGATTTTTATCCACCCTGGAAAGCTGGCTAGATCGTTGGGCTCAACGGGTAGCGATCAGTGGTTCAATGTCTAGCTGGCAGCCGGTATCAAGCAGCGTCCCCCAGGGGTTGGTCCTGAGGCTGGTTTTGGTCAACATCTTCATTAATGATCTGGATGATGGGATGGTTTACACCCTCAGCAAGTTTGTGGATGACACTAAGCTGGGACAGAGGTAGATACACTGGAGGGTAGGGATAGGATCCAGAGTGACCTAGACAAATTGGAGGATTGGGCCAAAAGACATCTGATGAGGTTCAACAAGGACAAGTGCAGAGTCCTACACTTAGGACAGAAGAAGCCCATGCAGTGCTACAGGCTGGGGATCGACTGGCTAAGCGGCAGTTTTCCAGAAAAGGACCTGGGGATTACAGTGGACGAGAAGCTGGATATGAATCAACAATGTGCCCTTGTCGCCAAGAAGGCTAATTGCATATTGGGCTACATAAGTAATAGCATTGCCAGCAGATTGAGGGAAGTGATTATTCCCCTCTATTTGGCACTGGTGAGGCCACATCTGGAGTACTGTGTCCAGTTTTGGGGCCCCCCCCCACTACAGAAAGGATGTGGACAAATTGGAGAGAGCCCAGCAGAGGGCAACGAAAATGATTAGGGGGCTGGGGCAAATGACTTACGAGGAGAGGCTGAGGGAACTGGGGTTATTTAGTCTGCAGAAGAGAAGAATGAGGGAGGATTTGATAGCAGCCTTCAACTACCTGAAGGGGGGTTCCAAAGAGGATGGATCTAGACTGTTCTCAGTGGTGGCAGATGACAGAACAAGGAGTAATGGTCTCAAGTTGCAGTGGGGGAGGTCTAGGTTGGATATTCGGGAAAAACTATTTCACTAGGAGGGTGGTGAAGCACTGGAATGGGTTATGTAGGGAGGTGGTGGAATCTCCATCCTTAGAGGTTTTTAAGGTCAGGCTTGACAAAGCCCTGACTGGGATGATTTAGTTGGGGTTGGTCCTGCTTGGAGCAGGAGGTTGGACTAGATGACCTCCTGAGATCTCTTCCAACCCTAATCTATGATTCTGTCTCATCAGTGAGAAGTGTGAGGGATGATCGTATACATCTAGAAAGAGAAAATGGAGGCCACATTTATAGGATGGGAGACTGTCCTGGGAAGTAATGACTCAGAAAAAGATATGATGGTCATGGCAAATAATCAGTTGGACATGAGCTTCCAGTGTGACTCTGTGGCCAAAAGAGCTAATGTGATCCTGGGATGCATTAACAGGGGTATCTCAAGTAGGAGGAAAGAGATGATCTTATTTCTGTATTTGGCACTGGTGAAACTTCTGCTGGAAACTGTCCCGTTCTGGTGCCCACAATTCAAGAAGTTGACAAATTGGATAGGGTTCAGAGAGGAGCCATGAGAGTGATGAAAGGATTAGAAAACCTGCCTTGTAAGATAACACTAAGAGAAGGTTAAGTGGTGACTTGATTAGTCTATAAATATCTACATGGGGGAACAAATATTTAGTAATGGGCTCTTCGGTGTAGTAGAGAAATGTCTAATGTGATCCAGTGGCTGAGAGTTGAATCTAGACAAATTCAAACTGGAAATAAGGTGTAAATTTTTGACGGTGAGGGTAATTAACCATTAGAACAATTTACCAAGGTGGTAGTTGATTCTCCATCACTGACCATTTTTAAAACACAACTGGATGTTTTTCTAAAAGATCTGCTCTAGGCATTATTTTGGGGCAGTTCTATGGCCTGTTATACAGGAGATCGGACTAAATTATGGTCCTTTCTGGCCTTAGAATCTATGAATCTCTGACATGTTTGTCCATCTTGATCTTACAAACCTCCAGTGATGGAGATTCCACAACCTATTCCAGAGTTCCTATCCCTTTATCATTAGAACGTTTTTCCAAATATCTAATCTAAATCTCCCTTGCTGCAGATTAAATCCATTACTTCTTGCCTTCAGTAGACATAGAGAACAATTGATCACAGTCCTCTTTATAACAGCCCTTAATAGTCTTCACATATGTTATCAGTTCCCCCCTCAGTCTTCTTTTCTCAAGACTAAACATGCCCATTTTTTTTAACCTTGTCTCATAGGTCAGGTTTTCTTAGGGTGGCCTATGTCCCAATTTTATAGGGACAGTCCTGATATTTGGGGCTTTTTTTTTATATGGGTTCCTATTACCCCCCACCCTGTCCTGATTTTTCACACTTGCTATCTAGTCACCCTAGGTTTTCTAGACCTTATCATATTTGTTGCTCTCCTCTGAACTCTATCCATTTTGTCCACATTTTTCCTTATATGTGGCACCTAGAATCAATGTTCCCTCTAATTTTTTCCATCCATGTGCAGAATAAATTTTGTTATGTGCACAGAGGTATGTAGGATGTGCGCCACCAGTAGAAACAAAAAACCTAGATATAATATATACACCTCTACCCCGATATAACACAAATTCGGATATAACGCGGTAAAGCAGCGCTCCAGGGGGGCGGGGCTGCGCACTCTGGCGGATCAAAGCAAGTTCGATATAACGCAGTTTCACCTATAACGCGGTAAGATTTTTTGGCTCCCGAGGACAGCGTTCTATCGGGGTGAGGTGTATTTTTAAAAAGTTACAATAGGGATAATTATTCCAGCCAGGACAGGTGAGGCATTTTAGAACTCACTGCTCAAATAATTAAATGTAAGTGAAATAAAAATTATGAAATGCATAGACTAGTCAAAAAACTAAAATAACACACTTTGAAAGAATATAATTACAGAGAATATATGTGCAAGAAGTACCAAGAAGTAGTAACAACAATAATACAAGTATGTGTTGGGAGGGGTGTGTGTGTATGAGAGAGAGAGAGAGAGACTGTCTGTCTGTCTGTGCTGGTTCTGAGATACTGTGCACTGTCTCCTTAAGGCACTCACTGAAAGCTCTCTTGCTCCTCCTGAGCCATGTCCCCTCTCCCCCGCTCTGTGGAGATGGGGTATATGGGCAGGGGTGAGGGGGAGAGACTCTGTGAGTGTTAGCTGCTGGGGAAGTCTCTGAGGGACCGTGCGCTCTCTTTAAGGGGCACACTTACTGCCTGGATGGAAGGCTCATTCAGACCTCAGAGCTGCTGCAAGTCCTGAGCCCTGTCCCCTCTCCCCTGCTCTGTGGAGATGGGGTGCAGGGGAAGGGGGACAGCCTGACATCAGCACCTCTCTTCTCTCCCCCCCCCCAACCACTCACCCCGCTCTGCACAGCCAGCAGGAGGGTCCTGGGAGCAGCTGCAGGAGCAAAGTGGCTGCAAAGCAGTGGGGGGAGGGGCACTTGAACACACACTGCTGTGTGCGGCTCTGCTAATCAAGTGCATGGCACTTGAATAACTCCTGGGCAGCCGCCCGACCGCACAGCTTAGAGGGAATGCAACCTAGAACTGGACACGGTGCTCCAATTGATGCCTCACCAGTGCAGAGTAGTGTGGGACAATTACCTCCCATGTCCCACATATAACGCTCCAGTTAACATACTCCAGAATTAGCCTTTTTCACAACAGCATCACATTGATCACAAATTGAATATGAATCCACTATAATCCCCAGATCCTTTTCAGCAGTACTATCACTTAGCCAGTTATTCCCTGTGTTGTGCATTTGATTTTTTTTGTCCTTCCTAAGTGTAGAACTTTCCACTTGTCTTTATTGACTTTCATCTTGTTGAATTCAGACCAATTTTCCATTTGTCAAGGCCCTTTTAAATTCTAATCCTGACTTCCACATTGCTGGCAACCCCTCCCAATTTGGTGTCATCTGCAGATTTTGTAAGCATACTCTCCTCTCTGCTATACAAGTCATCATTAATTAAAACATTGAATAGTACTATTGGACCCTGGACTGATACCAATATGCCCTCCCAGTTTCACATCGAACCACTGGTAATGACTTTGAGTATGGTCTTTCAATCAGTTGTGCACCCACCTAATAGTAAATCTATTTATACCACATTTCCCTAGTTTTCTTATGAGACTGTCACATGGGACTGTGTCAGAAGCCTTATTAAAATCAAGATACATCACATCTGCTGCTTTCCTCCTATCCATTAGGTCAGTAACCCTGTCAAAGAAGGACATTGGGTTGAGTTGGCATGATTGTTCTTGACAAATCCATGCTGGCTGTTCCTTGTCACCCTATTATCCTCTAGGTACTTACAAATTGATTGTTGAATAATTTTTTGCAATATCTTTCCAGGTATTGAAGTTAGATTTGACTGCTCTATAATTTGTTACCCTTTTTAAAGATAGGTACTATGTGTGCCCTTTTCCAGTCCTGTGGGACCTCATCCATCCTCCATGTGTTCTCGAAGATCATTGCTAGCGGTTCTGAGATTGCTTCAGCTAGTTCCATAAGTATCCTATTTCATCAGGCCATGCCAACATGACTACATCTAACTTACCTAAATATTCTGTAACCTGTTCTTTCCTTATGTTGCCTTGTGTTCATTTTCCCCCCTTGTTAATACTAATTGTGTATCTGGTCACCGTTAACCTTTTTAGTGGTGAATGAAACAAAATAGGCATTAAACATATCAGCCTCCTTGACATTATCTGTTGTTAGCTCTACTTCCTTACTAAGGTAGAGGAGTTACCTTTTCCTAATGTATTTTAAAAAAGCCCTCTTCTTATTGCCTTTTATGTCCTTTGCTGGATGTAACTCATTTCGTGCCTTAGCCTTTCTGATTTTGTTCTTACATTCTTATGCTATTCTTTTGTATTCCTCTTTAGCAATTTGTCCATGTTTACACTTCCTTTTGTAGGATTCCTTTTTCATTTTCCAGGTCATTAAAGAGCTCCTGATGGAGCCATATTGGCGTCTTACTAGTCTTCCTATCTTCCTTCGCATTCAGGCAATTTGGAGTTGTGCCTTTTTAATCTTGTCTCCTTGAGAGAGTGCCAGATCTCCTGAAATCCTTTCTCTTAGGTTTCCTTCCCATGAGACCTTTCCTGCCAGTTCTGAGTTTGTTTAAAATCTGATTTTTTTTTTTGAAGTCCATTGTCCTTATTCTGCTGCTGTTGCTCCTTCCTTTCCTTTGAATCACGAGCTCTACCATTTTAATGATCTCTTTCGCCCAAATTGCCTTCCACCTTCAGATTTGCTGCCAATTCCGCCCTGTTGGTCAGAATCAAGTCTAAAAAGGCTATTCCCAGCTACTTGCTTCACTCTCTGAAACAAAAATGTGTCCCCTATACATTCCATGAACTTATTGGACATGGTGTATTTCACCATGTTACTTTTCCAACAGATATCTGGGTACATTTCCCCCATAACTACCCGGTTTTGTGTCTTGGAAATTTCTGTTTGTTCCAGAAATGTCTTATCCACTTCCCCTTCCTGATTTGGTGGTCTATAGGAGTGACATCATTGTAGGAGTCTACTATTCTCTCTCTCTCTTTTCCCCCACCCCACCCCTTTTTTTACCCAGAGACTTTCAACTGGTCTTCCACTCACCTTCTGGACCTCATACACACTTGTTCTATTCTTGATGCAACACTTCCTCCCTTTTTGCCCTGCCTGTCCTTCCAAAACAAGCTATACCCCCTATACCACTATTTCAGTCATAAGACTTATCCCACCAAGTCTCTGATGTCAATTAATGTCATAAGTTAGCTTGTGTACTAATACTTCCAGTTCTTCCCATTCATTCCCCATACACCTTGCATTTGTGTATAGACATCTAAGATGCTGAATCTATTCCTCCACTGATTTCCCTCTTATTGCTCCTCTGACCTTACTGTAACTTTCCATGTCCTCTCACCCTACCCTTGCCATCTAGCCCCTCTGTTAAGGTTGCCTTAATTATGCTTACTGTGGGCTTTCATCACCTGCCCCCTTTGAACCTTGTTTAAAGCTCTCCTCGCTAGGTTGGTGAGTCAGTGTGTGAAGATGCTTGTCATGTTGAGTTGCTTGTCCACTATGACCCCCTAAATACTTTTCAGAGTGATTGCTTTTCAGGTATAGTGTCCTGTTCTGTAGCACTGTAGCATCCCTTGTTCCTAGATGAAGAACTTTGCATTTGACTGTATTAAAATGCATTTTGTTTGAATGGTCCCAGCTTACAAAGCACTCCAGATGGCTGTATGTAACTGCCCAGTCCTCCTCATTACTTTCACTCTGCCAATCTTTGTCATCCACAGATTTATCAGCAGTGATCAGCCTACTACTGATCACTGCAGAACCCCACTAGAAACATCCCTATTTGATAATTCATCATTGATGACTACTTTTTGAGATCTATTAGTTAGCCGGTTCTTAATCCATTTAATGTGTACCTTATTGATATTGTGTAATGCTAATTTTTTTGATCAGTGGCATAGTACTAATTCAAAGGCCTTACAAAAATCAAGAATACTACTTCTACACGGTTACTTTTGTCAGACAAACTTGTAATCTCATTTTAAAAAAAAAGAAAAAAGAAAAATTGTATTATATTCCCCATCTTCTAATTTTTTACTGATTTGAATCCTGTCAGCTTTTCCAGTTCCCCAGCTTTTAAAGATTTATGAAAAACTAACATCAGTGGGCAAAAGATCATCTCAATCAGCTATTATAGAACTCTGTATTGATTTTTAAAATATTTTAACCCTAGTAGAGACTTCTTAAAATAAAAGTCTACCTGAGGATATTAAGTGAATTTTATAATGTGGTATGACACCATTGTGGGTTCGACTCTGATGGCTACAGTTTCAAGCTTAACAGAGTGAAAGTCACCTGTTCTACTTGCTTCAGATTTAGAGTCTCTAGCCACACATGAAGACCAAGGATAGTGACCACACAGACATTCACAAGTACAAGGTCTAGTCTGTTTTACAACTTTAATAAAAGTTACAATTAAAAAGTTATGATTACCCAAGCATATAGTTAATTATACTCAACACCCTTAACAATAGTGTTAGGGTCTGATGGGTGTTTCATGGATTGATCATCAGTAGAGGGATGGTTCCTGCTGGACTTTCCCTATGGGAATCTCAATTTTCCTGCTCTGGGCACCCCCTTTTTATAATGTGATTCTGCCTATTCCTACATTCTGCACATGTCCATAAAAGTGTCAACCCTCTTTTTCTTTATTGGTCTGATATACCCTAGAAACTTAAGGGACCCTGATTTCTATAGGCTGTGTAGGTTCTCTTTATTCTCATTAGCTTTGACACACAACCTGTATCCCGTGGTTAAGACACATGTTGACAACAGATGTGCCTTTACAGCATTTTTATGATTTAAAATTAATCTTCTGGCTAATTTTTCACAATATCACCATTTGGTACCTCTTTTCCCATCATCTCAGGGCATCGGGTTATTCCTTGGTCATTTATTTGTGTCAGCATTTCTTGTCTCCAAGGCCTAAAATAGCTACGCTTAAAATCTTGCAAGCCTCAGCCTACAGGTTCTTGCGTTTCAGCTTGTCTGTCTTATATCTAATACATGATTCCCTCTGAGGGCATGTCTGCACTTACCGGGGATTGACACTGCTCCAATCAATTTAGTGCAGGGGTTCTCAAGCTGGGGGTCGGGACCCCTTGGGGTCACAAGGTTCTTACATGGGGGTCGCGAGCTCTCTCAGCCTGCACCCCAAATCCCGCTTTGCCTCCAGCATTTGTAATGGTGTTTAAATATATTAGGTGTTTTTAATTTATAAGGGGGGGGTCTCACTCAGAGGCTTGCTATGTGAAAGGGGTCACCAGTACAAAAGTTTGAGAACTGCTGATTTAACTGCTGAAGACCCACTAAATCGGCCGCAGATCGCTCTCCTGTCAACTCTGGTGCTCCACCGGAACAAGAAGAGTAAGTCGACAGGAGAGTGTCTCCTGTCGATGCAGCACGGTGTAGGCACCGCAGTAAGTTGGCCTAAGGTACGTCAAATCCAGCTACGTTATTCACATAGCTGGAGTTGTGTAACTTAGGTCGACTTACCCCGGTATTGTAGACAGGGCCTAAATACTGATCAATCTAATACTTCTATAATCCTACAATGAATCTATATGATATAACATATGTATTCCTATATACATCACACAATAAATCAAGCATAAACTAAAATCATTGGCTACACTTAGTACTAATGGACTAAAAAGTAGTTTATTCATGTGATGTGACTACAGCCTGCTTTTTTCCAAATATGATACAGAAATATGTATTTAAGACTGCTGCCTCTTCCTCATTAACAGTTTTACCATCTTCATCAAGTAATGGGCCTGCGCAATTGCTAGGATTTCTCTCATTCATGATATAGTTAGAAAAAGATTCCTCCTTATTGTTCTCAATTCTGCCAGCCATATACTTATTTTTCCCTTGGTCTCAAGCTTCCTTTATCAATATACCAAAGTCTGTCTGCTTGGATGCTATGTAGTACTGATGCTTGCACTTCCAGCCCACAGATTATCATCCCGTGGATGGCCACCAATTTACACATCATAGACAAGAAATCTCTTCTGTCTTTAGTGGGAATGAAAACATGGCATGTTCAACACAGGTCCCCGTGACTATTCGATTGTTGGCCATACCCACTATCTGGTGTAGCACGGTACCTAAACAGAAAGAAACAGGTCCATTAGTTGACAGGGTCCCTGTCTGAAGGCCAGTTGTAGGATCCTTCTTTCCTTCACCTCCTGGTCCATGTGGACTAGATTTTTTGTGATGAGGCATCTTTCGCACTGGAGGTTGGAAGGGAACTGAGCGGCTACACTGCACTCTTCACTCCGGATTATTCTTGGATCTGTCTGTGATGGACTTGGCGTCTGCTTTGTTTCCCATCCATATGCTAACCCAGCCTGACCTTGCTTGGTTCTAGATCTGACATCTGGGTCACAGTACAAAGTGGTATGAACTTGTCTTGAGTTGCAGCCACTCTCTGGAATGGAGTTCTGTAGTATTTATTTAGATGGAATGTATGGGCCTAAACAAGGTTTGGAGTGTGGTATACAGAGTCTGTCTGCTTAATACGACGGGAAACACCATTAAGAATGTTTTTTAACCTTTTTATTAAAGATACTTTTAACTGTTTCTTTCTTTCGGTATTTCAAATGTGAAAGGTATGGTTTTCATTTTAACAGTATCCCTTGTTCCCTTTCCCGTTAGCTGGAGAAAGGGTTTTTAGAACGAAAAACACCTGCACACACCGCTACCTGTCTCTTCATTGGTATTATAGATGATATTCTCTTTTCCCCAAAAGGAGAGAGACTAAGTTAGTTGAAATGGGCAGTTGTTAAGGTCTAATCCCATTTCCTAGAGGGGAAAGAACAGAACAGCAAAGATAGAGCTTCTGTATCTGATGCTGATTCTCACTTTCAATCTCACTACTGGAAAAACAGGGGCACAGACTGTCGTCTTCTCAGCCCCTTCGAGACATGGCAAACTTGTACCAGTGTAGGGCTGTTTAGGACATTGCATTTAGCCACCTTTTTGGTTGCAGTGTTGGAAAAGATGCAGTCTTGGCCAGCTAAGCCACTCTTATTAGACAGAAGGCAAAAGGGGGGAGAGAGGAAAATATAGTAGTAAGGTGGAGAAGAAAAAGGACACGTTGGTGGGTGCGGGGTGGTGGTGTTTGGGATTCAGCCCATGCCAGTGGGATTGGCAATGTCATCAGGGTCTCTCTCTTCACCCAGGAAATTTCTTGGTGTCAGGATGACAAAGGTCCATTGATATTACAGTGGATCCCAGGAGACAAAGGGCAGTCAGCAATTATCATGGTAGCCCATCTGTTGTCCCTTAAAATTTCCTCCCAAAGTCTTTCCCTTTAAAAACCACAAAAGAGATTGATGGGTGAAATAGCCTGTCCTCTCATTATTTTGTCCACCAAGTAGGTCTAATTTTCAACATATAAATTTTGTTTGATTTCCAGTCCCACACTTCTCTTGCTTACCAGGCATATTAACATAGTCCCTGAGTTATAGCAGTAGGCCTTTTTGTTTGGACTAATTGAGTCATCTAGCTTTAGCAGCTTTATAGATTCCAAGGTCAGAAGGGACCATTATGATTAATTAGTTTGACTTCCTGTATAACACAGGCCAGAGAACTGCCCCAGAATAATTCCTAGAGCAGAGATGTTTAGAAAAACATCTAATCTTGATTTTAAAATGGTCAGAGATGGAGAATCCACCCCGACCCTTGGTAAGATGTTCCAGTAGTTAATTACTCGGTTAGAATTATGGATTATTACAATTATTACTCTTAGTGTTATGGATTATTTCCAGTCTGCATTTGTCTAGCTACAACTTCCAGCCATTGGATTGTGTTATACTTTTCTCTGCTAGTTTGAAGAACCCATTATTAAATATTTGTTCCCCATGTAGTCACCCCTTAACCTTCTTTTTGTTAAGCTAACATATTGAGCTCCTTGAGTCTATCACTATGAGGCATGTTTTCTAAATCTTTGATCATTTTCCTGGCTCTTCTCTGAACCCTCTTCAGTTTATCAACATCCTTCTTGAATTGTGGACACCAGAACTAGACACAGAATTCCAGCAATGGTCACACCAGTGCCAAATACAGAGGTAAAATAACCTCTCTGCTCCTATTCGAGATTTCCCTGTTTATGCATCCCAGGATCGTATTAGCTATTTTGGCCACAGCATTGACTGGGTGCTCACATTCTGCCGATTATCCACCATCTCTTCCCCCCACCCCCCCGCCAAGCCTTTTTCAGTCACTGCTTCCCAGGATAGAGAGTCCCCTATCCTGTAAGTATGACCTACATACTTTGTTCCTAAATGTATAGATGTACATTTAGCTGTAGTAAAATGTGTATTATTTAGTTGTGCCCAGTTTACCAAGCAATCCAATCCAGTTGATCTGAATCAGTGACCTGTCATCTTCAGAGTAGCAGCCGTGTTAGTCTGTATCCGCAAAAAGAACAGGAGTACTTGTGGCACCTTAGAGACTAACAAATTTATTAGAGCATAAGCTTTCGTGGGCTACAGCCCACTTCTTCGGATGCATATAGAGTGGAACATATATTGAGGAGATATATATACACACATACAGAGAGCATGAACAGGTGGGAGTTATCTTACCAACTCTGAGAGGCCAATTAAGTAAGAGAAAAAAAAACTTTTGAAGTGATAATCAAGATAGCTCAGTACAGACAGTTTGATAAGAAGTGTGAGAATACTTACAAGGGGAGATAGATTCAATGTTTGTAATGGCTCAGCCATTCCCAGTCCTTATTCAATCCTGAGTTGATTGTATCTAGTTTGCATATCAATTCCAGCTCAGCAGTCTCTCGTTGGAGTCTGTTTTTGAAGTTTTTCTGTTGTAAGATAGCCACCCGCAGGTCTGTCATTGAATGGCCAGACAGGTTAAAGTGTTCTCCCACTGGTTTTTGGGTATTATGATTCCTGATGTCAGATTTGTGTCCATTAATTCTTTTGCGTAGAGACTGTCCGGTTTGGCCAATGTACATGGCAGAGGGGCATTGCTGGCACATGATGGCATATATCACATTGGTAGATGTGCAGGTGAACGAGCCCCTGATGGTATGGCTGATGTGATTAGGTCCTATGATGATGTCACTTGAATAGATATGTGGACAGAGTTGGCATCGGGCTTTGTTACAAGGATAGGTTCCTGGGTCAGTGTTTTTGTTCAGTGATGTGTGGTTGCTGGTGAGTATTTGCTTTAGGTTGGGGGGTTGTCTGTAAGCGAGGACAGGTGTGTCTCCCAAGATCTGTGAGAGTAAAGGATCATCTTTCAGGATAGGTTGTAGATCTCTGATGATGCACTGGAGAGGTTTTAGTTGGGGGCTGAAGGTGACAGCTAGTGGTGTTCTGTTATTTTCTTTGTTGGGCCTGTCTTGTAGGAGGTGACTTCTGGGTACTCGTCTGGCTCTGTCAATCTGTTTTTTCACTTCAGCAGGTGGGTATTGTAGTTTATCTCCCCTTGTAAGTATTCTCACACTTCTTATCAAACTGTCTGTACTGAGCTATCTTGATTATCACTTCAGAAGTTTTTTTTCTCTTACTTAATTGGCCTCTGAGTTGGTAAGACAACTCCCACCTGTTCATGCTCTCTGTATGTGTGTATATATATCTCCTCAATATATGTTCCACTCTATATGCATCCGAAGAAGTGGGCTGTAGCCCACGAAAGCTTATGCTCTAATAAATTTGTTAGTCTCTAAGGTGCCACAAGTACTCCTGTTCTGTCATCTTCATTATCACTCCCCCAATTTTTGTGTCTTCTGCAAACTTTATCAGTCATGACTTTTGTCTTCTAGGTCATTGATTAAAATGTTAAATAGCATAGGGTAAAGAACAGTTTCCTGGGGAATCCTACTGGAAACACAACCGCTTGATGATGATTCCTTTTTCAGTTGTGTTTTTGAGAGCTATCAGTTAGTCAGTTTTTATTAATTTAATGTGTGCCATGTTAATTTTATTGTTTTAGTTTTCAAACAAATATCATGTTACCAAGTCAAACACGTGCTTAATACAGAAAAGGCAAAAATTTCAATATTATTGATGATTCTACCATGTCCACCTAATAGTGGACCAGTCCCATTGTCAGGATACTTTTGTTCCTAATATATTTTAAACAAAACTCCTTCTTATGTTCCTTAACTCTGCTGGCCATAGATTTCTTCTTGAGTCCCTTTGCTTCTCTTATCAATTTTCTACAATTCCACACTTCTGATTTTATATTGATTTATAGCAGTTTCCCCTTTCTTCCGTTTTTTTATAGCTGCCTTCATTTTCCCTCTAAACCACAGTTGGGTTTTAACCAGCTTGGCCACCTTTCTCGATTTGTGGCTTTCTGGGCATCTAGAAAGGTGTTTCTTAAATGGTTCCCAATTATTTTTCTGATTAAATACTTCCAGCTGATTTGGCTCTTAATTCCACAAAGCTAAAAATAATTAACTTTCCCTGCTAGTCGCTCTAGTAGAAACATCCAGTCACTCTGAAACTGAGGGCAGAATTTAGGGCTGTGGGTAGGATGTGACTAACACCCCTATAATGACATAAATTAATTATGTACCTGATGGGACTTCAAGCATGAGCAGCATCTTTGACTCCCCCCTGTTCCTGCTTCAGAAATCTGCAGGACCCTTGGTGCAGTGGTGGGGGAAGGGTTAGTCAAGGCAGGAGCCCACTGCAGCTGCCCTGCTGTGGTGCAGAGGTGCTGCCCATGGAGAATTCAACTTCTAACATTCAGTACTCCATCATGACTCTCATGGGAGGGCCAGTCTCTGGGAACTGGTGCAGTCTGTGCCTCTGCAGAGCTGTAAGCAGTGTCTGTTTGACAGGTGAGCCCCATCCGGAACCTCTCTGATGGGCAGAAGTGCCGTGTGTGTTTCGCGTGGCTGGCCTGGCAGAATCCCCACATGCTCTTCCTGGACGAACCCACCAACCACTTGGATATAGAAACAATAGACGCTCTGGCAGATGCCATCAACGAGTTTGAGGGAGGAATGATGCTTGTCAGCCATGACTTCAGGCTCATCCAGCAGGTAAGGGCAGGGGGGGGTCGTCAAGCGCTTTTCTCAGCCAGTAAATTAGGAGTGGGCGTCTGTCTCTGTCAGACCCACCCTAGCTCAGCCAGATGTGATGGGCTGGATGCATGAATTCCTGGGTGAGATTCTGTGGCCTGTTATGCTGATCACCTAATTTGGCGTAATGGCTATGAGTGTGCTTAGCTGAGTTAGTGAGCTCCTGGCAGCTGCAAAACCTTGCCTGCTTTGGCTGGACAAAAGGGGAAAAGGGAGCTTGGACCCCCATGTGGGATGGGGAGGGAATCCCCCACCTTGTGCCCCTCTGAGCAGAGCTTCTCTAAGGACCACCTTCCTATGTTTTCAGGTTGCCCAAGAGATCTGGGTCTGCGAGAAGCAGACAATCACAAAGTGGCAGGGTGACATCCTCGCTTACAAGGAACATCTCAAGTCAAAACTAGTGGATGAGGAGCCCCAGCTCACCAAAAAGACCCACAACGTGTGAGTGCTGGAGGGGTCGGTCAGGTGCTCTCCCTGGAGACTGACACAGTGGCCAGCCTGACCCACCCTCCTGCTGACTGGAATCGGACTCTGCTGCTATCTCTGTGGTTCTGTTTAGCATTGCTGCAACATTGCTTCTCCTCGACCCTCCCTGTATCTCTACATCTGGACAACCCCTTCCCTTCTATTCCGACTGCACTCAGGCAACTGTATCCACAGCTGGATGGTGTCTCATCCTACACCAGACCTTCCACTCCAATAGGCTGGAGTCATGGTGATGGCAGTAGGGAATCTGACTTGCAGTGATACAGAAGTGGAGACCCTAGCCCATCTTCTCACCCTTCACCCCCAACTTTCTGCTTCAGTTTAGAAACTTCACTTCAAACTCCTCAGGCCTTGGTTTGTTTTTTAATGATTATTTAACAGTGTAATTACCAGATCTGCCTGAGAATCCATCAGTCAATAAAGAGGGAAGAACAGTCTCCTGCTTTCCTTCCTCCTCCTGTGAGGTGCACTGGGCGTGAGAGCACGGAACCAGCTCTCAGCTAGCGCTGAACTGCTTGCGTTTTAGTGCATGACACAGGGCCCTATCGGCACCCTGTGCTGGACCTGGGGAAAATGTCTTTCCTACTGACACCAAACGCCCCCTGTTAGTACAGGATAGTCTTCCAGTACAAATAAGTACAATTGGGTGATGACGCAACTATGAGTAACTGAGCTACAGAGGCACTGAGGTGAGTTGATACAATAGTAACATTCATTTCAGAAGTGCAATAAATAAGAAATGTTAAATAAAAACAATCTAAAATTCTGTACTTTTCCAGGGCATTTACATGCCTTTATCTTCTTACTGACTTAGCTGAATATGACATAATGCAGCTCTTTCAGCAATCAAGATCATGTATCTTGGGCTGGGCAGTTCTCCCTTACTCATTAGGCTGAAAGGAAGCCAAAATCCAGTCTTCGGTGTTCTCATTTTCTGGGAGGTGTTTAGAAGGGAATTAGTGCTTGTATCTCCTCAGCCCATGCATAGAGGCTGTGCCAATTTCCAGAATAGGCTAATAATCCATTTGCATGTACTTTACACTGAGTGAAAGAAACTTATCAAAAGTGAAGAAGTTAAAATGTTTACTCCTGCAAAGGCTACTTCCACAGTAAACAGCTCAGAAGACAAATAACCTGCAACCCAAACAGCAAGAAGCTTGTAATCTTGTTTTTGATAGAGGTAGCTGTCTTGGTATTTGACATATCAGAATGTCATATGGGACTAAAAATGAGCACTGCACAAAATCACTTTGCCACACTCTAAATCGGGGGTAGGCAACCTATGGCACATGTGCCAAAGGCGGCACACGAGCTGATTTTCAGTGGCACTCACACTGCCTGGGTCCTGGCCACCGGTTCGGGGGGCTCTGCATTTTAAATGAAGCTTCTTAAACATTTAAAAACCCTTATTTACTTTACATACAACAATAGTTTAGTTCTATATTATAGACTTATAAAAAGAGCCCTTCTAAAAACGTTAAAATGTATTACTGGCCCGTGAAACCTTAAATTAGAGTGAATAAATGAAGAGTCGGCACACCACTTCTGAAAGGCTGCCGACCCCTGCTCTAAATAAACTAAACTGGATAAGAGATTTCCAACTAGTAAATAGGGAATCATCTAGTGCGGTCCTGCATTGAGCTGTTCTCAACCAATGCGCTTCAATATCTTTATGAATGATCTAGAAGAAAATATAAAATCACTGTTTGCAAAATTTGCAGATGACAAAGATTTGTGGGGTGGTAAATAATAATGGGGGACAGGTCAGTTGTACAACATTATTTGAAATACACAGAAAGCTGAGTTTATCTGAACAGTGTTTCTATACAGCCAAATGCAAGGTCATACATTAGCCACAAAGAATGTAGGTCACATTTAACAGAATAGGGAGCTGTATTCTGGAAAGAAGTGACTCTGGAAAGGAGTTAAGAGGTTATGGTGGAAACATGAGCTCCTAGGGTGTAGCTCTAGCTGTCAACATTTCAAAAACAATGATTGTGAATCGGAAAGTTTTCAGAGAAGCAGTACAAGAATTATTTGAGGTCTGGAAAACTTTTCTTAGTGCGAGAGACTTCAAAAGCTCCATCTACTGAATTTGTGCAAAAGAAACTTAAGAGGTGACTTGATCATGGTCTACTAGTACCTATATGGGGAAAGAGATTTCTGATGATAGATGCCTTTTGGATCTAGCAGACAGGCAGAATGAGATTGAAGGGCTGGGAGCCGAAGCAAGACAATTTTTTACCAGGAAGGATAACTAATCATTAGAAGAACTTCTCTAGGGGCTGTGGTGGATTCTCAGTTACATGGAGTCTCTCTAACAGACTTGCTGTAGCTCAAACAGATGGTCTGGGCGGGATTCAGGAATCCTTGGCTGAGATTCTCTTCCCTGGGCTAGGCAGGAGGCCAGCCTGGCTGGTCAGCATGGTCCCTTGTGCCCTTACTCTAGGAATTAAACTGGTTTGACTACATGACAGGTTTAAGGATTTATCATGCTGAACACCCATCTTCAGAAGGCCAGCAGTGGGGCCTGGGAAGTTTGGGGTGCAGTTGAAGTGGGTGGGGGGAAGAGAATGCTTTTAACAAAAACAATGTACAAATCTGACCAAATTATTCAGAATAACAGGCTGTGTCCCAGATGTATTGTGATTGGCTATGTTAAAGGGGTGAGCAACCACTCACAGCTCACTTGTGACTAAATGTCGTATCTCAGCTGAAGCTCAAGCAGTGTGTGTGTGAGTTGTGCCTGGCCAGGGCTAGGGACCAACACAACCTGGCAGCAAAGGGCTGATTTGGACAGTTGAACAATAACCACAACCTATCATGCACACAAGGTGCTCTCCTGGCTCCAGAGAGCCTACTTGGGGCAGGCGTTCCACGCTCACTGGCCAAGAGCAAAGGGGAAGTAATGCCAAGCACACACCTCATACTCCTCTGGTCACTGCACAGCAGCTCCAGACATGCCCATCGTAGCTAAATTAGAGTTCAGTAAATTAAGGGGACTAGATTATAAAGCCCGAAGGCACCGCTATAATCATCCAGTCTGGCCACCTGCATCATCCAGGCCTTAGGAAGGGACCTAAAGGTCTGCTAGTCTAGTCCCCTGGACCAAGCAGATTTAGGCTGACAATCCCTGGCTTCCCTGCATTAATTCCTGTTTGAACTAGAGCATATCTTCTAGAAAAGCATCCACGTGATGGAGAATCCACCACAGCCCTTGGCAAGTTCCAATGGTTAATAACCCTTGCTGTTAAAAATGTGCACCTTAGTGCTAGTCTGAATTTGTCTAGCTTCAGCTTCTAGCCATTGGATCTTGTTATGCCTTTATTTGCTCGATGGAAGAACCCTTTGTCCAATTTCTGTCCTCCATGTAGGTACTTACAGACTTTGATCAAGTCACCCATTAAATTGTTCTGGGTTAAACTAAATAGTTTGAGCTCCTTGGGTGAAATCCACGAAGGTACTTGGGCATTGCAATGCTGAGCATCGCGGGGCTTAGGAATCACAGGAACAACACTGCAATCCCCAAAGCCTGAGTTAGGTGCGTAGGCTCCCTATATGATGAATAGGGAGAGATGTGAGCCTAAGAATGCAATCCCCAAAAGCCAGCATGGGAGGGAGGGAGATGCCAATGAGAAGGGTGTGCATTAAGTCCATCCCTTCTCAGGCACCCATGTCCAGGCTGTAAGGAGTCGCCTGTCTCTGCTTAGTGATCCATGAATCCTGCCCCTAGAGGCAGGTGGCTTAGTATCCTGAGTATTTCTACACAAAACAGCCAGAAGAGGAGGTGGTGCCCATATAACTTAATCCAGGGGCTAGAGCACTCAGCTGGGATGTGGGAGAGCCAGGTTCAATTCCCCCCTCTCTGCCAGAGTTGGAGAAAGAATTTGAACAGGGGTCTCCCACCTCTCAAAAGAGTGCTTGGACGGGGAAGCTATGGGATATTCTGATGCGGGCACCATCAGTCATTCTCTTTGAAGCTGTTCCACTGTGGATTAAATCATTAAAGAGTGACTGGTGCAGGGGGACTGTACTTGGAGTCTCCCACCTCCCAGGGGGTGGGGCGTGCCCTAACCACTGGATTGCAGAGTCATTCTCTCGCTCTCTGGCCTTATAACTATTAAGTATTATTCCACAGTATAACAGAACTACCACCACCTCTTCCTCTTCCTGGATTTTGATTGGAACCTGATCCAGTAGGCAGCCTCTGAGCATGCCTACCGGATTAGGCCCTGCATGTGACTAGGCAGCCAAACGGTTGTCTTGCCTGGCTTGTGAATCGCTCTGGGCCTTAAGTGGGAGACAGGCATCTGGACACCCAGAGGGGAGGCAACAGCACCTCACGTGCCCAGAAATACAAACATAGGTGGCGAAGAAACTTTTACCCTGAAAACTTAGGTGCTGAGTGAGTTTAGGTGCCTAACTATTGCTGTGGATCTGGGCCCTTGAGTCTATTACTATAAGGCAGGTTTTCCAGTCTTTTAATCATTGTCGAGGCTCTTCTCTGAACCTGATGCAATTTATCACCATCCTTCTTGTATTAGCAGGAGTGTTGCAAGCAAGACACAAGAAGTAATTCTTCCGCTCTACTCCGTGCTGATTAGGCCTCAACTGAAGTATTGTGTCCAGTTCTGGGTGCCACATTTCAGGAAAGATGTGGAGAAATTGGAGAACGTACAGAGAAGAGCAACAAAAATGATTAAAGGTCTAGAAAACATGACCTTTGTGGGCAGATTAAAAAAATTGTGTTTATTTAGTTTGGAAAAGAGAAGACTGAGAGGGGACACGATAGTTTTCAAGTACATAAAAGGTTGTTACAAGGAGGAGGGAGAAAAATGGTTGTTCTTAACCTCTGAGGGTAGGACAAGAAGCAATGGGCTTAAATTGCAGCAAGGGCGGTTTAGGTTGAACATTAGGAAAACTTCCTGTCGTGGTGGTTAGGGACTGGAATAAATTGCCTAGGGAGGTTGTGGAATCTCCATCATTGGAAATGTCAAGGCTAATTCCCCACTCTGGCACTTGGAGTGCAGAAGGTGGAGGCCCGCAAGGATTCTAAAAATTAATACTGGCCACTCCAGGCTTGTATTAAACTCCCAAGGCTACAGCTTTTCTCTGACCTTGGATTGGTAAATGCTGCCTCCACCCAAGTGCAGAACCCCTTTGAGAGCCCAGGAAGGCGCACTTGGGAATTCCTTCCTGTGGGATATCTCAAGCCCCTTCACCCCTGGGGAAGAGCTGAGAAAGAAGGGGGGAGGGGGAAGGAAATCAGCTGTTGCCACCAGCTAATTAAACATGTACACAAACCTCTTATGACACAAAAATCTAATTCTGTTCTTAAAATAGATAAATTTTATTAAAAAAAAAAAAACAAGCAAAACAAAAGCACCTGAGGTTAGCACAGAGGAATCTACAAGCCATAAAGAAACAAAAAGAATAAACCTAATTGCATCTTCCTAGACATTTCCTGATCTACTTACATATCTGGGGTTTTAAATAAGTAGTTTTTAGCTATGATACTGATGATTTTTTTATACTTGGCCCAAGCTTCTTACAGCATAGCTGCTGCCCTGTCCACCTCTCCCCGGAAGAACAACAGACAGACAGACAAAAGGGGAGTGCTTTTTCAATTTTAAAAAGTTCTAGCCTTCCCATTGGCTCTTTTGGCCAGGTGCCCACTCACTTCCTTTTACCTATGTATGGCAGTGAGACTTTTTAACCCTTTACAGGTAGAGCAATTAGAGAACAGCTACTAAGAGGGATTTTATATCTACTGGCTGGCTGGGTGTCCATAAAAGGGAGCTACTCCCCCCCTTCATTTATCACAGGAGATTTCTAAGAGCTGGTTAGACAAACCCCTTTCAGGAATGGTCTAGATCAGTGGTTCTCAAACTTTTGTACCGGTGACCCTTTTCACATAGAAAGCCTCTGAGTGCGACCCTCATAAATTAAAAACACTTTTTGTGTATTTAACACCATTATAAATGCTGGAGGCAAAGTGGGGTTTGGGGTGGAGGCTGACAGCTTGTGACTCCCCATGTAAGAACCATGTGACCCCCTGAGGGGTCCCGACCCCCAGTTTGAGAACCCCTGGTCTAGATAATGCGTAGACCTACCACGAGTGCAGGGCACCGGACTAGATGACATCTCAAGGCCCTTCCACTCCTATCATTCTATGATCCTTGAATTATGAACGCCGGAACTGGAGGCAGTACTGCAGCAATGGTTGCACCAGAGCCAAATACGGGGTAGTGTACCCTTGCTACTTTTGCTCAATATTCCCATTTATACCTCCACGGATTGCATTAGCCCTTTTGTGCACAGTGGTAGCTGGGGGCTCATGTTCAGTCGATTAGTCATTAAATTTTTTAAATTAAGTTAATGGAGATATCCTATCTCCTAGAACTGGAAGGGACCTTGAAAGGTCATTGAGTCTAGCCCCCTGCCTTCACTAGTAGGACCAAGTATTGATTTTGCCCTAGATCCCTAAGTGGCCCCCTCAAGGATTGAACTCACAACCCTGGGTTTATTAGCCCAATGCTCAAACCACTGAGCTATCCCTCCCTCCGTCAGGGTCATCAGGACCCAAGTCTTTTCCAGAGTCACTGCTTCCCAGGCTAGAGTCTGCCATTCTGTAAATACAGTCTTCATTCTTTGTTCCTAGCTGGGTAAGGACATTTGGTCAGATTAAAACACACATTGTTTGCTTGTGCCCAGTTTACCAAGTGGTCCAGATTGCTCCATTATTTACCTCTCCCTCAGTGTTTGTGTCATCTGCCAACTTAACCAGGAATGATTTTGTTTTCTTCCAGGTCACTAATAAAAATATTAAATAGTTTAGGGCCAAGAACTGATCCCTGCAGTACCCCACTAGAAACATACCTGCTGGATGATGATTCCCTGTTTAGTTACATTTTGAGATCTGTCACTTTGCCAGTTTTTAATCCATTTAGTATGTGTCATGTTAATTTTGTATAATTCTATTTTTTTACCAGAATGTCCTGTGGCACCAGTTGACATGCCTTACAGAAGTCCATTCCATAAACACTGTTGCCTTTTATCAACACAGTTTGCAAGCCATTCTGCAAGCCTGTGACGCAGGGCCAGCTGTGTGTCACATCTGATCCACGCATGGCCTCTAGCCAAGCAGAGATCCTGACACTGACAAACCTCTAATCTCGGGGTGGTCCATCCACCAGGCTGGACACAGGGCCTGGTGCTGATAGACTGAGCCCTAGGAACACGCTCTGACTGACCAACCTCTCCCACCCCATCAGAGATGGGGTCTGACACTGATGGCTTTTGCTCACTACTAGAGCCAGCAAAGAGTCCGGTGGCACCTTATAGACTAACAGACGTATTGGAGCATGAGCTTTCGTGGGTGAATACCCACTTTGTCAGACGCATGCATCTGAAGAAGTGGGTATTCACCCACGAAAGCTCATGCTCCAATACGTCTGTTAGTCTATAAGGTGCCACAGGACTCTTTGCTGCTTTTACAGATCCAGACTAACATGGCTACCCCTTTGATACTAGAGCCAGACTCTCGTGCGCTTCCAACCCCTTTCCCAGCACTGTGCATTGATTGACATTGATTCCTCCAGCCAGGTGCAGATGGGAAGCCAGACAGGGGGCTGGCAGAAGTAGCACGTTCATTAGTGTTTGTTTGGATTTTCCTGGCTTCCCCCCCCCGCTCCCCATGGTGACAGATGCTTGTATTTCCCTGGGGACATGCACTCTGATCCATCTCCCAGGGGATGGGCCAGGAATAAAATTCAATTCAGTGAGATGTTATTGGAAAGACAAGCTATACAAGTGCTGCCAAAGTGTAAGAAAGAGCCAGACACCCGCTTTGCCTGCTCTTGGTCAGATGTGTGTGTGACTCTCCCAGGAGGATGTCAGATACTGTGTGTGGGGTGTAATCCCATGTCTAGTCATTGCCTTCTGTTCCTGACCTGGTGGCATGGGATCCATGGCATGAGGCTCTCTGCTTATCTCCAGCACCCAGGGGCAGGCACAGATTTCATTTATCACCCTTTTATGAGATGTCTTTTATGGTTCTTAATCATCTGAAGTAATCTCGCTCTCATCTGTGGGACATTGGATAGAAAGTACCTCAGTCTCTCCTCCATCACGTTGGCTGCACAGTCACTCCTCTCTCCTTGATTTAGTTGGGGATTATTCCTGCTTTGAGCAGGGGGTTGGACTAGATACCTCCTGAGGTCTCTTCCAACCCTGATATTCTATGAATCTCTCTGGGTAAGACTGCTGTGTACCTGATTTCTACCACTAGTTTGTGGTCACTGATTCATCCCCAGGAGAGCTCCAGAGACACCTCCGCAGCCCTGCATATCCCCCTGAGGGTGAAGAGATTCACGTTGGTACTGAAGACCAGGGGTGTCCATGGAGGCACTGCTGCCATAGAGTTCACCCCAGTCTTTGCAATGTCCCCTCTTTTTGTGAGTGGGACATGACTCCAGAGAGGTGCCTGGGCTAGTTTGGACTGGGGATAGGGTCACGCTGGCTTGCAGGGTTCACCTCACTGCAATTGTTCAGCTACAGAGTCAATGTTTCCTTCTTGCTGCACACATACTTTGGCACCAGCTGGTTCCAGCAGCTCTTGGGGGAAGGTTGGTCAGTCCCTCTTTTATGATTTGCAATCTTCCCACTGAGCAGGGGTAGATCTAGGGAACAACTCTCCAACACCCAGTGAAGACCCATCCTGGGCTGGTGGAACCTGGCTCACTGTGAAGGGCTCAGGGCTCTGCCTTTGTTAGACTTTGGCAGTTTGCCAGGCCAATAAAATTTCATTGAACCAAATTAGTTTCCTCTGAGTTCCTTTCTGGGCTGGTGGGGCTCTCAACCAAGGAAGAATTGCTGGCTGGATCCACTCCGGGGAGCTCCTCCCCTCCTTAGTGGTCTCACCTGTGGCAGGTAATACCCTCATTATATAGCCATCCCTAGTGATTTACAGTCTGGCTTGTGGTGTCTGGAGAGGTATCAATAATGAGTGCAGAAGCTGGGAAGAAGAGAGGCCGAGCCCCTGTCTCTGGGGACAAGAAACCTAAGCGGAAGGTGAAGAGACGGGAGACCTACTCAGTCTATATCTATAAAGTGCTGAAACAGGTGAGTGAAGGGCTTATCCCACCTGGCTACTCTATCAATTCTAGCTGTTATGTTGTTACCCCTGCAGGTGGGGTGGGATTCCCACAAGGAGACTGGGTGTGTGTGCTCAGAAGCAGATACGCACACACACAATGTGTGTGTGACTCCAGCCTCCTTAGGTCTCTGGGTGTTATGAGCTAACAGGGGAGGCACTGGAGAGGGGCATAAGGTCTGCAAGATCCTATGAGGTGGCCCATCCTAGCCCTCACCTGGGACCTAGGACAGGATTGTTGCTAGCAGCCCCTTCCCCAGGATTTTATCTCTAACACTGGTGCTACCACCCCTTCTGTATGCAAAGATTCCTGGTCTGGATCTAGCAATCTGACCTCTCTGGTGTCTTCACACACTCCACTACCTTCTGGGCTTAGTCCTCTTTTGTCAATTACACCTGTTCCTAGGGCAGTCCATTAGCTCCTCCTGTCAGTAGCTCGGAAATCAATGGGTCACAGACAAATGCAGGGTTCCTGTGTTGTCTTCGAGAGCCCTAGCAACAAGGGCTGTCCCTCCCCCACTCTGGGATGTGAGATGCACGTACAGCCAGGGTGGGATGCACCAGTGCTGGGGCTCTTGAGCAACCTAGAAAAAGCCTTTTTATAAAGTTGGGGGAGGGAGTTGGCAGCTGCTATGGCCCTGCTGGGCTCCTGTGGAAATTCCTGCTTGATGGCTCTGTTCCCTAGCTCTGCAGCCTGGTGCAGAGTGGACTGGGGGAAGTAGGTGATAGCTGAGGGCTCCCCTCCTCAATATCTAGTGGGGTTGTGCTGATACCTGTGTGATGAGTGCTCTATTGCTCACCCCCTGAGTAGGGGGCTGCATTGTGTGCAGTCTATAGGAAAACACGAGTGTCCCCCACCATCACCACCTGCTGTCTCCATTCCCAAGAAGGGTGGGCTCTGAGGCAGAGACTGCCTGCGGCACCCAGCACAACAGGGCCTCATCCTTGACTGGAGCCTCTCGATATTCCTGTAATGCTGATCAAAGACAACAGGCTGGGACTGGCCTACTGCCACCCCTGAGACCAGACTGGAGTTGTCTTGGCTTATGACGAATCTGGCTGGAGGCAGGAGTGGTGCCCTCCTTAGGTTCACAGGCCCTTATTTTGTCTCCTGCCAGCTGCCTTCACTGGTCCAGAAATGCCCCTTCTGCCTGCTGTGTGCCATGCTCCCATGCTGTCCGTCCCTTTCCTGCAGCTCCCCTGGTGCAGGGGAAGGGACAGAGGCAGGCCTGGGGGTGGGATGGGATGGGGGCAGAGCTAGCTACCACCTCTCCTCACACTCTTCCCTTTCCTGCCAGGTTCACCCTGACACTGGCATCTCCTCTAAGGCCATGAGCATCATGAACTCCTTTGTGAATGATGTCTTTGAGCGCATTGCCACAGAGGCCTCGCGCCTAGCACAATACAACAAGCGCTCCACCATCACCAGCCGCGAGGTGCAGACCGCCGTCCGCCTGCTGCTGCCGGGGGAGCTGGCCAAGCACGCCGTGTCTGAGGGCACCAAAGCTGTCACCAAGTACACCAGCAGCAAGTGACCGCGAAGGCAGCGTGGGGTGGGGGCCTGAGGAGCCGATGACTCTGTTCCTACCCACAGGAATAAAACCTACAACCTCTAAGGGGGAGCAGTGACTGTGTGTGTGTGGGGTGGGTGGGGGTTAAGTGTGACTCAGCCACTGACCGGTGCTGTCCCTGAACTAAGCCGGGTGTGCCCTCCCTGCCCTGGCTGGCGAGGGTGGCGCAGGTGGGTGGGGGCTGCAGGTCCATGGGCCTGTGCTAAGCAGGACAAGGTCCCCTCTGACTCCATGAGGGGGGTCCCGGCCGCGTGGGTGCGCCCTGCCCAGGCCTAGGCTGCAGGGGGCTAGAGCAGCAGCAGCCCCGCCGGGAGCGTCCCCCGGGGCTGGGCTGTGCAGGGCCAGGGCGCTGCCTCCAGGGGCTCGCTGCCAGCTCGGGCCCCCTGCCCAGGCCGGGCCTG
This sequence comes from Terrapene triunguis, assembly GCF_002925995.2. Taxonomy (NCBI): domain Eukaryota; kingdom Metazoa; phylum Chordata; order Testudines; family Emydidae; genus Terrapene; species Terrapene triunguis. The sequence continues at coordinate 404,831 of NW_020664629.1, read as the reverse complement.
GGGTTCCCGGGGGAGGGGAGGAGGGGGAATCTCTGCTCCCATGTGGCAGGGCAGCTAGTGAGCATTCCACTGTCTCCATGGGAACAGCCCTGGTCAATGGGGGGCGGGGTTTGGTCTCCAGAGTGACAGGACAATTCCCCCACGCAGGGCAGCCTGGGGGCGGAGTGGGTGTGGGCGCCATGTCCAGCCGGTGAGGCCTGGCGTAGGGGGCTGGGGAAAAGCCTGGGCTGCCCCTTGGCGGGAGAGGCCCCGGGTGTGGTGGTGGGGGGGAGAGTTGGTGCAGCGTGTGGGGCATGGGCACTGGGGCAATGGGAGGTCTGTGAGGGGCACTGGGGTATTGTGGGGTGTCAGCCTGGGGAGGTCAGTGGGGTGGGGGCAATGGGAGGTCTGTGAGGGGCACTGGGGTATTGTGGGGCAGGTATCAGGTTGGGGCGGGGGATCAGTACAGCATGAGGGGTGTGGGCACTGGGCTGATGGGGTGGAGGTTTGGTGAAGGACAGAAAGGCAGTCTGACTTTGACTTTGGGCTGCAGGAGGGGAGGCGAGTGCTCTAAGCTGGGTTGTTGTTGTGGGGGGAGGGGAGGATCCATACACTGACATGACCCCAAATCACTGAAGCTGTGAATTACACCTGCTGCAGTTCTGTGCAGTCCCTGTGCAAACAGCCCATGGGCCCTGGGGTTGGGGCTTGGCTGCCAGAGCTGTTCCTCTGGAGGGAGGACAAGGGGGCAGTTAGGCCCCGGCAGTGTGGGCTGTGGCCACATCTCCAGCCCCCTGGCCCTGAGGAGATGTCCTGCTCTCTCTAGCACCTACACAAGGATGTGGCTCGAGTCCCAGGCTGCCCTAAAGGAGCTGCTGGCCCAGGAGCTGCCGTCTCAGCCCCCACGGCCTGAGACGGACCAGAGGCTGTTCTTCCACATGCTGGCCACCTTGTTCCTGCGCTACACACAGATCCTGCGCTGCCTGGAGACCTGCTACGACCAGATGGTGCATCCGCAGAAACGCCGGGTGCTACAGCACATGCTCGATGGGGTGATGGGCCGGGTGCTGGAGCTCAAGAATGAGATGGTGGAGACTGAGCTCTCCGAGTATCACTACATGGACGACGTGCTGCAGGACCTCAAGCTCACCCCAGTGAGAGGGGCCTGGGCTGAAGGGGGGGGGGGGCCCTTGAGCTGCAGCATCTTGGCATAAGATGTGCAGTGAGCTGGCCTTGGGATGGGGGATGCTGCGTCATAGGGTGGGAATGGGGCAGTGTCGAGGTGTGCTGCCCTAGGGTGGGTGCCCAGTGTCGGGGTGCACTGTACTAGTGTGGGGTGGCAGTGTTGGTTGGGTGCAGGGTGGGGAGGCAAAGGTGCAGTGTTGAAGCACTGAGCTAGCCCTGGGTGAGGGAGGGGCAGTGTCATGAGGGGCACTAGTGGCGTGGGGAGGAGCAGTGTCATTGGGGTGGACTCTACTGGCCCAGGGTGGGCAGTGTTTTTCATAGATTCTAGGACTGGAAGGGACCTCAAGAGGTCATCGAGTCCAGTCCCCTGCCCGCATGGCAGGACCAAATACTGTCTAGACCATCCCTGATAGACATTTATCCAACCTACTCTTAAATATCTCCAGAGATGGAGATTCCACAACCTCCCTAGGCAATTTATTCCAGTGTTTAACCACCCTGACAGGAACTTTTTCCTAATGTCCAACCTAGACCTCCCTTGCTGCAGTTTAAGCCCATTGCTTCTTGTTCTATCCTTAGAGGCTAAGGTGAACAAGCTTTCTCCCTCCTCCTTATGACACCCTTTTAGATACCTGAAAACTGCTATCATGTCCCCTCTCAGTCTTCTCTTTTCCAAACTAAACAAACCCAATTCTTTCAGCCTTCCTTCATAGGTCATGTTCTCAAGACCTTTAATCATTCTTGTTGCTCTTCTCTGGACCCT
>NW_020664629.1:392359-402504 GCF_002925995.2 Terrapene triunguis | reverse complement strand
TTCCCTATCACCTTACCACCTTCCAAGTGTTTGCAGATGATTTCCTTAATTACTTGCTCCATTATCTTCCCTGGCACAGAAGTTAAAAGTGTTGGTGGGGTGCTCTGTACTGATGCTGTGTGGGGGTGGCACACTGCTGTTGTGGAATTGCAGTGTCACTGGGGTGTGTAGTTCTGGGGTGGGGTCATCTCTGCAACACGCTCCCTCCCCCCACAAAGAGGAAGCATTGCAGGGCAGATACTGACCACAGTGCAGTGTCTGGCTGGGGACACTGCTTCCAACAGTGGTAAAGAATGTGAAGAGAAGATGTTTTGATTCCTAGGACTGCAATACAGTATTAGCATTCTGGATAATATGCAAGAGGAAATGGAATTTCTCACTGATGAGAAGAAATGTTATAATTGGTATGTGTGACAGCTCAAGTATGAGCTGCCTGTGTGATCTCTCCCTTGCCTCTCCCTGGACACTCTTTGCACGTGACAGGCAATTTGCCAGAATGGAAATCCTGGGGTGACCTCTCTTTAGACTAGGTCACCCCTGTTTCCACCATCCTGTTGTGGTTACAGGGTGAGCAATATCTGACCTCCTCTGGAATCTCTTGAGTTTGCCCCTCAGGTGACCGGTTCTGGTCCCTCTCTGGGGGTGGGGGGTGCCTGCAGTTCTACCTCTGACTGGATCCTGGTGTCACAGCCCCCTTCTTTCCAACCATGTTGTCATGACCGGCCCAGCTGCAGTTGGTACATGCAGGACAGTCCTCTCGGTGCCTGTGACTTGCTGCTGTTTAAAGTGACTCAACAGCTTCTTTCAGACAGATGCATTGTCCATTTGCATTTGGGTATTTGCCCAAAGATACGCAGCAAGCAGAGGAATGGGTAAACCACCCGAGGTCCATATGATCCAGGGTGTAGTGTTGTTGGAGTGGTCTGGAGAGTGACTCTAGCACCTGAAATCCAGGATGGAATGATGCTCTGGCACAAGGGGTTACAGCACCACTCAAATTTGGCCTATCTGTCCCTCCGTCATGAGGATGGAAGGGTGGCTGAGCCAAATCTGAGTGAGGTTGCAACACTGCTCAGGTTTGGTCCAGCTGCTCCTGTCTGACATTTGGGGGTGGGGACAGAGGTCCAATTTTGAGTGAGTGGCGTTGCTACCAGGCTTATTGGATCCCAGTGCCACTCAGGTGTGGCTCTCCATCATGATGGATGAGCAGCTACCTGGGCCAGACCTGAGTGGTGCTGCCCTCCTGTGTGCCAGGTCATGACACCGCTTTTCTCTTCAATGTGGCCCACATCGTGCGGGTACAGGTGGGCGATGGGAGTGAGCGGAGCCGCTGGTCGGCCAGAGTCAGGAGGAGCCGCTCTGGCTTGGGAGCAGAGCACTCCACCATGGGGCTGGGCAGTGAGTGGCTAGCAATGTCCCACGGGTGGTGGGTGAGGGGCTGGGAGTGAGTTGTGGGGACTATGGGGTGAGTGGGGAATGTTAGGGGACTGCAGGGTGGGGGTGCTATAGAGCAAATGGGGGTGTTTTGGGGTGCTGGAGTTGGGAGCTGTGGACAGTGGGGCTGAAGTGTTGTGGGCTGGGGTGTGCATCAGGGCTGATGAGATGGGGGCGGTGGAGGCTTGCTGAGGTATGTGTGGGGAATTTAGGGGTCTGTGTGGATGGGCTGGGGTATATGTGAGATGGGGGGTGCTCTGCTGAGCAGTCCCTGTTCAGCACAGGAGCAGAGCAGGGGTTTGTTCTGAGAGCCAATGGGGCCTGGCGTTCTGTGTTGCTAAAGGCGCTGTTTGGGAGGGACAAAGTGTCTATCAAACCAGCTTAAGAGCCGAGAGACTCGCTCGCCTATTGTCAGATGGCCACAAACCTACTTGTTGTAAATTGTAGTTGCTGCTGTATGCTTATCTCAAAGATGTCAGTCATCTAGACTGCAACGGTGGCATCTCTCCTTGCCAGGTGTTAACATGGATTTTTCATCATGTTACAATATTTTTGCTTCTTTTGGGAAAGCTTAGAAACCCGATTCCTTAGTCTTCTGTGATAAACTTGACAGTAAATCAAATGAGAAGTCCATCACTTAATTATGATGTATGGAAAGGTTGATATTATCCATGCCATCTTTCCATCTTTGGCTGTGCCTTGCTACTTTGTTTTAAAGTTCAGCACGCAGTTTGTTGATACCACATTAGTAATAAATACCCATAGTGTAAGTCCTCATAATTGCTGTTGTGCAGATTTTCAGTTAGATAAAATGTTAGTGTTTGAATGTGAGTGTTTGTTTTATCTTATGGTGTTAGCACACACAAGTCTCCAAAATCTGTTTTTACACATGACCGAATTGCCTACATGAGTCCCATCATTTCAGCAGGCCTCCTGCACTATAACATTTGTCACTACGTGACGGGTCTTACCTACAGCTCAGCACCTTTCTCAAAGGTCAGGTGAGCCCAGCTGCCTCAGCCACATCCCTAAAGGTCCTGCCTTCCTTATGCAGCCTTCTGACCGCTCTGCCTAGATCTCCTCCTGCAGTTTCTCTCTTGGAGCTGCTGGGCCCTGCTCACCCCTGAGGCAGGTTTCTTTTCACTTTAGGCTCTAGCCTTGGGGGAAAAAATAGGCCTATTACCTACCTTCCTGTCCCCCAGCCAGGTTATTTTCCAGTAACCTGTTCACCCATTTTCCCCTTAAGGACCCTTGGCATTATCACTGGAGATGGATTATCTCTGTCATTGTTTCGTTTCCAGCTTGTTCCCCTTTACAGCCTCCTTTGATTCAACTCTATGCAGTCACCCAGGATAACATCAGGTCAGTAGACTGAATTACATATAATCCTACAAACAACACAGATTTCTCTGTTCTCCATAGCATTACTGAAACCTGGGGGACAGGTCACATGACTGGAATCTTAAAATCAGCAGCGCAGGCCGTAGGGATGTGCTGGCTGCTGCTTCCTGCAGCTCCCATTGGCTGGGAACAGCGAGCCGCGGCCACTGGAAGCTGCGAGGGGCCGTGCCTGCAGATGGTCAATGTAGACACAAAGTTTCACGGCCCGCCAGCGGATTACCCTGAGGGTCGCGTGCCGAAGTTTGCCAACCACTGTTGTGGACCATCAAATTAAAATTGAGACCAGGATGTGGATAAGCACCTTTCTGTAATGTGTGAAGAGAGTGGGGTGTTACGGGTACTTTCATTTGGTGGAGATCGCATGGCCAGTAGTAAAACATAGTAGAGTTTCTAAAAGTTATAGATTATTTTCTAACACAAGTTATTACAGCCAACGCAAAGTAACTCTCTCCATTATGCTGGATAGAAATGAATTAATCACTGAACTGGAAGCTCTTGGTTTCCTAGGGACCAGTGATCGTTGACCTGATTGCATTTATTATGGGCGAACAGAGGACAGTCCTTACCAGTAATGTATATACTTGGTGTTTCAAAAGAGTGAATTTCCCATAGGAAAATTGAGTGAAATTGATTGCAAGAGAAAAATTAAACCGGAAAATGTGACTGAAAATTGGGAGCTCTTTAAGGAAAGTTTATTAGATGACCAAAAAGCCACGATTTCACAATCAGGAAAGAGGACAACTTTGGCTAGAAGCCCATCCTCTTTCAGTGGGGAAGTGAAGGCAGCAATTAGAGATAAGAAAGCAATATAAAAAAATAGAAAATGGGGAATATGTATAGCAATCAATATAAATTAGAAGTTGTGAAGTGTAGAAAATTGATAAGGGAAGCTAAAGAAATCAGGGAAAAAATCTGAGCATGGCAGGTCTAAGGACAATAAGGAGGACTTCTAAAAGTATATTATGAACAAGAAAGTGTTCAATAAATATTCTGTATTTGGAAAGAAGCAGGATGATGTATTCCTATCACATGAGGATCATGAAATATTTTCCAGTCCATTAGTAACCAAGGAGAGTGTTAGACAGGATCTACTAAGGATAAACATTTTTAAATCAGCAGGCCTACTTAACTTGATTAAACACTGGCTAACTGATAGGTCTCAAAATGTAATTGTAAATGTGGAATTGTCATCAAGCAGGTATATTTTCAGTGGGTCCTACAGGGATCAGTTTTGGCCCTATGCTATTTAATATTTTGATCAATTACCTAGATGAAAACAAACTCATCACTGATGAGATGACACAAAAATTGGGGGAATGGTAAACGAGGAAGATGACGGGTCACTAACAGAGCGATCTAGATCGCTTGGTAAACTGGATGCAAATCAACAATGTGTTTTTTAATACTGCTAAATGTATACATTTAGGAACAAAGAATGTAGGCCATACTTTCAGGATGAGGGGCTATCCTGGAGGCAGTGACTCTGAAAAAGATTTTTGGGGGAGTGGTGGATAATCAGTTGAACATGAGTTATTTTACCCTGTCTTGGTCACTAGTGTGACCACTGCTGGAATACTGTGTTCCATTCTGGTGTCCCCAATCTAAGAAGGATGTTGATTAAATTGGAAAGGGTTCAGAGAAGAGCCACATGAATGCTTAAAGGATTAGAAAACATAGGATAGGTCTACACTACGGGGGGGTAGGGGGGAGGGTGTCGACCTAAGATACGCAACTTCAGCTATGTGAATAGCATAGCTGAAGTTGCGTATTTTAGGTCGACTTACTTGGCTGTGAGGATGGCGGCGAGTCGACTGCTGCCGCTCCGCCGTTGACTCCACTTCCGCCTCTTGCCGCGGTGGATTTCCGGAGTCGACGGCAGAGCGATCAGGGATCGATTTTTATCACGTCTTCACTAGACACGATAAGTCGATCCCCGATAGATCGATTGCTATCCGGCGGGTAGTGAAGACGTGCCCTTAAACTCAAGCTGCTCAATCAGTGTCTCTATTTAGCTTAAAGAGAATCCTCGAACCATAGGGTTAGAAGGGACTGCAAGGGTCATCTAGTCTAATCCTCTGCCAAGATGGAAGATTGTGTCCACTTGGGCTATTCAGCCTCCTTTGGAAAACCTCCAGTGAAAGAGCTTCTACAACCTCCCGCAGGCGTCTGTTCCATTGTCCTACTGTTCTTACAGTTAGGAAGTCTTTTCTGAGATTTCATCTAACTCTGCTGTGCTGTAGCTTGAACCCACTCTCTCTTGTCCTGCCACTGTGGCAAGAGAGAACAACTTTTCTCCATATTTTTTTTTTTTTTTTTGGCAGCCTTTCAAATATTTGAAGACTGCTGTCACGTTCCCTCTTAATCTCCTCTTTTCCAAACTAAACATACCCAGTTCCTTCAGCCTTTGCTCATAGGGCTGCATTCCATCCCTTTGATCATCTTCATTGCTCAGCTCTGGATCCTTTCCAGTTTCTCTACATCCTTTCTATATATTGTTGACCAAAATTGGACACAGTACTCCAGCTGAGGCCTAACCAGTGCCAAGTAGCACGAAACTATCCCCTCCCATGACTTGCATGCTCTGCCTCTGTTAATGTAACCTAAAACTGCATTTGCTTTTTTGCAACAGCATCGCAGTGTTGACTCATGTTGAGGTTGTGATCCACAGTGCTGCTGCCAAGCCAGTTATCCCCCATTTGTTTTTTCTTCCCTAGGTGTAGCACCTCACATTTGTCTGTTAATTTCATTTTTATCAAGATCCCTTTTGGTTTTTAGCTCTATTCTCCAAAGTGTTTGCACCCCTCCCCAGCTTTGTGTCATCTGCAGATTTGGTCAGTATGCTCTCTATTCCTACATCCAGGTCATTAATAAAGATGTTAAATAACACTGGACCCAGAACAGATCCTTCCACCAGGGAAGGTTAAGAGGTGACTTGATTACAATCTAGAAGTATCTACATGGGAAACAAATACTTAATAATGGGCTCTTCCATCTAGTAGAGAAAGATCTAACATGATCCAGGGGTTGGAAGTTGAAGCGAGACTTCAGACTGGAAATGAGGCATAATTTTTTAACGGTGAAAGTAATTAACCCTTGAAACAATTTGCTAAGAGTTGTGGTGGATTCTCCATCATTGACCATTTTTAAATCTACAATGGATGTTTTTCTAAAAAGATCTTCTCTAGGAATTATTTTGTGGAAGTTCTAGGGCCTGTGTTATATAAGAGGTCAGATTAGATGATCCACAATAGTCCCTTCTGACCTTGAAATCTATAAACTTGCACCCAACTGTCCTAAAAGAGCTGGCTGAGGAGGTCGGGTCCCTGCTGGTGTTAATTTTTAGTAAATGTTGGGGTATCCTGGTGTCATCATTTCAGGCTGACCCTGATTTCCCTTTGCAGATGGGTAGGGTATTGCAGGTGAGCCCTCACTTGGGATAGCATAGCAATAAGACCAGGGGTTCTCAAATGGGCAGGTGTGACCCCCTCCTGGGGTGCAAGATGGGGGGGTGTGAGGTGTCAGCTCTGTGGGGCAGACAGCCATTAGCCCTGTTTTTCATTTATAAGGGGCATCACAATAAGAGGCTTGCTGTGTGAAAGGGGTCACCAATGAACAAGACTGAACAGACCATTAGCTGCTAAAGAGCACCCCCTTGTGAAGGGTTTCATGTATTAACAGACAAGCTAATGCAGAATACATACAAAATGCTTATCCCAGCTGATTGATGAGGTCGTTCTGAATCTGTCTCCCACCTGAGTCTAGTGCGTACTTCTACCCACGTTCTTCCCCAGGGGTTCTCTTGGTTCTGCTTTCTGCCCTTGGTGTTAGGCCTCTTGCCTCTATCGGAGTAAGTTCCTTCTCTGCAGCCAGGGTCCAGGGAGGTCCATCCGCTGTGCCTCTTCTCCCGGGACAGCAACTGATCCTCGCCAGGGCAGGCTTCTGGCCCCTGACTCGGAGACCCTGGATTGTGATAGGGCTTCTTGGATACCTGCTGATTGCAGTCTCGCTGGCTAGGAGGCTCCCCTCTCTAGGAGCACCTTTTCCAGGCTCCCCATTTTGGGGGTTTGCTGGAGAGCTCATCCTCTAGGCCAGTGATTCTCAACCGTTCCAGACTGCTGTACCCCTCTCAGGAGTCTGGTTTGTCTTACACCCCCCCCAGTTTCACCTCACTTAAACTACTTGCTTACAAAACGAGACACAAATATGTCACGGCACACTATTGCTGACAAGTTGGTGACTTTCTCATTTTTACCATCTAATTACACAATCGAGTCGAATATTAATATTGTACTTGCCGTTCAGTCGGATACTTGAGCTGTTTTCCTGTGTGAGCCTTGTCTGAAGCCTGAGCCCAGAGGGCAGAGCTGACGCATGTAACTTAGCTTTGTGGTGCCCCCTATGGCATAGGGCCCCAGGCAGTTGTCCTGCTTACCACCCCCTAATGCCAGCCCTGCACTTGCGACCCCCTCATCCCATCCTGACACACACACACCCCGCGGCTGCAACCCTCAGGTGGAGAAACACTGATCTAGGTGAGTTGAGTGCCCCTAGGGGTATGTGTACCCCTAAATGAGAACCACTGCTCTAGGCTCCCTACTCAGCCTTTACTTGTGAGCTCCTCTCCACAGGAGCTTCCCTGTCTCCCTTGGGAGATCCTCTCTCTGAGCTTAGGTAACCTTTATGGGGTCCAGGTGCTCACTTACTAGGTAGCCGCTTGCCCCAAAGTGGGGCCTTCGTAAGGTGGTCAGCTGCCCATGACTCAGGGAAATCCCAAAGGACTGGAGCAGAGCTCCCATTGGCCCTTTTCAAAGAGGGCAAGTAGGCAGGTACCTATAGGCCAGTTCGCCTGACATCAACCCCAGGCAAAATAATGGAAAAGCTGATAAATGAAAGCATAAGAAAATAATGCCAGTTGTCAGACTCACAGGCCCTCTGCTCTGTACGGTCCCTGGGAGGACCCCTCCCTTCAGTGCGACAGCCCTTCTCAAGGTCCTCTAAGCCCTGGGCTCCGCCTCCTGGAACCACACCTCTCTGAGCCCCCAGCCTGCCTGTCGCTCATGGTGGGCCCCCTTAGGGAGTCCACTTGCTCTGGACCTAGGGTTGCCAACTTTGCTTGGACATATTCCTGGAGATTTAATCACATGCCATAATCTTTAATTAAAGATTAATCTTTAATTCCTGGAGACTCCAGGGCAATCCTGGAGGGTTGGCAATCCTATCTGGATCCCGGGCACTCCCCACTCAGAGGGAGCAATGACACCCTGATCTCTAGCCTGCAGTGACTCTCTGCCAGTGTAACACAAAGGGATTTATTAGTCATTGGGAACACAGCATAGAACAGACCTTGTTAGCACAGAAATCAGGAACCTTCAGCAGAGACCATCGGGGGGCGTGGGGGGCTGTGTCCAGAGCCCTGGGCTCTGCCCCCCATCTCCTGGTTTTGGACTGAGACTAGTTTCCAGCAGCCCAGCCTCTGACCCCCTGTAGCCCCTCCTTTGTCCCTTTCCCAGGCAAAAAGATCACCTGATCTCTGTTCCCAACACGTTGCAGAAGAGGGGGCCATGGATTGCAAGGTTACAGGGCATCAGCCATTCTCTGTGCAGATGGTACTCACACCTGCCTTCTAGGTCTCTGCAAGCTCACACACCCTTATCCCACCACCTAGATACTTAAGCAATACATAGGGGAAACTGAGGCAGACACAGTATTCAGAGAAATTAAGAACATTCCCACTTTGTCACACCAGTCAACATGTTTTTATGGAAAATAGGTCAGCTCAACCAGATCCCGTTTCATTTTCTGAGGAGATTACCAGTTTCGTTGATAACGATATGTGCCTAGAAGTAATACATTTGACTTGTACGGTGCTAGTACGACATGACACTAAAGCACTATTAACTGGATTAAGAGCTGGCTAACGACAGATCTCAAAAAGTAGTTATCAGTGGGCAGCATTGAGTGGGGGTGTTTCTAGTGGGGTTCTGAAGGGAGCAAGATTCCACTGATCACTGTTAATAAAATTTGTGCTGAAACCAAGCTTGGCAAGGAGCAATAGCGATAGGATAGGAAAGTCGCGCACAGCAATCTAGAGTGCTTGGCAAGCTGCAATGTTCCCTCTAATTTTCCCTATACATGTGACACATCACCTCCGTATTGGTGCGCATAACAAAATTCATGTGGCGGGGGTGGTGCTGAGGGGTTTAGAGTGGGGGGGCTCAGGGCTGGAGCAGAGGGTTGGAGTGCAGGGGGTGAGGATTCCGGCTGGGGGTGCAGGTGCCAACTTTTTTCTGCGCCGGTGGGTGCTCGCGCCTCCGCCCCTCGCTGCCCCTATTGGACCCCTCCCCAAATCCCTGCCCCAGCCCTGCCTCCTCCCCCAAACGTGCCACGTTCCTCCTCCTCCCCCCTCCCTCCCAGGCTTGCCGCGCGAAACAGTTGTTTCGTGGCACAAGCGCTGGGAGGCAGGGGGGAGAAGCAGGACGCAGTGGCATGCTCAGGGGAGGAGGCAGAGTGGAGGCGGAGGTGAGCTGGGGCGGGGGGGGGCAGGGAGCTGCCAGTGGGTGCAGAGCACCCACCAAGTTTTCCTTGTGGGTGCTCCAGCCCCGGAACCCACGGAGTCGGTGCCTATGGGCTGGGGCCGGGGATGAGGGGCTCAGGGCTGGGGCAGAGTGTCAGGGTGTGGGGGATGAGGGCTCTGGCTGTGGGCTCTGGGGTGGGGCTGGGGATGAGGGATTTAGGGTACAGGAGGGTGCTCTGGGGCTACGGTGGGGAGAGAGGACTCCCCCCAGCTCTCTCTCCCCGCAACAGCACCTGGGCGGGGGGGTAGAGGCGCCTCTTCCCGCCGTGGCAGCTCTGGGGCTGGGGCTGCAGAATAGGCGCCTCTCCCCTGTCCACAGCAGGTCTGGGGCTGGGCTGGGGACGGGTGCCTCTCCTCACCGTGCACAGCAGGTCCGGAGCTGGGCTGGGTTGGGGCTGGGAGAGAGACGCCTCTCCTCACCACGGCAGGTCCGGGGCTGGGTTGGGGACAGGGGACAGGTGCCTCTCCCCCCCGTGCACAGCAGGTCTTGGGGCTGGGTTGGGGGCTGGGGGCCGGGTGCCTCTCCCCCCCGTGCACAGCAGGTCCGGGGCTGGGTTGGGGCCGAGGGATGGGTGCCTCTCCCCTGTCCGCAGCAGGTCCAGGGCTGGGCTGGGAGAGAGACGCCTCTCCTCACCGTGGCAGGTCCAGGGCTGGGTTGGGGATGGGGGACGGGTGCCTCTCCCCTGTCTGCAGCAGGTCCGGGGCTGGGTTGGGGCCGGGGGCCGGGTGCCTCTCC
>NW_020664629.1:390729-392349 GCF_002925995.2 Terrapene triunguis | reverse complement strand
GCACAGCAGGTCTGGGGCTGGGTTGGGGGCTGGGGGAGAGGCGCCTCTCCTCACCGCGGCAGGTCCGGGGCTGGGGGAGGGGCATCTCTCCCTGCTGCAGTCCTGAGCGCCTGCATGGTGCTTGATAGGCTGCTGCGCGCCCGTGCAGCTTAGAGGGAACTTAGAAGTTTGGCCCATTCAAATAAAATCCATTTTAATATAGTCAAATGCAAAGTTATTAATCAAGGAATGCAGGTTGTCACAGAGCCGCAGGTTCAGTGCTCTGGAGCAGTCTCTGGGAGGACCCCTTCAGGGAGCCAGACCCCCTTAGGGTCACAGTCTTTCAGTAGGGCAAGCCACTTGGCTTCACTGCCTTCTGGGACTGAACCTCGGAGCCTTCAGCACCCCTGCGCCACACCGTGAGCTCCCTTCAATGAGTCCACCTGAGATGGGCACCTGCGGGAGACTTGTACCCCCAAAGGGAGCCATGCACCCCCACCTTCTTAGTCTGCAGGGACTCTCAGCCGCGGTGTAAAAGCAGGAGGGTTATTAGATGTCTGGAACACAGTGTAGAAAACCCTTAGTTAACCTAGAGAACAGAAAGTACAGTCCATCTGGGTCAGTCCTAGAGCCCTCTAACCCCTCTTTAGTCCCAGTCCAGGAGCATCTGCCTCCTTCCAGCAGCCTGCGCTTAACAACCTCACCTGGCCCCTCCTTTGTCCTTGTTCCTGGTGAACATTGTCACCTGGCCTTCTTCTTAGCCCTTTGTTCTCCAGCTGGTGACACCCCGCTGGCTTCCTAAGGAAGGTGGGCCATCTACGGTGGTGGTTAGGTGCCAAATGTCTGGGCAATTGGAGTGGCCATTATCTTTTCGGACTCTCCATGGGCTATCTCAGCCATTAGTGATGATCTTCAAAAAATCAAGGAAGACAGGAGAGATTCCAGAGGATTGGAAAAGGGCAAATCTAGTGCCAATCTATAAAAAGGGAAATAAAGACAACCTGGGGTATTATAGACCAGTCAGCTTAACTTCTGTACCTGGAAAGATAATGGAGCAAATAATTAAGCAATCAATTTGCAGACATGGGGGTCCCTCTCTTGCTTCCCAGATTTGGGGGGCAGCTCCAGGGGCACCTTTGGGTGCGGGAGGGGAAGGAGTGGGGTACAGCCTGTTCCTGTTGCTCACAGGAGGGGAGGAGAAAGCAGAGTTGCACTGAGATGTTGGGCTCTTTGCTCCCCTTTGCCCCACAAGACCAGCGAGGGGAGGGGAGAGCAGGGCTGAGTGGTGTGAAGAGGCTGGAGCTTCTTGCATCATAGCAACTCCATTACTCATAATAACACTGCGCCGGTGGCAATAGGGGGTTGTGGAGGCAGCGTCAGGAGCAGTGGCATAGCCAGGATAGGACACTTGGGTGGGCAATGACAAGGGCTGGGGGGGCAGGAGGAATCGGGGCTGCTTCCCCCCACCCTCTCCAGCCGGCCTTGGGGGCGATGGACATGCTGGCCAGGGGCCCCCCGCGGCCCAGGTGCGCATCTGGGAAGCAGGGTCAGGGCGCAGAGGGTTGCCTGGGCGGGTGGAGCGGGGCAAGTGCTGGGGCCGTGGCGAGCTGGGGCTGCGGGGGTGGGTCTGGATGCTAAGTG
>NW_020664629.1:389694-390719 GCF_002925995.2 Terrapene triunguis | reverse complement strand
CTGGGGCTGCGGGGGTGGGTCTGGATGCTAAGTGGGTGGGCCGTGGCCTACCCATGGCTACGCCCCTGGTCAGGAGAGGGAGCTCCTAGTGGGGGGCTGGGTGTGAAAGCTGGGGTGGAGGGGTCCTGAGGCCGGGGATGATGGCACTAATGGGGAGGCTCCTGTGCTCTCTCCCCAGGCTGATATGGAGGTGCCCATCCCCAAGTACTTTGTGAACCAGAGAGCCAAGGCCCTGAAGGAGCGTCAACAGGTGCTGTCTGAGATCCTGGCCCGGGTGGAGCCTAGCATGCCCAGTGGGGTGAGTGCCTGCCCTGCGGTTGCCTGTAACAGGGATGCTAGCCCACCGGCTGCCTCTTTCTCTGACGAGGGGACTCCCACCTGAAGTACAGGGCTGCACGAGGGGCTGGGGGTGCAGGGCTGTGCTAGGCCCCAGAGGATGGGTGGGGTGTGGGGGTGGCACTGTAGTGGGAGGGGTGGGGAGAGTTCAGGAGAGTGTGCAGGACAGTAACAGGTAAGGGGGGTGGGGTCTGTACCAGAGCCTGGGGGGATGCAAGGGAGGAGGGGGAATGAGGATGTTCTAGAGCCTGTGGAGGGAGATGCAGGAGTGGGGGCAGGGCTGTATCGGAGCCCATGGGAGAGTGCAGGGCAGAAAGGAGGGGTGGGTCTGTATCAGGCCTGCAGGGTGGGCGGGAGGTTTGTGAGACCGGGTGTGCTCCCAGGGGGGAGCAGGGCAGGAAGTGGGGGCTCTACCAGGGCCTGTTAGGGATATGGAGCCGTACCAGGGACTATGGCCTCCTGTCACCGGTGTTTCCCATGTATGAGGTGTCTGGGTCTGGCCCTGGATCGGTTTGACAGAGAATTGTGGGCAAGCCTGGGGAGAGTGCAGCAGGCTGTTGTCCCTGGTGCCCCTGGCTGGGGCTGGCCATGGGGCGTGCGGGCTCTATTCTCCCTGGCACCTGGCTGGGGCTGGCCATGGGACGTGCGGGCTCCGTTCTCCCTGGCACCTGGCTGGGGCTGGCCATGGG
>NW_020664629.1:389346-389684 GCF_002925995.2 Terrapene triunguis | reverse complement strand
CGTGCGGGCTCCGTTCTCCCTGGCACCTGGCTGGGGCTGGCCATGGGGCGTGCGGGCTCCGTTCTCCCTGGTGCCCTGTCTGGGGCTGGCCATGGGGCGTGTGGGCTCTGTTCTCCCTGGCACCTGGCTGGGGCTGGCCATGGGGCGTGCGGGCTCTGTTCTCTCTGGTACCTGGCTGGGGCTGGCCATGGGGCGTGCGGGCTCCGTTCTCCCTGGCACCTGGCTGGGGCTGGCCATGGGGCGTGTGGGCTCCGTTCTCCCTGGCACCCTGGCTGGAGCTGGCCATGGGATGTGTGGGCTCCGTTCTCCCTGGCACCCTGGCTGGGGCTGGCCATGGG
>NW_020664629.1:383814-389336 GCF_002925995.2 Terrapene triunguis | reverse complement strand
TGGGGCTGGCCATGGGACGTGTGGGCTCCGTTCTCCCTGGCACCCTGTCTGGGGTTGGCCATGGGACGTGCAGGCTTTGTTTTTCCTGGTGCCCTGTGGCTGGGGCTGGCATGGACTGGATCGGGGCACAGATTCCCTAACCCTCTTTGTGCCCTGCTCCTGCAGCCGTCCCGGCCTGCCATGCTGCGCGACGAGGCCGTGCAGCTGGTGCAGATGGCGGAGCGGATGCGCCAGGGCCGCCTTCGTTCCAAGTTCATGTGGGAGATCCGGCGGGACGAGGAGCGAGAGAGGCGGGCCCGGGAGACTGGGGCCAAGGAGCTTGACCGTGAGCAGGCCGCCATCTGCATCCAGAAGGTAAGGGGGACATGGCCAGCCCAGAGCGTGGGGTTGCCAGGAGTCTGTTTTTTTACCAGAATGCCTGGTTGTAAAGGGACCCTGGCGGTTCCGGTTGGCACTGTCAACCGGGCTGTTAAAGTCCGGTCGGCGGCGCAGCGGGCACTCGGGGCTAAGGCAGGCTCCCTGCCTGCTCTAGCTCCGTGTGGCTCCCGGAAGCGGCCACTAGGTCCTTGCGTCCCCTAGGCGCATGGGCAGCCAGGGATGCTCCATATGCTGTCCCAGCCCTGAGTGCCGGCTCCACAGCTCCCATTGGCCGGGAGCCACGACCAGTGGGAGCTCAGGGGCGGTGCCTGCGGGCACGAGGGCAGTGCACAAAGCCTCCCTGGCCACAGATGCGCCTAGGGGCTGCAGGGACCTGGCGGCCGCTTCCTGGGAGCTGTGGTAAGTGCCGCCGGGACCCTGCACTCCAACCCCCTGCCCCAGCCCAGAGTCCCCTTCCACACCCAAACTCCCTCCCGGAGCCCTCACCCTGCGCCCTGAACCCCTCATTTCTGGCCCCAGCCAGAACCCGCACCACCAGCCCAGAGCCCAACCCCCCTGGCACCTCACCCCCCTGCCCTAGCCCGGAGCCCTCTCCCACACCCCAAACCCCTCATCCCCAGCCCCACCCCAGAGCCTGCACCCCCAACCAGAGCCCTCACCCCCCTGCACCCTAACCCTCTGCCTCAGCCCGCTGAAAGTGAGTGAGTGTGGGGGAGAGAGGGGGGGAATGGAGTGAGCATGGGCGGAGCCTCAGAGAAGGGGTGTGGCCTCGGGGCAGGGGTGGGGCAGAGGTGTTCAGTTATGTGCGATTAGAAAGTTGGCAACCCTACCAGAGCATGGAGGTGGAGGGAACAGGATACCAGCAAACAGGTGGCTGCTGGGTGCCTGGGGTGCCAGAGGTCAGATCTGAGCAGTGCTCCCCACTGCCTTGTGATTCCCATTTCTCCCTTCTGGGATCCCGCCACACTCCCTGCTTTCAGTCCCAGGGCTGAGAATATGGCCCCGGGGGAATCTCTCATGGCTGCAGTTCTGCCTCTGCCCTGGAGGTGGCACTCTTGGACTGCCTGAGAACACGCTACGGAGCGTTGCCAGTCCAGTCCAGACCACTGTATTGCCAGCTGCCCAACGCGGAGCAGTCTTCTTGGTCCCACCCTCCATGCCCTGGCTCTCCCAGCAGTCACAGCTTGGCCCCTGGGCCTTGTCGGTTGCCTCTCGGGCTGCTTGCAGGCAGCCTGAGGGCTGGATCCAATCAGGGTGCAGCTGCCCCCCAGCAGCACAGCCCATAGATGTGTCCCGCTCTGGCATGCAGCCCTGTGCGGAGCTGGGCGGGGTGGTCATGCTGCACAGCATTCTAGGCCAGTGGTGCCCTGGCCAGGCCGCTGGGTGTGGCTTTCACGCTGCAATGTGGGGGGTGAGGGGGCCTTGGTGCCCTGGGAGCAGCAGTGCTGGGGGCTCTGTGTTTGAGTCCCCAGTCCCTGCCTTGTGCCCATTCTTCCAGGGGTCAGGAGGCACGAGCAGCCAGTTCTGGCTGTGTGGGGAGCTTGCCACAGTGAACACAGGGCTGAGAGCAGGGAGAGGCGTCACGTCAGAGGCTCTACTCCTTCCTCTCCTCCCCCCTCACTGCCCAGAGGTGTGGCACCCCCCCCCCCCCGCCTACCACCCTGTGCTCATAGCAACCACTGCTACCTGTGCTTGCTGGGCAAAACTGGAGTTACGGGCCAGCTGCCCCGAGTCACCAAGCAGCCAATTCCTCCCAGATAGTCCGAATCAAGTCTAAAACGGCTGTTCGCCTGGTTACTTCCTCCACTTTCTGAAACAAAATGTTGTCCCCAGTGTGTTCCAAGAACTTACTGGAAATTCTGCATTTCGCTGTATTACTTTTCCAACAGGTAGTTTAAGTTCCCCATTACTACCAGGTCTTTGGTTTGGGATATTTCTGTTATTTGTTCTAGAAATGCCTCATCTACCTCCTCGTACAGATTTGCTATTCTACAGTAGACCCCTACCATGATATCGCCCCTGTTTTTCCCTCCCTTTTATCTTCACCCAGCAACTTTCAGCTGGTCTGCCTCTCGCCTCCTTCTGGACCTCAGAACAAGTGTATATATTCTTAATACATAATTCAACACCACTTCCCTTTTTTTCCCTGCCTGACATTCCTGAACAAGCGATACCCCTCTATACCAATATTCCAGTCATGAGATTTATCCCACCAAGTCTCTGTCATGCCAATTTAGTCACTATTTAGCTTGTGTACTTGCTTATTCCCCATACTCCTTGCATTTGCATATAAACATCTAAAATATTGAGCTGTCTCCCTCACTGATTTCCCTCTTGTTCTCCTATGATCCTATTGTAATTTTCCATGATCCCCACCAACATCTACCCTCTGTTAAGGTTGCCTTTTTCTATGTTTACCTATGGGCTTTTGCCACCTGCCCCCTTTGAAAGTAGTTTAAAGCCCTCCTCACTAGGTTGGCAAAGAAAAGCTTGGAAAAAGACAGAGAGATACAGAGGCAACTCATGGATGTGATCCTGAGCCAGACTGTCCTCCTGCAGAACATGCTCCCACTAGGCCAGCAGGCCCTGCAGGCCCATAATTTGGGATCCAGTCATGTTCTTGAGCCCCTGGATAATGCTGGCTACTGAGACCAGCAACAACTACTAACCTCTGTATCTCTGCAACGCAGTTCCCAGGACTCCCATTCACCTCTTGGATCCAACCTCTGGGCACTAAGAACACTTGCACCTGGGAGTCCAGCTGTATTGAGCCTGCAACACCTGACCTCCTGTATAACACAGACCAGAGAACTACCCCACAATAATTCCTAGAGCAGCTCATTTAGAAACACATCCAATATCTGTGATGGAGGATCCACTGCGACCCTTGGTAAATTGTCCCAATGGTTAATTATCCTCACTGTAAAAAACGTACACCTTATTTCCAGTCTGAATTTGTCTGACTTCAACGTTCAGCCATTGGATCATGTTAGACCAGCGGTTCTCACACTTCTGTACCGGCGACCCCTTTCACACAGCAAGCCTCTGAGTGCGGCCCCCCCTTATAAATTAAACACACTTTTAAACATATTTAACACCATTATAAATGCTGAAGACAAAGCAGGGTTTGGGGTGGAGGTTGACAGCTCACGATCCCCCTGTAAGAACCACATGACCCCCTGAGGGGTCCCGACCCCCAGTTTGAGAACCCCTGTGTTAGACTTTTCTCTGCTAGATTGAACAGCCCATTACTAAATATTTGTTCCCCATGTAGATACTTATAAACTGTAGTCAAGTCACCCCTTAGTCTTCTCTTTGTTAAACTAAATAGATTGAGCTCTGTGAGGCTGTCACCAGAGCTACTAGTGGAATGGACAGTGTGTTATCAGCATTGTAGACGTGCGGGACTCACCCCTGCGGCGCCTCCTGCTGGTGACTTCCTGGAATTAGCTCATTCCAGCTCTGGAGCGCCCTCTGCAGGCCGGTGATCCGCCTGTCCTCTGGCCCTCGTGTCCTGCCCTGGACCCCGGTGCCCTTTTACCTGGGGTGTTGCCCCCTGGCAGTAACCCCTCAGTCTTAGGTCTCCCCTCCCCAGGGAACCCCCACCCACTATCCCCACCTCGCCTCAGTACAAGGCCACTGCCAGTCATCGTCTAGCCCCACGCCCTGGGGCAGACTGCAGTATCAGCCTACTCATCACTGGCAAGGTTGGGTTTGGACCTGCTGCCTTGGCCTGCCCCTGGGCTGCCCTCTGCAACCCCCAGTACCCATTGGCCTTCTACTAGGCCGCAGCCTGGGGCTTTCGAGGCTGGAGCTCCCCAGCTCCTCTGCCTTTCCCCAGCCCTGCTCCACTCAGGTACCCTGCCTCTAGCTCCCTGCAGCCAGGCCCTTCTCTCTCTGAGCGCAGAGAGAGACTGTGTCCTTGCTCCTGGCTCCCAGCCTTTATAGGGCCAGCTGGGCCCTGATTGGGGCGTGGCCCAGCTGCGGCTGTTTCCCCAATCAGCCCAGGTCTTTCTTTCACAGCCAGCCAGCCCTCTCCCAGGGCTGGTTCCAACCCTGTCAGGGCTGGAGTGGGTCACCACCCCGCTACAAGCATATGATGAGATTATATAATCTGTTTTTTCTCCAGATACAGAACAGAAGATGGGCAGTGGGTGGACACCCCCTTCGGGGAGGCTATCCTCCCCGGCCCTGCCCCTTCTTCACAAGACCCCATCCCCCGTGGCTGGAGCCCTGAGCCCTCCCCGCCCCACTTCCTGTGGCCGGAGAAGCTCCAGCCAGAGAATGGGAAAGGTGGTGCGCCTCCCCCAGCCACCCAGTGGAAGAACACTGAGCTTTTTATATGTGCCATGCAGGTTCCGGGGCTACTCAGTTCCCCGGGCTCATCAGTAATCTCTGTCGAATCCAGGTTGATACTGATGAACCTGGGAAGCTGAATAGCAGATACCACCTCCTCAGCTGTCCCGGAACCTGCCTGGTGCAAAATAATAATTAAAAACCGCAATCCGGGGTCCCGTGGCAGCAGCTGTGCCAGTGAAGGCTTAGCCTTCTTTGGCCTATTAGACCCGTTGTCTATGGAAGAGAAATATTTATTGAACACTTCTGCCTTTTCCGCATTATTATCGGTAGCTCTACCATTTCCATCTAGTAATAGACCAATACCATTGTCAGGGTTCTCCTTGTTTCCTAATATATTTTAAAAACTCCCTCTTACTGTCCTTAACTCTTCCAGCCATAGAGTTCGCTTTGTGTCCTTTTGCTTCCCTTATCAATTTTCTACAATTCCTAACTTCTTATTTATATTCATTACTATCAACTTCCCCTCTCTTCCATTTGTTAGATTTTATTTTTTTACAGCTGCCTTCACTTCCCTTCTAAATCAGAGAGGGTTTTTTTTAACCAGCTTGGCCTTCTTCCTCAATTGTGGGATTGTGGCTTTTGGGGCATCTAGTAAAGTGTTGTTACATGATTCCCAAATTATAATTCACATTTTTCTGATTTAATTCTTCCTCACAGCTGATTTAGAATCATAGAAGATTAGGGTTGGAAGAGACCTCAGGAGGTCATCTAGTCCAACCCCCAGCTCAAAGCAGGACCAACCCCAACTAAATCATCCCAGCCAGGGCTTTGTCAAGCCGGGCCTT
>NW_020664629.1:376231-383804 GCF_002925995.2 Terrapene triunguis | reverse complement strand
GCAACTTGAGACCATTGCTCCTTGTTCTGTCATCTGCCACCACTGAGAACAGCCGAGCTCCATCCTCTTTGGAACCCCCCTTCAGGTAGTTGAAGGCTGCTATCAAATCCCCCCTCATTCTTCTCTTCTGCAGACTAAATAAGCCCAGTTCCCTCAGCCTCTCCTCGTAAGTCCTGTGCCCCAGGCCCCTGATCATTTTCGTTGCCCTCCGCTGGACTCTCTCCAATTTGTCCACATCCTTTCTGTAGTGATGGGCCCAAAACTGGACGCAGTACTCCAGATGTGGCCTCACCAGTGCCGAATAGAGGGGAATAATCACTTCCCTCGATCTGCTGGCAATGCTCCTACTAATGCAGCCCAATATGCCGTTAGCCTTCTTGGCAACAAGGACACACTGCTGACTCATATCCAGCTTCTCGTCCACTGTAATCCACGGGTCCTTTTCTGCAGAACTGCCGCTTAGCCAGTCGGTTCCCAGCCCGTAGCAGCTTTGTGCAACTGGCCCTATTAAAGCACCAACTCTATAGGTTACGGATCTGGACTTTATTCTGCAAGGCAAATTACAAATGTGATCTAATCATGATCACTTGTAACTATGTTATCATTCATTTTTAGTTGTGTGATCAGTTCCTCTTTATTTGCTAGGACAAGGTGTAACAAAGAAATCCCTTGTGTTGACTGCAACACTTTTTGCTTTAGGAAATTGTCATCTACAATGGTTAGAAATTCCAAGGATATTTTAGTACTGCCAGCATGAGACCTCCAGTGTATTTCACGCAAATTGAAGTCTCCCATGATCATGCAGCTTTCCCCCCCTACATATGATAGATACCTGTGTAAGGGACCATTCTTCATGTTTCCTAGTGTGATTTTGTGATCTGATACCCCATCCTGTGCTTTATTTTAGGACACTGATCCATAAGCTCTTTCTTTTCGTTCGTTTTCATTGATTCGGAAACAGGGAATGCTATTTTTGACATAGAGCTCATTCCCCCTGACCTTTTGCCCACTCGATCCTTCCTAAATAGGTTATAACCATTGATTTTTAACATTCCAATTGTGCGACTCATCCCACCAGGTTTCAGCAATACCAGGTAGATCAAACTTACGCTCACAGATGAGCAATTTCAATTCCTCTTGTTTGTTACCCAGGCTCCTAGCATTGGTGTAGAGGCAATTCAGTAATTTCCTCTCTTTGTGTCCTTTGGCTCCTTGATTAGTTTTGTTCTCAACATCTCGATTTTGTGCTGTGTGCTCAGATCATCTCTCTTTTTACCCTCCTTTTTTGCTATTAATTTAACCTGCTCCTGACTACTCTAGTGAGCCTGTCTCCAAGGAGGTTGGACCCCTTCTACTGAGATGGAGGCCATCTGAACTATATAGTCCCCTCTTCCCGTGGGAGATGAACCAATGTTCCACAAAACCAAAATCCTCCACCCTACACCACTTACTTAACCTGTGGTTTACTTCTGGAATCTTCTGCCTTCTGCCTTCCTTCACTTGTGGGACAGGAAGGATTTCAGAGAAGATCACTTGGACATTTTTCTTCAGCACGCTTCTGAGTTCCCTCAACCCATTTGCTATCTGCGAGATATCCTGTGATGCAGTGTCGTTAGTGCTGATATGAACCATCACCAATGGATCCTTGCTGTCGACTTAAGAAGCCTGTCCAATCTTAGAGTAACGTCTCGTGTCTTGGTGCCGGGAAGGCAGCATGCTGTCCTATTGTCTGCCTGTGCATTGCAGAATGTTCTTTTGGTTCTTCCGAGTACTGAATCTCGAACAAGGATTGTCTGTCTTCCTTGGACAGTTGGAGAACCCTTTGCAGGCAAGCTTCATTTTCTTACAGGTTGGGCTGAGCTGCCATCCATATGTGTGTCCCATATTCCCTTGAACCTGCTGGATATTGAGAGGTATCTTCCAATGTTTCCACGTTGCAGACTTGGTATTGATTTGAAACTTCTAGCCATATGGAATTCCTCCTGGTCCTCTGCTCTCTGGTGGCCACATCCTCCTTTGTCTCCAGCTGCTGTGACCTCCTGCCTCTGTTGATTATGAACCACCAGGCCTCTTCTCTGACTTCCTCTCTCTCCAGATCTTCGGTGGCCAGATCCATTCTTCCTTGAACCTGGGGTACGAACCTGGCTCTACAGGAACTCCTCAGCTTCTCTGAGTCTCAGTAGCATCCCAACTTGCCCTGCCAATCCAAGAATCTTTTCTGTGAGTACAGCTACTTCATGAAACCCTTTCTGCCTTCAGGCAGGAAAGAGAACATGGCACATCTGTTGCAGGTCACTGCCAGTGTTCCATTGCTGGTCATCTTGGTATCACGCATAACGGTGCACCTGGAAGGAAAGCCTCTCCAAACTCTCTCTGAAACTCCTCTGTTCATTGCCTCTGTTTGCAGCTCTCAAGCTCGCCTAGCAAGTGACAGAGGCAAGAGCCAGAGGGAGGGGACATACTGGCCTGTAACTCCCCCCTCCCATTTTGTTGTGCACGGAAGATTGTTATTATTGCACCCATCATGGATCATCATTTCATTTAACACAGAGAATCCTCTCAATAAAGCTGAAATAATGAATCGGGTTTTACAAAAGCACACATGGAACTCTGAACTTCAGCCACCCCTGCATGATACCTCAGTGCTCTCGCTGTCTGTGTCCCCGCCCACGGGCTAACGTGTTCAGGCATGGAGCTCAAAATATGAACCATAGGCATCTCTGCCAGCATTCCCACAGGTGTTTGTGTTCTCTGTGTGCTGCCTTGCTGGCAAGTCTCACACCTCAGCCTCCCACCCATCAGCCAGGCTTCCCCCTTTGCTCTCACAAATATGGTGCAACCTAGTCCATAAAAAGCACCATCTCCGGCCAAATGCACACTTGAGTACCATTCTGCAACCCCTCAGGCGATAGTGAAATTGTACCTTCCTTCTGTTCACATGCCCTGTGTATGACTTCATTAGCCAGGGCATTAGGGGATAAGCTGGGTCTCCCAGAATACCCGGCCAAACCTCCACACCATTAATACCCATGGAGTTCCTGGGGGCAAACAGTTCTTTCTCCACTAATTTAACTAGTACTGGAGTCCAAAAGATCCTAGCATTGTGGACCTTCCTGCATTTAGGTCTGTAAACCTGCCACGGTGGGTCCACTAGTCCTCAGAGCATAGTGGAGAAATAACTGCTTTTTGTTTTTAAATTCTCTGCCCTGGTGGGGGTGATAGTTACATGGGTTCCATCTGTAACACTTCTGCCAGGTGGAGTTGGCTGCGATAAGGGCAGGGTTCAATATCTAGGGGCTCCTCTTAACAATACAAAGCAGAACCAGCTCGAGCCCTCACCCAATCCTCTGGGAAAATTTAGCACCACCCCTGGGTGCCTCTAATGGCAATAGTGGCCACCTTGTGAGTACTGAGGCTGCATCTAACAGAAGAACATTTCTATTAACAGGAAAAAGGGGACACTGCATTAATTTGGGGAAACACCATAACCACGATTCAAAAACATGTGACCATACGAGAACACCCACCCCACAGTACATTGGGCAGGGTCCTTTGCCTCAGTTTCCCAATTTGCAGTGTGAAAGTCCAACAAAAGTGGACTGCCGTACGTTCACACAATGCAAACTGGAAATGGAGCAGGCTTTTTGAGTGCAGGCCATTAGTGCAGCTTGTGTACGGAGAGTTACCTGATGCGCGTCAAACGTTTCAGATTAAATCCCCTGTGTAGACACACCCTGAGACGGATTTACAGAAACTCAGGAAAGCAGGCCAGAAGGTTCCACAGAAATGGGCTCTGATGCAAGCTTTGCTTTACCATTCTAACCGGGTCTCTCAAGTACAGGTCTGTCGCCTCTTACGCGCATTTAACATGCGCAATTTCAGCTTTAAGCGGTCGGCAAAAACAAAAACAAAAAAACAAAAAAGAGAAAAATAACAATTTTAATACTGTACCGGTAGTGCGGGCGATTCCGCCCGCCATTGAACTCAATGTAATTGTGACTATACGCGGTTTTCGCTTTACGCGCTAACCGTGGAACGGACTCCCGCGTAAGATGAGACTCGCCTGTACTGTATTGCAGCAATAAATGCTACTTTGTTTAGGAAAGACTTGTACTACATCACTGCAAATATTTACTGAAGATGTCAAAGTCTATCAAAAGGAGTTTGAACTCCGTTGGACTTGTGTTGAGAGCACGGGAAGAGAACCAGGACAGCTGACGCCAACAGGCCCCGTCTCAGAGTTGAGGGGGCTCCAGGGCTCACCCTGGTAAAAAGCTACACCCTGGGGCTGGCTTACAAGAGGGGTACTCCAAGACAGGCTTTTAAAAGCCAGGTACAGCTGTGACGGTGCTGCCTGTGGGAGCCGGCTGAGGTCACTCAATGAGGGTGAACTGCAAACAGAACGGGGCAGACAAACCCCAAAAGCTGGTGGTTATTCCAATACTTAGATTTACCAACCAGCACAGAACAGCCTCTGTGTTACCTCACTGGTTACTCAGAAGTCCAAACAACGCAGTTCCCTTAAAGTGCCCAGCCTCAGGCCTCCATCCAGACACACACGTCAGATACGATGATGATTACTGAAAATCTCATCATATAAAAGAAAAGGTTCTTCCAATCCCAAAGGATCAGCCACACACCCAGGTCCAATTATAACTTAGATCTGACCCAAAATACACGCTATAGTCAATTCTTGTTAACTAAAAAAAATTTATTACAAAAGAAAAGAGAGTGTTGGTTAAAAGATCAATATACATACAGACTTGAATTCAATTCTTGAGGTTCAGATACATATGAGAGATGAGTTTGTAGTTGCCAAAAGTTCTTTTAGAAATAGTCCATAGGTTATAGTCCAATGTCCATGTTCGGGTGACTCCAGTCAGTGACGGGGGATCTCAATTCTTATGGCTTAAGGTTCCCCCTCTTGAAACCCAAAGCAGATCTGAGATGAAGCAGGATCGTGTCCCAGGGTTCTTATACATTTCCAGCAGCCTTTTGGCCTGAGAAAACAATAGGTTTAACTTTCCTTCTTCTAAACGTCCTAGCAATTAGCATAGTGTAATTTATCCATTAAACAGTTCAGATACAGGTTACCACAACCTTCAAAGAGACATAGAGACAATAATACTATTTCACTCAAGTGTCTTCCTAAATGTTAATATTCCTTTTTTGATCTTTGAATCAAAGCTATAGTAATAGACAAGACTTGTTTGCTTACATCACAAGACCTGAGCAAACATCTCCCCTTCGATCTCTAACAATGCAGACTTGCATTTCAAAGCTCTATTCATTTACAGATCTTCCTAACCAGTCTCTAAAGTTCGGCCATAGGTCAGGTCAGTCTGTGAGTTAATTAACTCTTTCTGGCCCTGTCACCTTTCAATGAGATATTATATTACACTCATAATGTCACAATAGCACACACCAGTAAAGCCGTGACAGGGTGTCTGAGTTGCACCCACAGAGCGTGTCACTTCCAGGACGAGGGCCTTGTGCAGGGAGGTGCCTTGCCCCATGGATCCAGGTGGGGGTTGGCAGCACGGTGAAGGGGGAATGGCTCTGTGCCCTGGTTCTCACATCCCTGTGTTCCTTCTCCCCGCAGGTCTGGAAAGGCTGCCTGCAACGCAGATGCACCAAGCTGGAGAGACAGAGGGAGATGGCCTTTATCGGGATGGTTAGTCCCTCCCTAGCTCTGAATGTGTGCCCCCCCCCCGCTCAGTCTTGACACATGGCCCTGGTTGTATTGCCCATGTGTCCCCTGCCCCTCCCGCAACCTCAACACGTGTCCCCAGGCTCCAGCCGCTTTGCCCATATGCCTCCCATTCCCAGCCCTGACACATGGCCCTGGCTGCATTGTCCATGTGTCCCTCCCCACTCAACCCCAGTCTCAACATGTGCTCTCCCCACCCAGTGGCATTGCCCCGAGTACTCTCTCCCCACCCTCAATATAAGCCCCACCCCTCATATTCATTAGGTTATTTGTTGTACCCACGAACAATACACATTACTCTGGCCCAGGATGCAGCTGACTCTAGGCAGGAGCAGGCTCAGTTCTAGAGACGTCTCTGAGGTTGGTGTCGTGGCTCTGGGTATGCTGAGGAGGGGGCAGACACAGGGTGCTGCAGCAGCTGCTCCTGATCTATAGCATCATAGATTGCAAGGCCATTGTGGGATCGTTGTGACCATCTAGTCTGACCTGGGCCAGAGACCCGCCCCACAATAATTCCTAGAGCAGAGCTGTCAGAAACACACCCCATCGGGATTTAAAGCTGGTCAGTGATGAAGAAGCCGCCATGACCCTTGGGAGATGGATCCAATCTGCCAGCTCCTCACTGTCAAAAATTGACACCTTATTTCCAGTCTGAATTTGTCTAACTTCAGCTTCCACCTTTTGGGTCCCACCGCACCCTCCCTTTGTGGGAATGCTGCGGGATGGAGTTGCGATAGTCCATGGCTGGCCTCCCCCGGCTGTGTGTCGGGGCAGGCCCTGCAGGTCTCACTCTCTCTCTCTGGGCATAGGCGCCAACTTTTACCGGCGCCGGTGGGTGCTCGCCCGCGGCCCTGCCCGCGGCCCCACCCCAACTCCACTTCTGCCCCGCCCCGCCCCCTCCCGGCCCTGCCCCGCCCCCATTCCAACCCCTTCCCCAAAATCCATGCCCCAACTCCGCCCCCTCCCTGCCCCTATTGGACTCCTTCCCCAAATCCCCGCCCCGACCCTGCCTCTTCCCAGAGCAGCTGTTTGGCGGCGGCAAGCGCTGGGGGAGAAGCAGGGATGCGGCGTGCGCAGGGGAGGAGGCGGCGGCAGAGCACTGTTGAACTGGGGCGGGGAGGGGAGCTGCTGGTGGGTGCAGACCACCCACCAATTTTTCCCCATGGGTGCTCCAGCCCCGGAGCACCCACGGAGTCGGTGCCTATGCTCTGGGTACATTGCTGGTGGGGATAGGCCAGAGCTGCTGTCAGCGCGGCCCCACTCTGTGTCCCTCTCGCTGTGCTGGGTCTCAAGGAGGCGGTGCTGCCAGGGCCGCTGCTCTAGTGCATCATTAGAAACTGTTCCACATGGCGCAGGCAGGAGCAGTAAGGCACTTGCAGGGAAATGAGCTGGTGATGGATGGCTTCGGCACAGAGAAAGCCATTAGGGTGAAATATGAACCCCCTAATGAAGTGCAGTCGCGGCTCCACTGCCTGCGGTGAGAGAGACGGAGTGACTTCCACAGACTCCTACTGCTCAGCACCAGGGTCAGGCGGGGTAGGGGGAGCGCTGTCAGGGGGTGACCTGCACCCTGCACGCCGCAGCTTTGCCAGTCCTGCCTGGGACAGGCTGCTGCCCCCAAACACTAGGGACCCCGACCTCCATGACCTCCTGGTTCCTGGGATGTCTGCAGGGGGCAGCTTCATTTCAGACAAGCAAATGTCAATCCAGGCCTAACAGACGCTGACCCTAGTGTCTGTTACGATCTGGGGTCCCCTGCCCCCACCCCATCATGATGGCACTGGGATGGACCCCAGTGTCTGAGGGCTTATGGGATCTCTTTTCCCCTCCCGCCATTCAGGGCAGGTCCATGAGGACTGGGAC
>NW_020664629.1:366080-376221 GCF_002925995.2 Terrapene triunguis | reverse complement strand
TGAGGACTGGGACGGACCCCAGTGTCTGAGGGCTTATGGGATCTCTTTATCACCCCCGTGTGGCACCCAGATGCACCCTGGTGTCTAAGTGGATATGGGAAACCCCTCCGCCCCACCCAGGCCGTCAATACCGGGATGGACCTGAATGTTTGAGGGGATGTGGGATCCATAGAGCCCCTCTGTGTCTGGGTGCTGCCCCAGGCAGGCACGCCGTGACTACTGCACACCCTCCTTGCCCCCGTTCCTCCCCTCTCTGCACGTCCTGCCCTGGGCGAGGTTGGGGAGCAGCCTCATGGTGTAAGAATCGTCCCCCCCCAATTTGCGCTGCAGGATTGTTACTGTCCCAAGGCTCCGACATAGCATAGTAATGTTTGCTCCAAACAAACTTCAGAAGCGCTCCCTGATAAGGTCCCATTGGCAGCCTAACCTTTCTCCACTGGGCCGGATTCTGCTCTCCCTGAGGCTGGTTTTACATTGGTGTTACTCCAGTGGGCCGGGTTCTGTGCTATGTCTCCTGACAGGCACAGCTCAGGGGGAGATGGAGCAAAGGCGGGTTTATGCCACATCTAGACTCTGCTGCTGCAGTGGCTGAATCAGATCCCGTGTGAGATGTCAGCCCCGAAGCCCCACAGCACTCAACGCTCTGACCAGGCCTCTCCCTGGCCTGCCCCTACAGTGGGGCCTGCAGGAGTGGGGACAGAATAAGACCATGCTTGCTCTGACCCTGGGAAATTCTCATCTGACCTAACTACAGCCCCATCGTGGCCCTGATACACTGCCAGAGTGACATATGGAGTCAGAGTAGGGGCCTGAGCCCATCCCATTGGCCCTGGCTGGATTACTCCTGCTTAGCACTTGAGAAAAGAACCAGGCCCAATTAGCCTGGTTTAAGTGATTTTGTTTTAAGGATAGCGGTTCCCTAAATCCACCGAGCATCTTCTCTGACATCCTGCATAGCCCAGGGCAAAGAATCTCACCCGGGTGACGCACCTTTCTATGGACCAGACAGAAGAGAGCTCCACTCCGTGCAAAGCAAGAAGCAGCTAAAGCCAGATGGCAAAAACTTTTGCTCCCTACCAACAATACATATTGGGGCAGTTCTGTGGCACTGCAGGCGTTAGTGTCACTGGGTGGAGGAGAGATGGGTTGAGAAGAAGCCACAAGTTTACGTAGAGCTGCGATGCCACTAGGCATTGTTCCACCACACAGCCCATCCCAGGGCAGGAAGGGAGACCCTGTCCTGGGGCTGTGGCTACGCCAAGACACCAAGGAGTGTGGCTTCTGGTGACAGCACTTATTTAGTTTGCCCTGCCAACAGTGTGTCATTGTATTGAATTAACTGATCACTGCTCAGAACAATCAAAGTGCCCTTGTTTCACCCTGATGCCCTCTCTTCCCCCTTCCAAGCCCCACATGCAGGCCAGGCCTTGGCACTATGCCCAAGCCCCATATAAATGCCGGTGCCCTCCCAACCCCTTGGTGCTCTCCCCCAGCCCCCTTTTCTATGCTGAGCTCTGCATGGCACAGAAGACGCAGCCCTGGGGAAGGGGGCAAAGGTGACCTTACCCCCCACATTGACGTTCTGCCAGCGCTAGGCTCAGCATGGCCCAGGTGTCAGTGGAACTACTCCAGGCTGTCTTCCCACCACACCCCAGAGCCCAGGATGGCCATGGTGCCACAGGACTCTTTGTCGCTTTTTACAGATCCAGACTAACACAGCTACTCCTCTGATGCCAGTCTTATTAATCTCTCCTCATACGGAAGCCGTTCCATACTCCTAATCATTTTTGTTTCCCTTTTCTGAACCTTTTCCAATTCCAATATATCTTTTTTTGAGATGGGGTGACCACATCCGCACGCAGTATTCAAGATGTGGACATACCATGGATTTATATAGAGGCAATGTGATATTTTCTGTCTTATTATCTATCCCTTTCTTAATTATCCCCAACATTCTGTGCGCTTTTTTGACTGCCACTGCACATTGAGTGGATGTTTTCAGAGAACTATCCTCAATGACTCCAAGATCTCTTTCTTGAGTGGTAACAGCTAATTTAGACCCATCATTTTATATGTATAGTTGGGATTATGTTTTCCAGTGTGCATTACTTTGCATTTATCAACATGGACTTTCATCTGCCATTTTGTTGCCCAGTCACCCAGTTTTGTGAGATCCCTTTGAAATTCTTCACAATCAGCTTTTAACTTAACTATCTTGAGTAATTGTGTAGCATCTGCAAATTTTGCCACCTGATTGTTCACCCCATTTTCCAGATCATTTATGAATATGTTGAAAAGTACTAGTCCCAGTACAGATCCCTGCGGGGTCCCTGCTATTTACCTCTCTCCATTCTGAAAACTAACCATTTATTCCTACCCTGTCTTTCCTATCTTTTAACCAGTTACCAATCCATGAGAGAACCTTCCCTCTTATCCCATGACAGCTTACTTTGCTCAAGAGCCTTTGGTGAAGGACCTTGTCAAAGGCTTTCTGAAAATCTGAGTACACTATGTCCACTGGATCCCCCTTGTCCACATGTTTCTTGACCCCCTCAAAGGATTCTAATAGATTGGTGAGGCATGATTTCCCTTTACAAAAGCTGTGTTGACTCTTTCCCAACAAATTGTGTTAATCTATGTGTCTGATAATTCTATACTTTCCTATAGTTTTAACCTGTTTGCCTGGTACTGAAGTTACAAGCCTGTAAATGGTGGTATCACCTCTGGAGCCTTTTTAAAAATTGGCATCACATTAGCTACCCACCAGTCATCTAGTACAGAAGCTGATTTAAATGATAGGTTACAGACTACAGTTAGTAGTTGTGCAATTTCACATTTGAGTTCCTTCAGAACTCTTGGGTGAATCCCATCTGGTCCTGGTGACTTATTACTGTTTAGTTTATCAATTTGTTCCAAAACCTCCTCTGACACCTCAATCTGGGACAGTTCCTCAGATTTGTCACCTAAAAGGAATAGCTCACGTGTTGGAATCTCCCTCACGTCCTCTGCAGTGAAGACTGATGCAAAGAATTAATTTAACTTCTCTGCAATGGCCTTATCTTCCTCGAGTGCTCCTTTAGCATCTCGATCATCCATTGATTGTTTAGCTTCCTGCTTCTGATGTACTTACAGATCTTTTTGCTGTTAGTTTTTGTGTCTTTTGCTAGTTACTCTTCAAATTATTTTTTTGCCTGCCTAATTCTACTTTCACACTTGACTCGCCAGAGTTTATGCTCCTTTCTATTTTCCTCACTTGGGTTTGACTTCCAGTTTTTAAAGGATGCCTTTTTGCCTCTAGACCCAGAGCATTGGTGACCCTGGTAGATGGTGCTGTAGTACATAGAACCAGAGCAGAGTAAAGAGGCTCCTTTCCCACAGCCTCCCTGGCCTCAGCGCTGGCCCTGGCCCCGCTGCAGGGTGATAGCACTCACACAGGGAGTGCAGGAACAGTGGGTGCTCTCGGATCATAGACTATCAGGGTTGGAAGGGACCTCAGGAGGTCATCTAGTCCAATCCCCTGCTCAAAGCAGGACCAACCCCAACTAAAAATCATCCCAGCCAGGGCTTTGTCAAGCCAGGCCTTAAAAACCTCTAAGGAAGGAGATTCCACCACCTCCCTAGATAACCCATTCCAGTGCTTCACCGCCCTCCTAGTGAAAAAGTGTTCCCTAATATCCAACCTAAACCTCCCCCACTGCAACTTGAGACCATTGCTCCTTGTTCTGTCATCTGCCACCACTGAGAACAGCCGAGCTCCATCCTCTT
This sequence comes from Terrapene triunguis, assembly GCF_002925995.2. Classification (NCBI taxonomy): domain Eukaryota; kingdom Metazoa; phylum Chordata; order Testudines; family Emydidae; genus Terrapene; species Terrapene triunguis. Next base: position 372,456 of record NW_020664629.1, on the reverse strand, counting down.
TGGAACCCCCTACAGGTAGTTGAAGGCTGCTATCAAATCCCCCCTCACTCTTCTCTTCTGCAGACTAAATAACCCCAGTTCCCTCAGCCTCTCCTCCTAAGTCATGTGCCCCAGCCCCCTAATCATTTTCGTTGCCCTCCGCTGGACTCTCTCCAATTTCTCCACATCCCTTCTGTAGTGAGGGGACCAAAACTGGACACAGTACTCCAGATGTGGCCTCACCAGTGCCGGATAGAGGGGAATAATCACTTCCCTCGATCTGCTGGCAATGCTCCTCCTAATACAGCCCATATGCCATTAGCCGTCTTGACAACAAGGGCACACTGCTGATTCATATCCAGCTTCTCGTCCACTGTAATCCCCAGGTTCTTTTCTACTCAGGCTGTCTCTGGTGACATCAACACTCAGCTCTCTGGTGCTTGGCACCACTCTGTGTGTGCAAAGAGGTGTGTGGCCTCTGGGCAGGGGCTGGTGGGAGAGCAGGAGTGGCGACGATGCGGGAGTGGGATCTTGGACGGGGGCAGATGTGGGGCTTAGGCTCAGTTAAGGCTCACCATGTTGGTGTGTTGATTTCCAGTCCTACTGTTCTTGTTTACCAGGCATGATCTTAACACAGCCTTTGAATTGTATCAGGAGGCCTTTTTGTCAGGACTAATTCAGTTTTTCTGGCTCTTCCTTTTCCATCAGTATTTGTTGTTCTAAACTATTGGGATATTTTATGAACTTTCACTCACTTTTCACAGATGAGCTCTCACATAGGCTACATTTGTAGGCCCAGTTATTGCAACAGGCCCCATTGTGGTAGGCACAGTACACCTCCCACCCAGGAATGTTAGATCCTTTTCTGAACCTGGCTGTGTCTTGGCTGCCAGGATGGTGTGGCAGTGAGTTCCACAGGCTCCTCCCATCCCATCAATTGGATAGTGATTCCCATTGCCTGTATGCAGCCCTGCACCATCCCCCTGGCTCTTGGAGTACCCAGCCTGCCTCCTCTGCACCATGGAGCAACTTTGGTTAAGGCTGCCTAAGCCAGAGGTTCCCTCATTGCTCCATGAAAGCTAGTGAGTCACATGGTACCAACTCCCTGCCTTGGCTCCGGCTGCTCAGTCCCCTCTGGTAATGAGACAGCCTGACTTCCAACATTCCTCGCTCTCAGCTATTCCTGTAGCTATCACAGGCACCAGGTGCGGGGCAGGCAGGGGGAAGGGTGGGGTGCATTGGTGCTGGAACTAGGGGTGCTGGAGGGGTTGCTACACCCCCTGGCATGAAGTGGTTTCCATCATATACAGTGTTTACAGTTTGGTTCAATGGCTCTTGAGCACCCCCGCTATACAAACTGTTCCAGCAGCCCTAGTAGAGTGGAGAGGATCAGGCTGCAGGGTGGAGAGGTTGGGGTGTGCAATGGGGAGATTGGAGGGTGGGGAGTTGGCTGCAGGGCGAGGAGGGGGCTGCAGGATGGCAGGAGTTTTCTCTGTTTCCTTGAGGATTTTCCTGCCTAGATTTGTGCTGTTTGTGAAGGAAGCAGAGAGCTCCTGGGTTTGCCGAGTGGCCGTGGGGTGGGGCGGGGTGGGGCCAGGCCGTCGGAGAGCAGCCCCTGTGAGGAATGGTTGGTGTGGGCCGCACGCCGCTTTCCCATTAGCGAGTGTTTAGTTCAGCGTTTTAAATAATTGTGTCCTCAGAATGATATTTAAAATCCATTTGGGAGGCAATGAGGCAGGAAAGTGCCTGTGCCATTGTGATGACGCCGCGCGGGAAGCACCACACATGCATATTACAAACTCATTACGGGGTAATTTACACACACACTGCTCGCCTTCGCACACAATTTCTCCCTGATGCTGCTAATGTCCCTTCCAGGTCGCACACTCTCCCGGCTCGTTGTCACCCAGTGCTGCTGCCTGCACCCAGAGGAGCAGAGACCGGGGCAGGGGAAACAAGGGAGCAAGGCCAGAGCAGGGTTAGGGGCCCACTGCCGTGGCAGGAAATGGAGGCTCTGAGATACGTCCAGCAGCCGCTAATGGCTCTGACACCCCCCTCCCCAGTCCCCCAACCTGACCCCTCCCCCCGGTCAGTACAGGGCTGTGCCTGTGCCCCATCCTGCTCGTGCTCCCCCCCACGTTGGTCAGTTCAGGGGTGTTCCCGTGTTCCTGCCCTCCATCTTTCTGGTCCTCCCCCTGCAGGCCCCAGACCCCAAGGCCTCGGGCCTGTCAGCCGCCATGCTGCGGGCCCAGCTCGGGGAGGAGTTCCGGCGTCTGCGGCAGGCTGACTATGAAGCCGAGTACCAACAGGCCCTGGTGAACATCCAGGAAGGGCTCTACGAGGTGGAGGGACCTGACATGAGGGAGGAGATGAAGGAGCAGCTCCGGCAGTGGTTCATTGAGTGCCAGTGAGTGTGCACTGCTGCATGGGCCCTTCCCATGCCCCTCCATGTCCCCACCCCTTTCCTGGGCTCCCTGCTGCCCAGCAGTCCCCACACGCCTCCCCCCACTCCTATGCCATCCCAGTGCTGTGCAGCCCACCCCCTGCGCTACTGTGTCTCCTGCCAGCCAAACCTGCAGCACTGTCCCGTCTGCTCACTGCCTCCCCCAGTCAGCTAACAAACCAGCACAGGGCTTTGCACCTGGGACATGCTCACTGGGTCACGGCTGAGCGCTGACATTCATGTTTTCCTTCCACAGCGACCTGACCGGCCGCTTCCCCGAATTCCCTGACGAGGAGATTGGAGGCTCCAGCATCCTTTTTGCAGAAAAGACTCCAGAGCAGGTATCAGGGCAGGATCCAGGCTGGGGGGCAGGGGCTAATGACTGAGCCAAGAGCAGGAGAGTGTAGGGTGACCAGATAGCAAGTGTGAAAAATCGGGATGGGGCACCTATATAAGAAAAAGCCCCAAATATCGGGACTGTCCCTATAAAATCGGGACATCTGGTCACCCTAGGAGAGTGGGGCCTTTCCACTATAGGGTGCACCAGCTCCAATGTAGCCCAGGGTGTGGGGAATGGAATACGGGTCACTGGCTCCAAGCCGGAGAGTGGCTGGCTCAGGTAGACAAGGAATGGGATATGGGGCCTTTCCCTGCTAAGAGAGGCCAGCCCTGATCCAGCCCCAGGTCAGAAAGGACTCTCAGCTATACTCGCCTCCACTGCTCCCTGAGCTCTGCCCCCCTCCCCCCCCATCACATCCTGCTGTGGAGGGGGACTCTGGCACCGAGGGGTGGGTCCAGCTGGCTGGGATTCCCGCAGGTCAAAGCTGAGCTGGACCTCCTGGAAGCTGAGGGACAGAAGAAGAAGGATAAGAAGAAGGATAAAGAGAAGACCAAGGAAGGGAAGCAGAAGAAAGGCAAGGGCAAGAAGCAGGTGAGAGGCTGGCTGGTAGTGGGGTAGGGGAGAGCCCCACAGCAGGGATAGAATACCCCAAATGCGGGGAGCAAGGGGGCACATGGATTGGAGGGGTGGGGCAGAGTGTGATGGTGGTACATGGAGGGTAGTTCTGGGGCAGGGCCAGGCACTGCTTGTTCCTTGTGTCCTAGGGCTCCCCCCAGGGTTCCCCCCAATGGTGGTTCAGTTCATTTGAGTAACTTGCTGGGTTTGGGGTTTTTTTTCCAGGAAGAAGATGAAGGTTTGAAACTGGCTCTGTCCAAATTCCTGCCAGTGATCAGCGAGGGCTTCACACAGTATCAGAGTGAGGGGGACCTGAGCCTGGGGCAGGGTGGGACCTGACCTGTACGGACCCAGGAGCAGGGTGGCAGGGGGTCGTGAGCAGGTTAGGGCAGGACTAACAGAGAAACCCAGCCCTGGGCCCTGCTACCTGGCTTAGGTGGTGCAGTTGTGACTTTCTGGCCTGGGATGAGAACGTCCAGCCTGGCCCAGTCACTGGAGTCTAGTCACATTTGCCTGGGTCTTGCTGTGTTAGACCAAGACGACTCATCTCCTGTACTGCCCCCCTGTGCCCACCACCCCTGAACCCTCCACCTTGTGGGCAGGGGAGGCACACGCCTGCCCTGCCGAGCTCAGGACTCAGGGTCTGGCTGAGCTGGGGAACAACCAGCACAGAGCTTGTGTTACGCCAGGAAGATCTGCCGTTGCTGAGCTGATGAAGCCATGGCACAGAGACAGCTGTGTGGTCTCCGGTAAGACCATTCCCTACACAGCGAGGTTGTTATCCTGGATCACTCACGTGTTCACATTGGGCAACTGGTTTTGTAAAATCTGGCATATTCTTGCCTTGGGCATTAGTCACTGTGCTACTGTGTCATTTCCTGCTGACGGGGAGAGCTGGGAGCCTATCCCCAGGCCGCACTGAGCTCCTTGGGTCTCATTGATCTGAGCCAGGCTGTCATATGTGTGTTTGAGACTGTTTTCTTTGGAGAGTCCGCAGGTGCCTGCAGGGCATGGGTAGGCTCTGCTCATGGGGTCACTGCTGCATGGCATTAAAATGCAGAGAACTTTACTGGGCTTAAATCCTTTCCTAATAAGATTTTCCCATGTAAGTGGTTGCTAGAGATACCCCAGGGTTGTTGGGTGCTTGTGAAATTGCGGGGAGGGAGGTGGATGGGAAGAGGGAAGTTGCGCTGAGAAAGTCTCCCTATTAAAATGTGGTCCACACTGTGAAAAGGTGGAGACCCCAAGGGAAAGCTCCCAGTGCCTCCAGGAGGAGGGGCAGGGAAGGCAGAGCTGGGAGGGGCAAAAGCAGCATCTGACCTGCCCCCCTTCCCTGCAGCCATCTGGGGGAATCGGGGCGAGTCCGATAACTTCCAGCAGCGCTACGAGCCAGAGTTGATCAAAGCCCAGAAGAGGAAGGAGGTGGAGAAGGAGCTGCGGCTACAAGTGAGGGGTAGAGACAGGGCTGTGTCGAGGGGTACAAGGGGGCTCGCCCTGCTGAGTGGTCACTGCTCCAGGGACCGCATGCTGAGTGTGGGATGGCTCTGAGGTTGGGTTTGGGGGAGGGGAGCTGGGGCTCTGGGTTCCCCTGGTTCAGGGGTGCTGGGGGTGAGTGGGTCCCCCTGGTGTGAGCTGGGCACTGTGAGCTTGTGGGGAGGACCCAGTTGCTGTCTCAAGGGCTCTGTGCCCCCAGGTGGACGAGCTGATGCGGGAGGAATTGCAGCGACTGAAACTGGCTGTGGATCGAGAGGACGGGAAATCTCGCAGGGCAAAGAAGAGCGGCAAGGTCAGAGGGCATGTCCCTACCCCAGGGCCCCCCAAAGGCGAGGGGGTGCACTCTTTGGGGGACAGCCCTGGGGACCTACACCAGCGAGTGGGGACGGAGTGATATTACTGGGCCCACAGATGGGGGGACTCTCACAAAGGGTGGGGGGCTGCCACTGGAGACACGGAAAGGACCCTTACGTGGTGGTGCTGGGGGCTCTCAGCCTTCTTAGAGGTTAAGATTTATTGTTCTTTTCCCAGCAGCAGAAGGGGAAGAAAGGAGGGAAAAAGGAGAAAGATTTAACCCCGGACAGGTATTAGCCCCTAACTCCCTTTCCTTGGGGGAGACCCCCCCAGCTCCTCTGTGTGCCCTGACCCCTCCTGCACTCCAGTGGCCAGACACACCTGTCACGGAGTCCCCGGGCGATGCTCTGGAACTGCTCCCCACAAAGCCAGTCAGGACTTTGGGGAGCCTCCTCTCCCTTGGAGCAGACTGTCTTCAGGGCAAGAAGCTCACACGGCTTCACCTCCTGGGTCTGACCTTGGAGCATTCAGCATATGCCCCTCCGTGCGCTTCCCACAGCGAGTCCGCCCAGGCGGGGTCCTGGGGAAGCCAGAGGGTTCTGTACCCCTCACTTCGCAGTCAGACGTGACTCTCAGCCAGCCAGTAAAACAGAGGTTTATTAGATGACAGGAACACGGTCTAAAACAGAGCTTGTAGGTACAGCGGCGAATGGGACCCCTCGGCCGGGTCCATTATGGGGTTCAGAGAGCCAGACACCCACGTCTGCCCTCACTCCTAGTCCCCAGGTAGCTCCAACTCTCAAACCCCCTCCAGCCCCTCCTTCTCTGGGCTTTGTCTCTTTCCTGGGCCAGGAGGTCACCTGATCTCTTTGTTCACCTTTAGCTATTTCCTTGCAGGGGGGGAAGGGGCCCTGGCCATTTGTTGCCCGGGAGACAGAGTGTCAGTGATTTATGCACACTGGCCTTTCCCCACCACCTAGAGACTTAAGAAATGCATAGGGGAAACTGAGGCACCCACACAGTATTCAGAGGAAACATTAAGAACAGTCCCACTTCGTCACAACACCCAGCTTCTGCTCCCCACAGCTCCCCTTTCCTGGGTGAGTCCCCCACCTCCCCTGACACGCTTCTGTCCCCCAATGTGCCCTGCTAGGTCCCTGCTAGTGTAACCCTTCTGCCCATCTAAGTTGGCAGCAACAAGGGCCGGGTTC
>NW_020664629.1:326402-366070 GCF_002925995.2 Terrapene triunguis | reverse complement strand
ATTCACCACCAGATGTCAGGGTAGAGCTCATCCTGACTCTGCTTACACTAGTATGGGCCTTGTGGAACCGTCCTGTCCGGGGCTAGATGGGATGGGCCCTGGTGAGTTTTCCCCAGCCTCTGCACCTTGCTGCAGCTCGCCCTGGCTCGGTGGCAATACTGACCCAATCTGCCCCCCAGACTGTGGGTGGGGCTGGGCACAGCCAGGCGCTGGGCTCCCCTAATCCCCGCTCCCCCTCCAGGACCCTGGACTCTCTGTACGAGGAGCTGGTGCTGCAGGGAATCCTCAAGCAGGCCCAACGTGTCCAGCTGGCTGACTACACGGGTGAGTCCGTCAGGGCCATGGGGGTGGGGAGGGGACCAGCTCGCTGCCCCAGCGGTTCTGTGTCGGGGGTGCAGGCCAGGGTGGGCGTGCAAAGGGGACAGGAGCTGCTTGCTGCTTCAGGGGAGTGGGTGGGGACAGGAGTCCTCTCCCCAGGGGAAGGGGGAGGTGCGGCGTCTCGCCCCACCTAGCGTGCTGCTGTACGTGAGAGGATGGGGGGGGGAGGGGTCTGACCCAGCCTGTGTCTCTCACCACCGGCGGGGTGGAGGGTGGGCAACTGTCTCTGTCCCCCTCTTCCCTGCCGCTCCCGCCTGCCTCCCCTGACAGGCGATTTCTGCTACCTGGGCACCACCCTGCGCATGGCAGGCATTGAACCCACGCCCTCGGTGATGGACATCAGGCAGAACATCGCCCTGTATGCCATCCTGCGCCTGGGTAAGGGACCAGCCACCCCATCCCGGTGCACGTGGGGGGACTGGTGGGGGTGGGCAAGTGGGTGATGGAGTTACCCTGCCCTGCAACAGTCGTCGGGATGTGCGCTGCAGAAGGGTGCAGTATCCCTGCAGTCTCCCCTGGCAAGACCCAAACAGCTGTGTGGGAAAGCCCTGCACCACCCTAGTCACTGCCACGGCCTGGCAGCATGGCCTGGCACTCCCATGGGGGGGGAGGGTCTGGCTAGGCCTGGCATTTCTGTGGGGTGGGGGGAGGTCGGGCAGGCCTGGCACCCCCATGGGGGGGAGGGGAGAAGTCATGGCCTGGCATTCCTATGGGGAGTGGGTGTGGGGAAGGCATGGCCTGGCTTTCCTGTGGGTGGGGGTGTAGGGCATGGCCTGGCATTCCCATGTGGGGGAGGGTCAGGCATGGCCTGGTGTTCTCGTGGGGTGGGGGGAGGTTGGGCAGGGCCTGGCACTCACGTGTGTGTGTGTGGGGGGGGATCGGGCATGGCCCTGTATTCTGTGGGGGGGGGGGCAGCCATGGCCCTGCATTGCCATGTGGGTTTGGGGGTCGGGCATGGCCTGGCATTGCAGTGGGGGGGAGGGGGGTCAGGCATGGCCCAGTTTTTCTGTGGGGGAGGTGATGGGCATTCCCATGGGAGGGGTCGGGAGGAGGGCATGGCCTGGCATTCCCGTGGGGGGGGTTGGGCATGACTCCGTTTCTCCGTGGTGGGGAGGGGGTTGGGCATGGTCCAGCATTCCCGTTCGGGGGAGGAGGGGGGGCATGGCCTGGCATTCCTATACAGGGGTCGGGCATGACTCGGTTTTTCTGTGGGGGAGGGGATGGGCATTCACGTGAGGAGGGGTGTCTCCATAGGATGCTCTGACGGCTGTGGCGGAGTGAAGCAGAAACCTTCTCCCTGCCCCTGTTGTCCCCCAGGGTCCCCCACACTGCACGAGATGGCGCCGCTGGTGAAGTCTGTCCTGCTTGCTGGGCCTGCTGGAACTGGGAAGAAGATGCTGGTCCATGCTGTGTGCACCGAGACGGGCGCCAACCTCTTCGACCTGTCCCCAGACAACCTGGTGGGCAAGTACCCGGGGAAGGCTGGCCTCAGCATGCTGATGCACGTGGTGTTCAAGGTACCGGCACAGCGCAGGGCAGGATGTGGGCCATTCCCCACCTGAGCAGGGCAGAGCTCAGACCCCAGAGGAGGGACAGGGGCAGATTTTCACTTGGGCCTAGTGCAGTATGGTGTTGCAAGGGGGGGTGCTTCTCTGGGGCTAGCGGGTCAGGGGCCTACCCTCCCCTTCCCTGTTGCTGGAGGCTCAGGCTAAACCTCCTCTCTGGGCGTTCTAGGTGGCCAGGTTGATGCAGCCGTCGGTGATCTGGATCGGGAACGCAGAGAAGACCTTTTACAAGAAGGTGCCGAAAGAGGAGAAGCAGGTGAGAGTTGGGGCCGGGGGCTGCTGGGGAGGGGGAGGGGGACGGGGTTACCAGGAGTGGGGAGTGTCATGGAGTCACCGGGGCGATGCTTTGGAACTGCTCCCCACAAAGCCAGTCAGGATTCCGAGGGAGCCTCCTCTCCCTCGGAGCAGACTGTCTCCAGGGCAAGAAGCTCACACGGCTTTACCTCCTGGGTCTGACCTTGGAGCATTCAGCATATGCCCCTCCGTGCGCTTCCCGCAGCAAGTCCGCCCTGGCGGGGTCCTGGGGAAGCCAGAGGGTCCTGCACCCCAGCTCCGCAGTCAGACGTGACTCTCAGCCAGTGTAAAACAGAAGGTTTATTTGTCAACAGGACCACAGCGTAGAACAGAGCTTGCTATTACAGACATCAGTGACTTTCAGCCAAGTCCATCTTGGGAATCCTGGGCCAGACGCCCTGGATTCCCCCTCTTCCAGTCCCCCCACGCAGACTGCCAGCCTCCAGCCACCCAACCTCTGACACCCCCCTTCATGCCCCTCTTCCTTTTCTTTGTCTCACTTCCCGGGCCAAAGGTGTCACCTGGTCGCACCCCCCTCCTGGGTCTCGGGTTACACAGGTGCAAACAGCTGGGCAGCCTCACCTGCCCCGAGGCCTCAGCAAAATCACACCCCCAATTCCCACCCCTGAAGTATTGGGAAACTGAGGTACACACAGCATTAGTGTAGGACAGTAAGACTCACATGCACCACAACAAGATGAATAACCCCCCCCACTTCGTCACACCGAGGGTGTAATAGATCCTAGCTAGCACCCCCTACTGGCCGCACACAGAGGCACCGACTCCATGGTGCTCCGGGGCTGGAGCACCCACGGGGAAAAACTAGTGGGTGCTCTGCACCCACTGGCAGCCAAGCTCCCTCCCGTGTGCACTGCCTACCCGCTCCTCCGCCTACCTCCCAGCGCTTCCCGCCCGGCCGCCGCCAAACAGCTGTTTGCACACTCCGGGTGGGGGGAGGAGCGGGAACGTGGCACGCTCAGGTAAGGAGGTGGGGAAGAGGCAGAGTTGGGGCGGGGACTTTGGGGAAGGGGTTGGAATGGGGGCGGGGAAGGGGTGGCATGGGGGGGGGGTCGAGCACCCATGTGAAAGTGGTGAAGTCGGCGCCTATGGCCACACACTTCGACTGCTGGCAGGGGAGTCCAAGCCTCTGCTGCCCTGGGTCCCAGAGCCTGCACAGCCCAGCCACTGTCCCAATCCTTGGGTCTCTAGGCACAGGCCTTCTGTCTAGTCCCTTCTCTGGAGTGCTGGAAGCCACTGTCGAGCCATCTAGCACAGCTGAGCGCAGTGGTGACCCTTCAGACTCCCCTGTACTCAAACACACCCTTTCCCAGAGCTTCTGGTTACAGTTTAACACTCTAGGGGCACGCAGCAGCTGTGAAGCAGTGAACGCACTCACACCTTTTGAACAGAGGGTAACACATTAATACTCTTTGACATAACCACATAAAGCACAGGAGAGTACAAAACAACACACACTACCCCCATATCCCTGCCTCAGTTTCCTCACCATTCCAGGGCGTTCTTTGGATGGGTGTCAGCATCCCATGGGTTGTGCAGTCTTTGGACCGTGTGGGCTCAGGAAAGTGGACACGGGCCCCCTGCCCTATAAGGCTGCTATATGGTGGGTGACCTTGGTCTCTCCTGCTTCCTCTTATCTGGCCCCCCTCTGTTCGTGGGCCTTGCTACTTAAACCCCCTAGCATCCTTTGTTCTGTCTTCGGGATGAGTTCCCACTGCTCCTGCCTTTCCCTTCCTGTCCCAAGAGTCAGCGAAACTGGTTTTCTAGGGATTTCGCTCACCTATTCTTCCCAGGTGTTTGCCCCGAGTAGGGTTGTTAAATCTAAAGGATCCCCTGGTATCTTTCATGTGTGTCGCCACTATGAGACCCATCAGCCAGAATTCATGAATTGTACAGACATTGCTCCACTTCATGCCAGAGTTGGCAGAGGCACCTGAGAATGTGCATCGGGACAGCTGCACCCGAACCTGTGCCAGGCCCCTCGCTCTGGTCCCAGTGACCCGGCCCCCGCCTGCAAGCTTAACCTGACCCTAGGGACCCTGCCCGGGCCCCACCCATGAGCTTAACCTGATCCAGAGACCCTGGCCCTGCCCCCACCTGACCCCGCCCCCACCTGACCCCAGTAACTCTGCCTCCCCACCCCACCTACAAGCTCATCTTGACCCCAGTGACCCTGCGCATGGGGCAATCTGACCCCCAGAAACTCCCCTCACTGTAGACAGGCTCAACCTGACCCCTGTAACTCTGCCTCCCCACCCCGCCTGTGGGCTCGACCTGATCCCAGTGACCCTGCCCTGCCCATGGCTTGACCTGACCCCCAGAAACTCTCCCCCCCTTGCACGCGGGTTTGACCTGACCCCCATGCCTCTGCCCTTTGCTGCCTCGCAGGCTGACCCCAAGCGACTGAAGCGGGATTTACCTAAAGCCCTGAAGCTGCTGAAGCCAGAGGACCGGGTGCTGCTGATCGGCACGTCGGATAAGCCCTATGCAGCTGATGTGAAGACGCTGTGCAAAGCCTATGAGCGGATCCTTCTCCTCCCCCGGCCTGACTACGCATCCCGCTACGGTGAGGGGGCAGCCTGGCCCCGGCAGAGCTGGTTGTGGAGGTCAGCCAGCTGGTGCCGGTGACTGGCTGGTTCCTTCCCCTTTCACCAGTGCTTTGGGGGGCTGTAACGGGGTGCACGCTGTGCCCCATCGGGTTTGGCCCCTCAACCACGCTTCTTAAAAACTCAGGGACGCTCCAAGCTGGTGCAACACCAATGCTCTTTATTTAGTGTCCATTTCCCACCACCAGTTTCCCCACTATTTACACGGCTTGGCCTCACACCAGCCTGACCAGCAACAGACTAGCTCTTTCCTCCCTCTGAGCCTGACCTTCCCCTCCTGGTGTCTGTCCTTCTGTAACGAGGCTGCCTCTGGTGGGACACTACTGAGCATATCAATTCAGGACAAATTGCTTAGAACAGGGAAGTTACAGCCCAAAGCTGGAGTTCCTTTACTATTAAGGCACCAAACCAGCCAGACAGAGGATTTTGGTCTCACCCCACTGGCCAACCAGAAGTCATACGAGCAATTCCCTTAGACGCTCCAGTTCTCTTGTATCACCACCAGTGCCACTCGTTATGGGGACAAATGGTTATGAAAACCAATACCCCAGTAAAAGAAAAAGGTTCTCTCGACCCCAAAGGGCCAAGTCTCAGACCCAGGTCAATATACCAGTCAGATCTTACCCACAAATCATGCTGTTGCCAATTCTTTAGAATCTAAAATCTAAAGGTTTATTCATAAAAAGAAATACAAATGAGAGTTAGAATTGGTTAAATGGAATCAATTACATACAGCAATGGCAAAGTTCTTGGTTCAGGCTTGTAGCAGTGATAGAATAAACTGCAGGCTCAAATCAAGTCTCTGGAACATCCCCAGCTGGGATGGGTCCTTCAGTCCTTTGTTCAGAGCTTCAGTGTAGCAAAGTCCCTCCAGAGGTCAGAAGCAGGATTGAAGACAAGATGGAGGAGCTGCAGCAGCCTTTTATAGTCTCTTTCTTTCTTTGTTTCAAACACAAGCTGCCCAGCACGTGGCATAGAAAAACCTTAGAGTTCTGTCCATAGGCCTGTCCCTGCCTTGCTGAGTCACAAGGTGTATCTGCCTTCTCTCAATGGGTCAGTTGTGGAGCTGGTGGTCCGTAATGGGCTAGCAAGCAGGCTAGGCAGAACTGATTCCAAACTGTCTGGGGTGTCACCCAGAAGCACAGCACAAGTTTGAAATACAGATAATATAGAGCTAATACTTATAACTTTAAATGCAAAAATGATACATGCATACAGACAGCATAATCATAACCTTTTCATGGACACCTTACTTGACCTCCTTTGTACAAGATTTGGTGCTATTATATGACCTTGGTTACAGCAATGATCTATATGGTCACAGTTCATATTAATAACATCATCCCCCCTTCCTCCCAGCCTGTTAGCTCCTGCTAACGAGGCTGGCAGGTGCGGGCAGTTCCCAGGCAAGCACTGGCTATTTACTCAGCCCCAATCCATTCCCCTGATTGGGGCTGGGGTGGCAGGAGCTGATTAAGGGCTTTCCTAGCAGTGCCCTGCCACAGGCAGCCCCAAAACATCCTGGGGGCTTAGATTATAGAATTCCCTCCTGTTGGACATCCGTGGGCCTGACATCCATGGAGAGCAAGTGGAGCAGCCTCCAGCGTGGCTAGTCATGGGCTGCCAGGCACTGTGCCATCAGAGATGGGTGTTGATGCTAGAGAGGTCGTGGAGAATTGTTCCCAGGCAGCCTAACTTCAATACCTGGAAAGATATTAGAACAAGTTATTGATCAATTGGTTTGTGATCACCTGGCAGATAGGGCGGTTCTAAGGAACAGCCAGCATGGATTGCAAGTAGAAATCGTGCCAGACCAACCTAATTTTCTTTTTCAGCAGGGTAACTGGCCAAATGGGTGGAGGGAAGCAGTGGACGTGAGAGATCTTGGTTCTATTCAGGCTTTTGACACAGTCCCACGTGCCACTCTCATAAGCAAACTAGGGAAGTGTGGTTTAGATGAAATTCCTATAAGGGGGGTGCACAACTGGTTGGAAGTCAATAATCACAGAGTTATCAATGGTTGCTGTCAAACTGGGAGGCTGTATCTAGGGGTCCCGCAGAGGTCATTCCTGGCTCTGGCACTAGTTAATGTTTTCCTTAATGGCTTGGATAATGAAGAGGAGAGATGCTTAAAAAATCTGCAGGCGACTCTAATCTGGGGGGGAGGAGGTTGTAAGCACTTTGGAGGACAAAATAAGAACTGAAAACAACCTTTGCAAATTAGAGAATTGGTCTGAAATCAACATGATGCAAGTCAGCTAAGTGTGAAGTACAAGGGAGTTAAAAGCAAACACACCTGCCCTTGGCAGTAGCGAGAGCCCTTTGCTAGCCTGGGAAGGAGCTGACCCCAGTGCAGGGGGGAGTGGCCTGGATTGTGCAGGTGCGGGGCAATCACCTTCAAGTCCGGGGCCCTATAGGGGACTCACTGCGGGATGGGGTTTGGACTGAGGGGGAGACTTGGCTTGACCTCTCCCTGAGCCCCCCAAAGCTGCCTGGGGATGTTGCTGCCAGGCTTCCCATTCTCCTTGCCCCACCCCTGAATTGCAGCCCCTGGGTTCACACCAGAGTGTGGGGGAAGGTGACTGCAGGATTCAGACCCCAGTCCAGCCAAGCAGCTGGCAGTGCCCAGCTCCAGGACCCCAAGCAGCAGCCGCCAGAGGAGTGGGTGGGGCGCTGCCGAGTGCTGAGCTGGAAAGGGTCTGGAGAAAACCCACTCTATACCCCTCCCCCACAGAACTCCGCCTGTTCTGCATCAGAGGGGCAGGCTGGGCCCTGCCCCATAGCGGCTGCACAGATGCCCCCTCCCCCCACCTCGGGGCTTGCCTTGCTCTGTGGTGGGGGGGAGTTTGCTACATTATGTCTTTCCCCTGCAGCCCTTCCTCCCTCTGGCTGGGTCCCCCCAGTTCCTCCCCCCCGGCACAGGCGGGTCTCTCCCAGAGCTCGCCCACCATTGTCCCCGTTGCCTCCGCAGTGACCTGGCAGCGCCTGATCAAGAAGCACGGTGGCACCATCACCACTGCCCTGGACGTCAGTGCCCTGGCCAAGCTCTCGGACGGCTACAGCCAGGGGCACCTGGCGCGGGCCGTGCAGATGGCGCTGACCGAGCGGCGCCTCCTGCAGATGCCCAAGAAGCCGCTGCGGGCAGGCGAGTTCCTGCGGCTTCTGGCCAAGGCGGATCCCATTTACAGTGAGGAGGAGAAGACACTGCAGGTGCCTGGCTGAGCCCTGGCGATCCCAGCCCCCCACGTTACTGTCACCCCTTGGGGCAGGCAGAGGGGGGCCCTTCCCTCCAGCCCCACACCCCAGCCTGGTCCCTGCCCCCCACATTACTGTCACCCCTCTGGGCAGGCAGAGGGGGGCCCTTCCCTCCAGCCCCACACCCCAGCCTGATCCCAGCCCCCCACATTACTGTCACCCCTTGGGGCAGGCAGAGGGGCTCTTCCCTCCAGCCCCACACCCCAGCCTGGTCCCTGCCCCCCACGTTACTGTCACCCCTCTGGGCAGGCAGAGAGGGGCCCTTCCCTCCAGCCCCACACCCCAGCCTGATCCCAGCCCCCCACATTACTGTCACCCCTCTGGGGCCCCTTCCTCCAGCCTGGTCCCTGCCCCCCACGTTACTGTCACCCCTCAGGGCAGGCACAGGGGCCCCTGCACCCCAGCCTGATTCCTGCCCCCCACATTACTGTCACCCTTCTGGGCAGGCAGAGGGGCTCTTCCCCCAGTCCTGCCCCAGCCTGGTCCCTGCCCCCCACATTACTGTCACCCCTTGGGGCAGGCACAGGGGGGCCCTTCCCTCTAGCCCCACACCCCAGCCTGTTCCCTGCCCCCCATGTTACTGTCACCACTAGGGGCTGACTCAGGCTCACCCTGCCATCCCCCCAACCCGGGGTGTTCTCTGCGATGCAGCATCAGCTCTGCGCTGACCTCCCCCACTCCTTTGCACCCTCTTGGCAGGACTGGTACATGAAGACGCCACTGGGTAAGAAGCGACTCAAGGCAATGCAGGAGAGCGCAGACCGGAAGGAGGGAAAGGGGAAGGACAAGAAAGGAAAGAAGGGGAAGAAATAGTGCTGGCTGAGGGGCCCTGCACATCCCTCCCCGGGCTTTATGCTCTGGGGCCCTTGGGGCAGGGCAGCCCCATAAAGTCAACTTATTCTTCATCCCGCCCGTCTGTGCAGAAAGATGGCTGTGAGCCGGGGGAGTGCAAGTGCGCATGTGGGGCAAACCTGGGGGGGTATCTGTGCATGTGTCTGTGTTTGTGCACATGTGTGTGCATGTGGGGTGAGCCTGGGGCATTGTGCATGCATGTGCTGTGTGTTTGCGCACGTGTGTACATGTATGCATGTACTGGGTGCATGTGGGGGGTTGTGCATGCATGTGGGGTGTGTGTGTGTGTGCATGTAGGGGCATGTATGCATGTACCCTGGGGAGGATGAGCAAGAGTGGTGCATGTGGGGTGAGACAGAGCCAAGAACTACACCTGGAATGGCAACCGGGAGCACGGTGGGGGTCTGCCCAGCTCCAGTCTGAGGGGGCCCGTCGTCTGGGTCACTGCCCTCATGCAGCCCTGAGAGGGAACAAGCCCCCTGCCCCTGAGCCCAGGCAGCTCTGAGCTGTGCACCCAGATGCCTCTACTCCAGAGAATGGGGGGCAGCCCCTCCCTCTAGGGTTCTGGGCCCCTCTGCTCAGCTCCCATCCACTGAACCCTGCATGCAGCTCTGGGTCCCCCAGTCCCTGAGAAGAGCGTGCCCCCATCCCTATAGGGGGCTGGGGACGGACACACATGCACACGGGACACCATGCTTCTCTCTTCCCCCTCCCCTCAGACCTTGCACTCAACTCTGGGGCTCTCAGTCCTCACATAGAGGGAGCTCCAGGAGCTGTGTAGCTGCCTGAGGGTGTCACAGTGTGTGGGGACAGGCTGCAGAGCCCCAAGAAGGGAGAGGAGCTTAGTGTAGCCCTGGGGGTCTGACTGGACCATGGGATGTGAGTGACTGAGCAAAGGGGAAGAACGCCAGGCGCTGCTGGTTACTGGACGGTGCCACTGGGAGGTGGTGGGCGCTGCATTGCTCCAGCAATTTAAATTGGATAAAGCCCTGGGTAGCTCTGTATTTGCAGGAAGTAGGGGGGCGGGGGCCTCTTCTGGCCAGATTCCTGCCATGGTGGCTCGGCTGGTTCGCAGCACATTCTCTGCAGGGCGGCGACTCACTTGTGCGTCTGGCTCGGCATCTAGGTCACTGCCAGCGCGTAACAGAATGAACAGTAGGGATGGAGCAAGGCAGAGACAAGGTGTCTCCTAGGTTGCATGGGAGCTCCCAGGGGGGCTGTGCCTCTGTCCGCTACTTTCTCACTGGCCGTTTGCAGTGGTTCCGAACTTCCACAGGCCAGTTCCCCTTGCGCTGGGATTCTCCAGCCAGGAGAGTGGCCCAGAAGTGCATTTTCCCCCATTATTATTATTTTAAAGTTTGGGCAAAATCAGTTCATCCTATTTAGAGTTAAGTGGGGCACGAAAGATACTTCTGCATGTTCCAGTCAGAAGTGGGCTCGGGAACTCTCGGACGTCTGGCTGTAGGAGTTCTGACTCAGCTGGGCTTGTAGAACTCAGTTGAACCTTTGGAGACAAGCCAGCTTTGAGAGAGTCAGTTCAGTAATTGCCAGGTTCATACTTGCCTTAGCAGAGCTTTCTTGTTTGGTTTCTGAAAGACCAGGTCAGGGAGGGAATATCTTTTATTGGACCAAATTCTGTTGGTGAGAGAGACGAGCTTTCAAGCTACACCGAGCTCTTCTTCAGGTTAAAGCTACCCCGAGCTGCAAGGTTAAAATGCTGCATCAGCGCAGCTGCACTGACACGGCTGCAGTGCTTAAGGGCATGTCTCCACATACAGCGATGCAGCGCGTCTGGTGAAGACGCTCGATGCCGACGGGAGAGAGTGCTGCTGTCAGTATAATAAAGCCACCTCTGTGAGCAGCGGTAGCTGTGTCGGTAGGAGAAGCTCTCCCCCCAACAGCGCTGTGCACACCGGGGTTCTGTCAGTGTAACTTACGTTGCTTGGGGGATGGTTTTTTCACACCCCGAGCGACATAAGTGGTAGTGTAGACATAGCCCAAGCGAAGAGGCTCCTATGCCGACGGGAGAGCTTCTCCCATCGGTGTAGTTAATCCACCTCCCCGAGAGGCGGTAGCTGTGTCAGCAGGAGAAGGTCTCCAGACTTTTCACCTCCCTGAGCGACATAGTTACACTGACCTAGGTCTGCAGTGCAGACCTGGCCTCAGAGCACACAGCTCAGTGCAAGGTGGAACAGATTGTTTAGCACAAGGAGTTAACACATCTTTCAAGGGACCATGCAAGGTGAAGGTGCTTTGAAGCAAAATCTTTTCTGTTGCTTTATCTAGAGTGATTCCCAGTGGCTGCTGTTCCCCTCTCAGGATGGCTGGAGCTGCTTGAACAGCTTGTGGTGTCCCAGCTAAAGGTGCCATGAGCCCAGGAGAGCCTGACACCTCAGCGGGGTGTGTGAGCTGCCAGGCAGCAGAGCAGAGAGCCCAAGCGAGCTCCTAGAGGCTTCACAGGGGCCAGCTCCCATTCCCACCTTCTTACTTGGGAACAAACTCACAAGAGAAATACATGTGAAAAACAGTGTTCCTGCCTCGTGAGGCTGCAGAGCCGGCCAGGCCAGGCCAGGAAGCCACACGGCCCACCTGGGGTGCCCTCCTTGGGAGCACGTCTCTGACTGGGGTAGCATTGGCAGCTGCATCTCTCTCACCCCGAACCAGGTCGTGTCTCTGAGATGGCTGCTGTGTTCTGGTGTGACTTAACCAAACGGAAAAGCTCTTTAAAGCCCTGGTGGTTTCCATACGAACCTCTCCCCTCTGAAGCAGCTGGAGAGAACTGGTTTCCTCCCTTTTCTGGGGGCTGGATTTGGATACTGCATAGAAATGGGCTGGCCCCTCCCTGCTCCTGGGCAGGCCTCTGGGACCATGGGGCTTAGAGTGGAGTGCAGGGTTCCCAGAGGGGTCTCCCGAGAGCCCCATAGCGAGAGTGTGTCCCTTCCCTGCCTTTGGAAAGAGACTGTAATGGACAGTCCCCACGTTCCCTGTTCCCCACTCCTGCCCAGTCCCATGGCCCTAGGTGAGGTCTATTCACTGCACTGCCCCAGCCAAGTCTTGCCCTAGTATTCCCCCCCCCCCCCCCCCCCCCCCCCCCCTCCCGCGTCGTCACTACTCTGCTGCTCTATAGCCCAGGTGCCATGTACAGAGGGTAAAGGAGAGCAGGCTTAACCCGGCCCTGGCATCGCCCCAACTCCTGTCTCAGATGCACCCCCCTGCTCGCTGCTCCTGCATTGCACCACATTCCAGTGAGCTCTGGGCCAGGCTGGCTCTGCTCTGCGGTGCACATTTCCGGGTGCTGTGGGCATGGCTCCTCTGTCCCTGCACCTACTGCCCAGGGGCACAGGGAAAGAGTCCTCACTGCCCTGTGCTAGCCAGGGAGAGCGACCAGTCAGGGGCCTGCCCCCTGCCCAAAGTGACCCTGGAGATGAGTGCCAGCAGAGGAGGATAAACAAACTCTGGTGGTGGGTGCTGCCAAGAGCGCTATTTATAAAGGCTGAGTCAGGCCTGTGCCTGACCCAACCAGCCAGCCCTGAGCAGCCTGCATCCGGGAGCAGCCCACCAAGGGCACACCACTGAGCCAGGAGCTCTGGGGCTGCAGCAGCAGCAGCCAACTGCCCCTTTATAAAGCCAAGACTCACCCCGTGCGTCTCTCCATGACGGGCTACAGCTGCCCCTTCAGCTCTGCACTGCAGCCGGACGAGGATCTGGTGGGCAGGTGCACGCACACCAGGCACATGGAGCAAGGCCTGACGGCCCCAACGCCCGGGGGCCGGGGATTCCGCAGCAGCCGCATGGAGCCGATCGAGTGCCGAGATGTGTTGGTGCAGAATGCGCTCTTCACCGGGGACCTGGAGGCGGTGCGGAAGCATTTCACTGAGAGCGCTGCCGTCAACCTCATCATTGAATCCAAGGGTGACGAGCTGCGGTGGACCAGCCGGAAACTCGGTGAGAGCGAGCACCTGGGGGACAGAGTGCTTGGTGGGTGGAGGCTTGGGGGTGAGAGGGAGTGCTAGGGGGGTGTCAAGGGGAAGGGAGTCCAGGCGGATGTGTGTTGGGGGCAGAGGGAGCACCAGAGGGTGATGAGGGAGTGCTGGGGGATGGGGAGGGAGCACTAGGGTGTTTTATATCCAACCCAGGTCCCCATCCCAGTCTCTAGGGCGACGTCCACACTGCAGACTAGGGGTGTGACTCCGCTTGTGTGCACATACACCCCTAGCTCTCAACGAGCTAGCGCCAGTAGCTGTAGCGCCGTGGCCATGGCAGCGCAGGCCCGGCTGAGCTGTGCCAAGAACATGCCCAGTGGTTTCAGGCGGGTTTATATTCTGCACAGCTCAGCCGCGGCTGCACTGCTATTGATCCTCAGGCCAGCCTGATGGTAGGGTGCCCAGCGTTTCCAGTGCTGTTGCGCTGGGATAGGGTGACCAGACAGCAAGTGTGAAAAATCGGGGTGGGGTGGGGGGTTGTGATGAACTGGGACTGTTCTTAATGTGGTCTTTGAATGCTGAGTGGGGAGTTTGGCTGGGACGGTCTGCATTGGGGGATGGGAGACTGGCCTTGAGGGAAGATACCTGAGCATGTAACGGGAGAACCCAGGAGGGGGCTGGGGCCAGGTGACACCTCTACCCGGGAAACTGGACAAAGGCTGGGGGAGGAGCCGGGGAGAAACGCTGGAGGGAGTTGGAGTTTCAGGAGCTGGCTGGTGTAATGGAGGGGAGCCCAGACGGGGCTCTGACCCCCCAATGGGGCTGTGGTGCCACTGGGACCCCTAGATGGACCTAACTGGGGGGGGGGGTCCTGTTGTCTGTACCTGCAAGACCTGTCTTGGACTGTGTTCTTGTCGTCTAAATAAACCTTCTGTTTTACTGGCTGGCTGAGAGTCATGGTGAATCGCAGGAAGCCGGGGTGCAGGGCCTTGTCTCCCCCCACACTCCGTGACAGGGGTAATAGGAGCCTATATAAGAAAAAGACCCAAAAAATCCGGACTGTCCCTATAAAATCGGGACAGCTGGTCACCCTACGCTGGGAGTGGAGTTCACCCGAGGGTATCACAAGATCCTGGTGCGGGAGCATAGGCGCCGCTCAGCAGCCATGGGGCTGGCCGGGGCTGCTGCTCTGGTGGCCCTGGGGCTGGCAGCTGTTCAGTGGGACTGTGGGCCGATCAGCTGTGGAGCGGGCTGCTCCACCCTTCAACTGCTCAGTGGGGCTGCCCCGCCACTGGCTCCTCTCTGACCCGTCCCTCCCTCACTGCCCTTAAGGCAGTAGGGGGCAGAAAAGAGGGGGGCTTTGGGGGACGGGGCAGAGAGGGGGTGGGGCTGGTTTGGGGCACCCACTGGCAAAATGAAAAGTCAGCCCCTATGGGGGAGGGGGTTAATAGAACATATGTAGGGCCCTACCAAATTCCTAGTCCATTTTGGTCAATTTCACGGTCATAGGATTTTAAAAATCATAAATGTCATGATTTCAGCCATTTAAAGCTGAAATGTCAGTGTTGTAATTGTAGGGGTCCTGACCCAAAAGGGGGTTGTGGGGGGAGTCGCAAGGTAATCGTGGGGGGTGCGTGCAGTACTGCTACCCTTACTTCTGCGCTGCCTGCAGGGCTGGGCAGCTGGAGAGCAGCGGCTGCTGGCCGGGAGCCCAGCTCTGAAGGCAGAGCTGCCGCCAGCAGCAGCACAGAAGTAAGGATGGCCTGGTACGGTATTGCCACTCTTACTTCTGCGCTGCTGCCTGCAGAGCTGGGCCCTCAGTCAGCAGCCGCCGCTCTCCGGCTGCCCAGCTCTGAAGTCAGTGCAGAAGTAAAGGTGGCAATACCGTGACCCCCCTAAAATAACCTTGAGACCCCCCCCCCGCAACTTCCTTTTGGGTCAGGACCCCCAATTTGAGAAATGCTGGTCTCCCCGGTGAAATCTGCAAACTAAAGACCAGATTTCACGGGGGAGACCAGATTTCATGGGTCGTGACGCGTTTTTCATGGCCGGGAATTTGGTAGGGCCCTAAACATACGTGTTCCTGGGCAATATTCAGATACCCCTGCTGGGATGTAGGCAGGAAACTCTTGGGGCTTTGGATGTACCTCTGCCATACCTGCTGGGTGACAAAGAGGAAGTGTTCGCTGGGGTGACTCAGAATAAAGCGGTGATGAAGTCGTCTGATGGATTCACAGCGTCTGTGCTATGCCCCAGCCTTTAAGCAGTTTCCAGTGTTACCTGAATGCTAGGGCACCCCACCTTTACCTTCCATGGGCTCAAGCTGTAACCAGGCGAATTTAGGCACCCCCACCCTTACGCCACTCAGACCCTCCCCACTCCTAGCTGTGTTCCTGGCCCTGGCCCCAGCTTCAGTGCGGCTCTGCTCCCGCCCCCAACCTCGGCCCCTGGCCACAGCCTCACTCTCCGCCACAGCCTCAATCCTAGCTGTGACCCCAGCCCCTGACCCCTGTCCGCCACCCCCCAGCTGCGGCCCCACCCCTGACCCCGGGGTGTGTGTGCGGACAGCGGTAAGGAGGGACACGACCCTCAAAAGTTTGGGGACCTCTGCCTTAACCGCTATTTAGTAACAATCCCCAAAACAGAAGGCACACGCTAAGCCTACAGTGCTCACCACTCCCAATAAGGCAGATGAGCTTTTCTCGCTGGCCGGTCAGGATCAGGTCATCTGAGGGACTCCAGTTTCTGCACGGTGTCATTGGCAGGGTGTTGAGGTCTGGCAGCTCTGACGCTGGGGCCTGGAGCTGGTTCCCAAGAACTTCCCTTTGGACCCCAGTTTATATAGTGACACTTGAGTCCTGCTTAGCTGCACCTTAACCAATCATTTTAAACTAAAGTGCTACAAAATAATTATTTGACCAATCCTAACATATTGTGAAACAATTATTTAACCAATCAGAGCCCACCACCTTAGTTGATTTACCTCTTGCAAAATTAGGTATGCAACAGACAGAAACCATCAAAGAACCCAACCGAAACCATATAGATAAACAATAGAGCAGTAGGGACCATAAAGGCCAAACAACAGAGAAGTATAGATGTCACACCCACGACTACTGATAAGTGGTTTCTTGACAGACAGAATGCCATCAAATGAAGTTTTCTTTAACCATTTTAAGAGCTAGATTATTATCGGGTGATGGTGGGTGCTATTAGGACAGGATCGCCTTCTTAACAGCCCGATATTACATTTTTTGTAATGTAATTTAGATGGAATGTGAGGATGTGACTTCCTGATTTTTAGCTCATGGCTACTGCTGTCCTAATATGGCTGCAGACAAAGGCCTCAGATCTTACACCAGTGGTTCTCAAACTTTTGTACTGGTGACCCCTTTCACACAGCAAGCCTCTGAGTGCCACCCCCCACCCTTGTAAATTAAAAACACATTTTTTTTATATTAAACACTATTATAAATGCTGGAGGCAAGCGGAGTTTGGGGTGGAGGGTGACAGCTCGCAACCCCCATGTAATAACCTCGTGACCCCCTGAAGGGTCACGACCCCCAGTTTGAGAAACCCTGGTGTAACCCCTTCAGTGGGCCAGTGCCCACCTGTTCCCAAGGACAGATCATGTATTCTCAAGGACTCCGAGACTGACCCTTTGCGTTCCAACAACCCTCGTTTCTCTCCGTGGCTCTCACCAGTGAGGCCAGTCGAGATCAGATGACTGAGAGAGGCTTTTCCTTCTTAGGGAGCATTACAATCTGTGAGGCAAGGCAGTCTGTTCGAAACTAGGGAGCAGGGCGAGGGTGTCACTGGTTCTATCTTGGGGACGTTGGGGCAGGGCAGGGGGTGTCGCTGGTGCTGTCTGGGGGTGTTGGGGCAGGCAGGGAGTGTCGCTGATGCTGTCTGGGGTGTTCAGGCAGGGCAGGGGGTGTCACTGGTATTGTATGGGGTGAGGCAGGGCAGGGGGCAATGCTGGTGCTGTCTGGGGGGTTGGGGCAGGGCAGGGGGTGTCACTGGTGCTTTCTGGGGGGTGTTGGGGCAAGTCAGGAGGTGTCATTGGTGCTGTCTGGGTGGTGTTGGGGCAGGGCAGGGGGAGTTGCTGACCCTGTCTGGGGGGGGTTGGAGCAGAGCAGGGGGTGTCGCTGGTGCTGTCTGGGGGGGGTTGGGGCAGGTCAGGGGGAGTTGCTGACCCTGTCTGGGGGGGGTTGGGGCAGGGGGTGTCGCTGGTGCTGTCTGGGGGATGTTGGGGCAGGGCAGGTGGTGGTGCTGGTGCTGTCTGGGGTGGGGGGCTGGGATGCTGTATTAATTTAACTTGAATATATGGACCAAAGGTGTTACTATAACTAGGTCACCATTCAACATTAAACAGTTTCAGACGAGGTTTGGGCTTTAATATTCAGAGTCTTCTGCCGGCTCAGTGCCATGGCAAAGGCGTGGGTGGCGCCTGTGCCCCAAGTTTGGGGAGGCTAGACCCCTGCCTCTTCCCCCGAGGCCCTGCCCCCAACTCCGCCTCCTCCGCCCTCCCGCTCTCACTGCCTGGCCCCGAACCCCGGCCAGTGCCCGGAGCAGCCCTGAACCCTGGCTGGCCCAGAGCAGCACAGGGGAGCCCCAGCTGGGGCTGAGCCTTGAGCCTGGGCCCCCAGAGGAGCTCTGAGCCCTGCCGCGGCCTGGCACCAGGGCGCCGGCGCGGAGCATTAGCGGAGGTTTGGGAGACTTAGCCTCCCCCAGCCTCCATTGCCCGCCGCCCATGGGCAAAGGTGCCATGAACATGCTTTGATCCTTTTGTTAAGGATGTGGGAAAGGAGGACAAATCAGCGGAAGCATTTGCAATGTGAAGTATTGAGTAAGGCGCTCGGGCCTGGGCCACACCACACGCAGGGCAGCTTGCATCAGCCTAGTCGTGCATGTGTCTCCCCCCGATGTGGGTGCCCCGCATGCCACCCCAGTGACACCGCCTCCCCAAGTGGCTCTGAGCTACCTCCATGTCCTTAGGGCAACGCAGCACGAGTGGAGATGCGGTGATCGACCCTTGCGGTCCTCCAGCAGCTGTCCCACAATGCCCCGCATTGACCGCTGTGGTCACCCCTGGGACCTCCACTGCCCAGGGCTTGCGGAGACTGGGAGCACAGGCGCCAGGGGGATGCTTGATCCCCAGCTCTGACCCGGGCCCTGCCCCCACCCCACCCCTTCCCCCAAGGCCCCACCCCCACCCCGCCTCTTCCCGCCCAGTTCTGTCCCCTCCCCTCCCTGCTGCTTCCCCCTGAGCCGCATCCTCGCTCCTCCCCCCTCTCCCTCCCAGCCTCCTGCACGCCGCAAAACAGCTGTTCACAGTGTGTGGGAGGCGTGGGGAGGGAGGGGGAGGCTGATCAGAACAGCTGATCCACGGGGCCTGCCAGTGGGGGAGGTGGGGGGGAGCTGATAGGGGGCAGCACCCACCATTTTTCCCCCGTGAGTGCTCCAGCCCCGGAGCCAGCGCCTATGACCAGAAGCCCCCTCCCTTTCTGAGTGTTTGACATGCCTTGTCCTGATTGCCTGTCTTGGCGAGCACACCATTGCTGGGTGCAGCTGAGAGAGCGAATCCCCTTCCCACGGCACCTGGCCGTGCCCCAAGGGCGAGCCCCACCCACAGGCAGCTCCAGGGTGGGACTCAGTGTGGCCTGGGGATCCCCCCAGTGCACGAGCTCCAAGCCCAGCAGGTTTCCTCGGGCGCCTGGTCCCGGTGGAGCTGGGGGCAGGGGAGCAGTGTGGTGGGGGGCTGAGAGAAGGAGGGGCTGATCTCCTGTGGGAGAGGGTTTGGTGGGGAGAGGCAGGGGTGGGCACTGTGGCTGTGTGTGCGTTTGTCCCCCTCACAGCCCTTCTCCCGCTGCAGGACTGTGGTCGCTGACCTACGAGCAGGAGCTCACCGCGCCGCTCCACATCACGGCTGGGCGCGGCTACTTGGACTGCCTCAGGCACCTGCTGCTGAGGGGCGCTGCCGTGGACTTCGCACCTGGCGGTAAGACAGCTCTGCACGAGGCCTGCGCTGCGGCCAGAACGGACTGTGTGCGCCTGCTGCTCTCCTTCGGGGCTGACCCCAAGACTGTCTCTGAGGCTGGCTACCAGCCCCTGCACCTCTGCAAGAGCCCAGCCTCCATCCAGTGAGTTTCCTCCGGGGGGGCCCGCACACCCCAACCCGCCTGTGCACGCACACGCAGGGCCTGTTAGCAGCCCCGCCCCAGGGCCAGGCGCCAGCCCAGGGCTGAGTGTCTGGGTGCCACAGCCCATGGGGGAGAGGCCTGCTTTTGCCCCAGCAGCTGGGGCTGCCCAGGCCTGTCTGTACAGCACAGCACAATGCAGTCCCAAAGCCAGAGCGGCTTGTTGCTGAGCATGGGGCTGGCTCAGATGGGTGGGTCACTGCCTCCCCAGTCAGCAGGGCTCATGTGCCCACAACCCCAGCAGGAGGCGAGTGAGGCCCAGCCAGCATGCATTGCACTGGCAAAGCCCAGACCATGTCACAGGTGGTCAGGTAGGAACAGACCATCCACAGGCAGGGGCAGACCGAGGCACAGAGTGATGGACGTGCCCCAGGCCACACAGCAAGTCCGGGGCAGAGCTGGGATAGAACCCAGGAGTCCTGCTGCCCAGTCCCTTGTCCTGTTTGTTGGAACCCACTGGTCTGAGTACAGGGCCCCTGGAGCCTGGGATGCCAGGGCCCAACCACTGGGATTGTGGGAGAGGTGTGGGCACAACGGGGTGTCAGCATAGGGTGGATGAATGGCAGGATTGAGTGATGGTCATGGGTGACTGAGGGGCTAGTAGCCAGGAAGGTAGGTGGGGGCAGGGCAGGCGGGTCTGGGGCTAACTGGAGGTTGGGGAGGGGAATGGTGGGCGGTGAGGGGAATGGTTGGGGGGGTGGGTTAAGGGATGCATAGGGGATTAGCAGGCAGGGGCGGCTCCAGGCACCAGCGTAGCAAGCGCGTGCCTGGGGCGGCAAGCCGTGGGGGGCGGCCTGCCGGTCGCTGTGAGGGTGTCAGGCAGGCGGCTTTCGGCGGCGTGCCTGCAGGAGGTCCGCTGGTCCCGCAGCTTCGGCAGCAATTCGGCGGCGGGGATGCCGATGCCGCGGCACCGGTGGACCTCCTGCAGGCATGCCGCCGAATCCGCGTTACCAGTGGACCGCCCGCAGCCGTGCCACCGAAAGCCACCTGCCTGCTGTGCTTGGGGCGGCAAAAAACATAGAGCCGCCCCTGCTAGCAGGCAGGGGGTGGGTGGATGGGGGACGGCGGGTGAGGGCTAGCAGGCAGTTGGTAGGTGGATGGGGGTTGGTGGGGGAGAGTGGGCTAGCATGCAGGCGGTGGGTGGATGGTGGGGGGAAGGGGTGCTAGCAGGCAGGGGGTGGGTGGATGGAGGTTGGTGGGTGGAGCTAGCGGGCAGGCGGTAGGTGGATGGGGGGAAGGGGGGCTAGCAGGCAGGCGGTAGATGGATGGGGGACAGGGTGGGGAGGGGGGCTAGCGGGCAGTCGGTAGGTGGATGGGGAGTGGGGGGGGCTAGCAGGCAGGCGGTGGGTGGCTGGAGATGGCGGGGGGAAGGGGGGCTAGCGGGCAGGCGGTAGGTGGATGGGACAGCAGATGGGGGCAGTGGGTAGTTGCGGGGGGGGATAGTGGGTAGGCAGTAGGTGGATGGGGGTGGGGAGGGAGGTTAGCGGGCAGGCGGTAGGTAGATGGGGACGGAGGGTGGGGAGGGGGGCTAGCGGGCAGGCGGTGGGTGGATGGTGGGGGGAAGGGGGTGCTAGCAGGCAGGGGATGGGTGGATGGGGGATGGCGGGGGCAAGGGAGGCTAGGAGGCAGGCGGTGGGTGGATGGCGGGAGGAAGGGGGGCTAGCAGGCAGGTGGTGGGTGGATGGAGGTTGGTGGGTGGAACTAGCGGGCAGGCGGTGGGTGGATGGCGGAGGGAAGCGGGGGGGCTAGCGGACAGGTGGGAGGTGGATGGGACAGCAGATGGGGGTTAGGGGGCAGTGGGTAGTTGGGGGGGATAGTGGGTAGGTGTTGGGCAGAGGAGGGAGAAACACATGGCTGAGGGGTCCCACGCCCTGCAGGTGTGCGCAGCTGCTGCTGCAATATGGTGCCAGCGTGAACAGCCAGACGGAGGAGGAAGAGGACACAGCGCTGCACGTGGCAGCACGGCACGGCCTGGAAGAGCACGTCCAGCTGTACCTGCGCCATGGAGCGGGGCTGGAGGCCAAGAACGAGGAGGGTCAGACCCCCCTGAATGCCGCCTGCGCCCAGGCGCACCCACCCCAGGACATGGAGCGCTACTATCGCGTCTGCCAGCAGCTGGTGCAGAGCGGTGCCAATGTCGATGCTGCGGACCAGGACCAGCAGCGCCCGCTGCACCAGGCCTGCAAGAACGCCAGCGCCCATGTGGTGGAGCTGCTGCTGGCCCACGGCGCCAGTGTCAACATCATGAGCTACAGCGGCAACACAGCCATGCACAACATCTTGCAGGTGGCGGCCTACAAGCTGGGGCACCGGCCAGAGCTCGTGGTACGGGCGCTGCTTAACCATGGCTCCATACGCATCTGGCCCGGGGCCCTCATCAAGGTGTGGAGCTGCCTGGGGCAGCAGCACGATGGGTGCTGCGTGAGAGGGGTGTGTGAACAGGGTCCCCTCCAGGAGGCATTCCCTCCCTGCAGTCAGGGCCCCCTCCCCTTGTCGAGGTCTTGTTCCCGGCCAGCTCAGGGGCTTGAGTTCCCTCTTGCTACCCAGCAATTGGGGTCCTGCAGCGAAGTCAAAGACTCGCTGGTGCGGCGCCTCCTGCTGGTCGTCTTGGGAATTAGCTCTCCAGCCTCCGGAGCGCCCTCTGTAGGCTGGTGTCTCGCCTGCCGCTGGCCCCCCGTGTCCCTCCCGGACCCTGGTGCCCTTTACCTCAGGGTTCGGCCCCCACAGTACCCCCACGCTCTGGGTCTCCCCTCCCAGGGGAACCCCCAACCCTCTATCCTCACCTTGCCTCAGTGGCTACTGCCAGTCGTCATCTAGCCCCCGCTCCCTGGGGCAGACTGCAGTCTGTCATGGCCACTCATCATCAGCAAGGGGGTAGGACCTGCTGCCTCTGCCTATTCCCAGGCTACACCCCTGCAGCCCCGCACCTGTTTCAGCCTTGACCAAGGCCTCAGCCTGGGGAGTTGCCAGGCTGGAGCTTCCCAGCTCCTCCTGCCCTGCCCCAGCACTGCTCTGTCCAGTACCCTGCCCCCAGGCAGCCGGGCCCTTCTCCCTCCAAGGCAGGAGGGAGACTGTTTCCTTGGTGGCCCGGCAGCTCTTTTATAGGGCCAGCCTGGCCCTGATTGGCTGCCTTTTAACCCCTGTTCTCCAGGAGTGGGGCAGCCACCCCACTACAGGTCCCCAGACCCCAGGCGCCAGCATTTGGGTTCCTTTCCCTGGCTGGGCTGCTGATTGAGGGGCCCAGCTGTGTCCCTTTAATGGCCATATTTAGGTATCTACCGGGGCAGGTCACCGCTGCCCCCTGCTGAGGTTACTAGGGCCTGGGGGGCTGTGAGGGCGTGAGCTCCCAGCCCTGGCGTTGTGAGCAGTGGGGACTTGGCTGGGAAAGAGAACGTGAGCCTGTCTCTCTGGCACTGGCCTTAGGAGATGCTCTTCGTCCGTGGGCCATCGCCCCCTGGCTCGAGTTGGTTAGTCCTGGTGCAGTCAGTCCGGCCAGTCATTCTTCAGGAGGGGGTGTGGTCTGTGTGGGCCCAGGCTGAGGTGGGGCAGGGCAGAGGGGGTGCATGAGAAAGGCCATGCTCTGGAGAACCTGTGCTCTTAGACCAGGGCCATGGAGGGCAGAACAAAGTGGCAGGAACTCACGCTCAGCCCCTGGTCACACCAGCTGGGGCTCCCTTCCTTGCCAATGGCCCTGAGGGTGGCAGCCTCTGCTCTGAGGGCTTTGTCCTGCAGGGGTGGGGCAGGAGCTAGGTGTGAGGAGAGGCCAACTGCAGGCAGCATGTCCAGGTGCTGGCCACATGCAACTTCCTGGCTCTGCCCCCTCTGCAGGGAGCGTGCAGGCTTTCCCAGTGCCTGGGGCGCATCCCAGAGCGTGCTGGGCTGGAGGGGCAGCGTGGAAGCTGTCTGCCGGGGAGTGTGGCACCATGAGCTAGACCTCTGTCACCTCCAAGCTGGGTCAGTGCAATGTGCACCTGAGATCAGCTAGGACGGGCGCTGCAGTGGATGCAGAACGTGTCGGCTGCCTGGCGAGCAGTGTCCTACCAGGAACGCCCCTGGGGCACCCTGAACAGCCTATGACCTGCCCCCTCCCTTGCCATGCTGCCTGGCTGTGATGGGGATTGGGCACCGCAGGAAGGGGGCAGCATGCCAGGGTGTGGGGCAGGGGTTGTGGCATGCCCAGACCTACAGAGATTGACGTGTGTGGGGAGAACAGGTGACGTGGGGGTAGGCACGGTCTGGGGGGGCTGCAGAGGGAGGTGTACTGAGGGGGGATCCACGTGGAGTGATATTTCCCCCTAGGGGTCTCTTGCCTTCCCTGTGTGCTGAGCGCACAGCCCTGCCACCAAGCTCCATTAATCTCCAGGCCCCACGAGGTGCTGTCCCGCCTTGGTGAAGTTGGCCTGTCTCTTCGGCACTGGCCTTAGGCGGTGCTCTCCTTCCGTGGGGCATTGTCCCCAGCTCCTGCCGCCTCCTCGTGCGAGACACCAGCAAGCAAAGGGTTAACTATCTTCCTTAATTCCCGAGCAGTGCAATAATTACCCAGCCTGGAGATCTGCAGATTGCTCTCCCCTTTGGGAAAATACAGGAAAATCAACAATTAACACTAATTAATCTCCTATTAACACCAGATAATGAGGCTCACTCGTGCAGCTGGAATAGGCTCTGACAGCTACTGATGGCCTGGGCCATGGGGAGTGGGAGTCAGGGGATGGGGAGGGAATCCACCCACACGCAGCCCTCCTGCTGCCATAACAACCCGCAGGCCTGCAACCCTCAGGCACGGCCCATCCCACCCCACCCCACCCCATCACGTGTGACGTGGGCATGGCCCATCACAGACTGGGAAAAGACAGGTTACAGGACTTGCCCAGGATCACAGGGCAGCAGAAGCAGAGCAGGGAATCCGGTGCCTGGTGCGTGAGACCAGCCTTCTCCCGTCCCCTCCCCTGCTGCAGGTGTTGCGCTACTGCTGCTCCTCGCCTCGCACCATCGAGGTGCTGATGAACAGCTATGACCGTGTGCGGGTCACTGACGAGTGGGCAGAGGCTGTCCCAGCTGAGATCATGCAGGTAAGAGAACCAAGAGTCTTCAGGGACCTGGGGCTTCACCCCACAGTGCCTGGCTGACCGGGCAGGTCCCAGAAGTACCCTCTGAAGGTTTGAGGAGGCAGGGAAGGTGCTGGGCAGAAGCTCTGCAGTGAAACAGGGAGAGACAGAAATCGAACGGCTGTAGGGATAAGGCTGTGACCTTTGTGCTAACCGAGCTCCTTGTTCAGTGTTGGTGGAAAGTGTCTGCCCCTGATTTGTTGCCATTGTCACAGGACATGGGGTAGGGGCACCAGCCCGCTGTCATGGAGGAAACGTGGCCCATGCTGACCTCTCTCTTCTCTCCTGACAGAAGCACCCGGATTTCTACGAGTCGCTCTTCTCCCTGGGGCAGAGGCCCCGCTCCCTGCAGCACCTGGCCCGCTGTGCACTCAGGAGCTACCTGGAGGGCCGGCTGCTGCAGGTCTTGCCTGAGCTGCACCTGCCACCTTCCCTGCACCAGTTCCTGCTGCTCAGCTTCGAGGACATTCTCTACTAGGGGCCTGGAGCCTGGATTGAGCCACCTCTAAATCCTTTTCTTTCTTTGCTTTGAAGTCTTGTGCCCTGCCCTGCCTGTGACAGCTCTGCTCTGCCCAGCCCAGCCCAGCTTTGCCCTCCCCACTCACACCAGCCAAAGCCAGCCCTTCTGTGCCCATGCCACCCCATACCCACCTGTGCCAGGTCTGCCCTTTGTTCTCCCAGCCGAGACACCCGCTGCCCGCACCAACCCGGCCCATCCCATGCCCGCAGGCTCTATTGCTGTAGCCTGTGGTGGGGCCCTGCCTTTCGTGGGGCCATTTCGCTGGCCCTGCTTTGTATTATGGAATAAATCCTGGTGTTTGTATGCCCTGGTTGGCATGTGTCCTTCCTTGTCGCACTGGGGGCTGCCGTCTGACCTGCCCCATGCTGGCTCTGGCTCTGCAGAACACGTGGTGCAGGCACGGCCACAGAGGGACGCTGGGGCCACAGCTGCAGGCTGCGGCCTCCCCCTCCCTCAGTAGCTTTTCTGGGCTGTAGTTAGCACTGAGGTGTGGCAGATCCAGCTTGGAGTTCAGCTTGACAGATTCACAGCTGCCTCAGTTTCCTGTTCTTCATGATGAATCATGTTCCCTGCCACTTGCCACCAGCTCCTCCCAGCACTGCGTCAGATGGGACCAAGGCCTTTGTAGACCAAGATTTGTGAAGGGCCCAAGTGACACAGTGGCTGATGGAGCCTGCTTGTGCAGGCAGCTGTGGCCCTCCCCACAGAGCCAGCCATACGTAGTGGCCCTTGGTGAAGCCTGGCTGGTGCCGGAGAAGTGATCTTAATTGAATCCAGGAAGGAACGGGGGGTGTTTTGCTGGGGAGGGGGGTTTCTGCTCAAAAGCTCTTCCGTTCTTGGTTACGTTGGAAGTGTGACCGTTTGTGTTGTGCAGCCGGGAGCCCAGTCGCTCATTCCTCTCGCTGTCTGCTCCAGGAGGGTGCATGGCTCCGCTTTAGCTTGTGCCGCTGCAAGAGGTATGCAGCAGAGGCAGCAGGATCGCATGTCTATGTTCCTGAGCCAAGATTAATTATAGCACCCTTGGCAGCTCTGCTAGAATTGTCTGGGACTTGCTTGCTGGATGAGTATTCCAAGTGCTCCAAAATCTGTATGCTAGCTTGGATCAGCATGACATTTTTTGTGCTTCATGGGGATGCAGGGTGGGATTAGTGATCCAAATTTGGGGTCATTTGAGCAAGGAGCTCCTGAGATACAACCCCACAAAATCATCTGGTTCTTATAAAGTCATTTTCCTGGGGCTCAACCGGTCAGTCTGATCCTCCCTTAACTGATCTCAGCTCTTGGGATTTATATCTGCTAGTGCAGGGCACCTTCTGTCCCCTGGGGATGCAATATTGGAAAAGTTACTCGAGGTAAATGTGGTTGCTTCTTGTCAGCTTGAGCTAATGACATGTCAGAGAGTGAAATGCACATGTCTAGTGAGACACATGCATCTCTTAGCAGCCATAGGCTTTGCTGGTATTGGCTGTCAGAGTATCTGCATGGCTCAAGGTGACGTGCTATGGCTGCCCAAGCAGACTCTGTTTTTACCTTAGAATTAGTGGCAGGGAAATTAGCATTAACTAGTCAGAGGGAAGATGAAAGATGCTACTAGGTAGTTAGAAAAACGTAAACGTGACTCATACTCTTCACATGTTTCTTGAACAATAAGTGATCAAAGGCAAGCAAATGGCTGGGTCATTTGGTCCAGGGATTCCTGATACACATGAGCGACTCAAAGCTGCAGATGCTCGTAACGGTTTTGGTGCAGAGCTAGAGAGTGTGGAGGAGCTGGGAAGTTGCAGGGTGTGGGGTTCTGCCCCTTTGCCAATCTTCACCCGTGGGGCTGAGGCAGGGCCAGCTCACCTGCACACAACCACCCTTGTTAGTGCAAGGCACAGTCCTACATTATGCTTTTGAAACCCAGGTCAATGACTACAGCTTTGACTAACTGGGTTTCCAAAAAAAAAAAAGAAAAAGTTTTTCTACGATCCCTCAATGAATAAGGGCTTATCCTCAAAGGGACCTTTGCTGTCTGGGAGCTTGGAAGTGCTGACGCCTTCCCCTCCAGTGACATATTCGGGGAGGGGAAGGGAAGCCAAACCATCTGTGCCCTGGACCCTTACTCCCCAACCAATAGCCTCCCTCCTCCACAGTTGCTCCACCAGGCCAAGGGAGGGTGCTAAGGGACTCAACTTCCTTTCATTGCTCGGGGAAGGAACCCAGAACTCCCCACCTGCCCTGTACTGCCCCCAGCAGTGGAGCAAGGGCTCCAAGCTCGCCCTACGCCTGGCTGCTGCTTCTAGGGGGAAAGGAGAGATCAGTGCAGGGGGGGGGGAAGTAAGGGAGGGGTGTCAGAGCTGTGCAGCGGGGAATGTGGGGGAGGCTTCAGCTCTGCTCCCAAACAGCCTCACATTCATACCCCCCATTTCTGTCCCCCTTCAAAACATAGCCCTACAGTGTTGAGTCTGGGATGGGGAACCAAGAATGAGCACAGTCAGTGCATGGCACAGGCACACATTGCTGAGATGGGGTTAGGAGCTGAAGACAGGCATGCTCAGGGCTTGACACAGGCCCCTGGAGCTGGGACACTGCAGGAAGGGTGAGAACGCACATGGAGCAAATTGGAGCAGTTTGCACCTCTTAGAGCGATTCTTTCAGGCAGTGCCCATCTTCATGGGGTGTTCTCATTCATCTGAGAACATCTCATTGAGATGAATGGGCCACTTCACACCTCACTGAGTCTGCTGTGCTGCAGATGGCTGTGAGAACCCCTTCCCCATACACTAGGTCTGGATTTGGGGTAAGGACTCTGTAGCGTCACTTTTCTGCCTCCTGCTAGCACATGAACCCCTCCCAGCCCACCACTGTCTCATGGCCTAGCAGTGGGGCATGGTGTGGCAAGGTGGAGGATGGAGTTGGCGTCAGAAATCAAGGCCTGCAGCAGAGCCAGTCTCCAGGCAACCTAATGCATGCAGCTCATCTGGAGTAGGTGACCTAATTGGCTATACCACCTGATTGGTTTGAAGACTCAGCAGACTTAAGCACAACCTCAGTTGGCACTAGTTCAGTGGCCACTTAAAACATTTACCTACAGCTGTGACAGCACCAGGGCCGGTCCAGGCACCACGCAGCAAGCTGGTGCTTGGGGCGGCCTGTGGAAGGGGGCGGCACGTCCGGGTCTTCGGCAATTTGGCGGCGGGTCCCTCAGTCCCTCTCGGAGGGAAGGACCAGCCGCGGAATTGCTGCCGAAGAATGAAGCAGCGCGGGAGAGCAGCCGCCGAAGTGCCGCCGATCGCGGCTTTTTTTTTTTTTTCTCTTCGCCGCTTGGGGCGGCAAAAAAGCTAGAGCCGGCCCTGGACAGCACCAGTGCTTGCTTGATCCAGCCCTGGCTCGGCTCGCTGCAGAGAACCCAGTTCTGACCCCTGACTTTGGCCTCCATCTCTGCTTTTCACCCTGTGCTCTGACTCCTGGTGCCTGCTCTAACCAGCAGCATCGTGCCTGCTCTAGCTGGTAGGCTGACAGGTCAGTGACTGCTTGGGAGGGGTTAGCAGAGGGGCTGTACGCTGCGGCTTAAGCCATGGCACAATGCAGGGAATGTTGGAGAAGTGGTGGGGGACTTGGAACACTTGGGTGTGGTTGGAGGGGATTGGAGTATTGAGGGGGCATACAGCGGGTTCTGGAGCAGTACAAGGGAGGGTACAAGAGTTGTATTGCGGGGGTGGTGTGTACCTTAACTTTGTACTGCCTGGTTTTCGTAGATTCCAAGGTCAGATGGGCCCATTGTGATCATCCAGTCTGACCTTCTGTATAGCACAGTGTCAGATGGGCCAATGGGGCCCATGCCCAGGGGCCAATTGGGGGGCCCCTAGA
Organism: Terrapene triunguis; assembly: GCF_002925995.2. Taxonomy (NCBI): domain Eukaryota; kingdom Metazoa; phylum Chordata; order Testudines; family Emydidae; genus Terrapene; species Terrapene triunguis. The sequence goes on along the minus strand of NW_020664629.1, from coordinate 337,502 downwards.
AAAATGAGTGCCCCCATGTCCTGACCCTCTTCGCCCACCCAGTGCTCCTGCTGGGGAGTGGGGGAAGCCCTTGTGCCCTGACCCAGCTCCCTGGCAGGAGTGCTGGGCAGGTGGGGCAAGCCCCCATGTCCCAACCCCATTTCCCCAGCAGGATTGCTGCAGGGTGGACTGCAGGCAGAAGGGGTGGGGAGGGGCCCCCACTTGCATTGGCCCAGGGCCTCACAAGCCTGTAAGCCACTTCTGGTACAGCACAGGCCCAGAACGTACCCCAAATAATTCCTAGAGGAGAGCTTTTAGACAAGCATCCCATCTTCATTTAAACACTGGCAGTGATAGAGAATCCACCAACACCCTGGGTAAATTGTTCCAAGGGTTAATTATTCTCACCAGTATAAATTTGCACCTTGTTTCTATTCTGAGTTGGTCTAGATTCCACTTCCAGCCATTGGAGAATTTAGACCTTTCTCATCTAGATTGAAGAACCCATTAGTAAATAATGGTTCCCCATGTAGATGCTAGGGCTTGAAATAAAAATGAGTCCGGTGGCACCTTAAAGACTAACATTTATTTGGGCATAAGCTTTTGTGAGTAAAAAACCCCCTTCTTCAGATGGGTGGAGTGAAAATTACAGATACCGGCATAAATATACTGGCACATGAAGAGAAGGGAGTTACTTTACAAGTGGAGAACCGGTATTGACAAGGCCAATTCAGTCAGGGTGGATGTGGTCCACTCCCAATAATTGAGGAGGAGGTGTCAATACCAAGAGAAGGAAAATTGGTTTTGTAGTGAGCCAGCCACTCCCAGTCCCTATTCAAGCCCAAATTAATGGTGTTAAGTTTGCAAATGAATTGTAGCACTGCAGTTTCTCTTTGAAGTCTGTTTTTGAATCTTTTTTTGAAGGATGGCTACTTTTAAATCTGTTATAGAATGTCCAGGGAGATTGAATTGTTCTCCTACTGGCTTTTGTCTGTTACCATTCCTGATGTCTGATTTGTGTCCATTTATTCTTTTGCGGAGGGACTGTCCGTTTTGGCCAACGTACATGGCAGAGGGGCATTGCTGGCACATGATGGCATATATCACATTAGTAGATGTGCAGGTGAATGAGTCCCTGATGGTGTGGCTGACGTGGTTGGGTCCTCTGATGGTGTCGCTAGAGTAAATATGGGGACAGAGTAGGCAACGAGATTTGTTACAGGGATTGGTTCCTGGGTTGGTGTTTCTGTGATGTGGTGTGTAGTTGCTGGTGAGTATTTGCTTCAGGTTGGGGGGCTGTCTGTAAGTGAGGACTGGCCTGCCTCCCAAGGTCTGTGAGAGTGAGGGATCGTTTTCTGGGATAGGTTGTAGATCGTCGTTGATGTGTTGGAGAGGTTTTAGCTGGGGGCTGTACGTGATGGCCAGTGGTGTTCTGTTATTTTCCTTGTTGGGCCTGTCCTGTAGTAGTCCTGCCTGGAAATGCTCCCCTGACACACTGGGGGTGAGGAAATCACATCTCTGACACAACTGGGCAGAGTTTGCACGGCTTAAACCTGCTGATCAGCAGTGACCCTAGCAGGACGTGCTGGCTGCCTACAAGATGCCAGCTGGCAAACCCTTCCTGGCCTAGGTTTGCAGAGTCCGTCCCACAGAGCTATGGCTGGATGAAGGGGCCCCAGGCCTGCTGGAGCCCCTTAGCTGCTGGGGGGAGAGCCTAGTAATGAAGGCAGCAGAGGCCCCAGGGGCAGGAAGGCTCTGATGGAAGAGAGGAAGCGCTCGCTGGTCTTCTCCTAACCCCAGGCCATTAACCAGCTGGCTTCTCCTGAGGAGGCTGCTGACGCTCGCTGGGTGTGTGAGCTCCGGGAGGAGGGTTTGCTGCAACACGGCTCGTTCTCTGCCAGACCGTTGGCTGGAGGGCTCTGCCCTGTGGCTTTTGGTCCCCTAGGGAGACCAGGTGGGCGAGGTAATGTCCTTTATTGGTGAGAGCCAAGCGTTTGCACCCCACAGAGCGCTTTATTCCCCCAGCGCGGGCGGCTGGGCCTGGCACACACGTGTCGTTCTCCTTTGATGCCTGCTTAAGGGGATGATGATAATTCTAAGCTGAATCATTGTTTCAACCTCTTCACCAGCTGCTGGCAGATGGCTCCCAGGGCCATGACTGCCAGATTCACTCCTAGGGCCTGTTTGCAAGCGAGCTACCAGCCAGGCTCCCCTTCTGCTGCTGCAGCAGCTCTTAGCTTCCTTACCGGCTCATCCCTCGGCTCTTGGAGGTGCTGCCTGGCCCTTGTACCCTGTCAGCCCCTCCTCAGCACTAGCCAGCACTTGCCTCAGCCAGTCCCTGAACATAAGAACGGCCATACTTGGTCAGACCAAAGGTCCATCCAGCCCAGTATCCTGTCCTCTGACAGTGGCCAGTGCCAGGTGCCCCAGAGGGAATGAACAGACAGGTTATCATCAAGTGATCCATCCCCTGTCACCCATTCCCAGCTTCTGGCAAACAGAGGCTAGGGACACCATCCCTGCCCGTCCTGGCTATCTTCCATGAATCTATCTAGCTCCCTTTTGAACCCTGTTATAGTATTGGCCTTCACAACACCCTCTGGCAAGGAGTTCCAGAGGTTGACAGTGTGTTGCGTGAAAAAATACTTTCTTGTGTTTGTTTTAAACCTGATACCTATTAATTTCATTTGGTGGCCCCTTGTTCTTGCATTATGAGAAGGAGTAAATAACACTTCCTTATTTACTTTCTCTATATCACTCATGATTTTATAGACCTCTGTCATATCCCCCCCCTTAGTCGCCTCTTTTCCAAACTGAAAAGTCCCAGTCTTATTAATCTCTCCTCATATGGAAGCCGTTCTATACCCCGAATCATTTTTGTTGCCCTTTTCTGAACCTTTTCCAATTCAAATATATCTTTTTGAGATGGGGCGACCACATCTGCACGCAGTATTCAAGGTATAGGCGTACCATGGATTTATATAGAGGCAATATGATACTTTCTGTCTTATTATCTATCCCTTTCTTAATGATTCCCAACATTCTGTTTGCTTTTTTGACTGCCGCTGCACATTGAGTGGATGATTTCAGAGAACTACCCACAATGACTCCAAGATCTTTCTTGAGTGGTAACAGCTAATTTAGACCCCATCATTGTATATGTGTAGTTAGGATTATGTTTTCCTATGTGCATTACTTTGCATTTATCAACATTAAATTTCATCTGCCATTTTGTTGCCCAGTCACCCAGTTTTGTGAGATCCTTTTGTAGCTCTTCGCAGTCTGCCTGGGACTTAACTATCTTAAGTAGTTTTGTATCATCTGCAAATTTTGCCACCTCGCTGTTTATCCCTTTTCCCAGATCCTTTATGAATATGTTGAATAGGACTGGGCCCAGTACAGATCCCTGGGGGACACCACTATTTACCTCTCTCCATTCTGAAAACTAACCATTTATTCCTACCCTTTGTTTCCTATCTTTTAACCAGTTACTGATCCATGAGAGAACCTTCACTCTTATCCCATGACAGCTTACTTTGCTTAAGAGCCTTTGGTGAGGGACCTTGTCAAAGGCTTTCTGAAAATCTAAATACACTATATCCACTGGATCTCCCTTATCCGCATGCTTGTTGACCCCCTCAGAGAATTCTAGTAGATTGGTGAGGCATGATTTCCCTTTACAAAAACCATGTTGAATATTTCCCAACAAATTATGTTCATCTATATGTCTGACAAATTTGTTCTTTACGATAATTTCAACTAATTTGCCTGGTACTGAAGTGAGGCTTACTGGCGTGTAGTTGACAGGGTCACCTCTGGAGCCCTTTTTAAAAATTGGCATCACATTAGCTATCCTCCAGTCATTTGGTACAGAAGCGGATTTAAAGGATAGGTTACAGATTACAGTTAGTACTTCTGCAATTTCACATTTGAGTTCCTTCAGAACTCTTGGGTGAATACCATCAGGTCCTGGTGACTTATTGCTGTTTAGTTTATCAATTTATTCCAAAACCTCCTCTGACACCTCAATTTGGGACAGTTCCTCAGATCTGTCACCCAAAAAGAATGGCTCAGGTTTGGGAATCTCCCTCATATCCTCAACAGTGAAGACAGATGCAAAGAATTCATTTAGTTTCTCCGCAATGGCCTTATCGTCTCTGAGTGCTCCTTTAGCATCTCGATCGTCCAGTGGCCCCACTGGTTGTTTAGCAGGCTTTCTGCTTCTGATGTATTTAAAAAAAATTTTGCTATTACTTTTGGAGCTTTGGCTAGCTGTTCTTCAAATTCTTTTTTGGTCTTTCTAATTATATTTTTACACTTCATTTGCCAGAGTTTATGCTCCTTTCTATTTTCCTCATTAGGATTTATCTTCCACTTTTTAAAGGATGCCTTTTTGCCTCTCATTGCTTCTTTTACTTTGTTGTTTAACCACGGTGGCTCTTTTTTGGTTCTCTTACTATGTTTTTTAATTTGGGGTATACATTTAAGTTGAGCCTCTATTATGACGTCTTTAAAATTTCCACACAGCTTGCAGAGATTTCACATTTGGCGCTGTACCTTTTAATTTCTGTTTCACTAACCTCCTCATTTTTGTGTAGTTCCCCTTGCTGAAATTAAATGCTCCAGTGTTGGGCCGCTGTGGAGTTTTCCCTGCCACCGGGATGTTAAATTTAATTATATTATGGTCACTATTACCAAGCGGTCCAGCTACATTCACCTCTTGGACCTGATCCTGTGCTCCACTTAGGACTAAATCAAAAATTGCCTCTTCCCTGGTGGGTTCCAGGACTAGCTGCTCCAAGAAGCAGTCATTTAAGGTATCAAGAAATTTTATCTCGGCATCCCTTCCTGAGGTGATATGTACCCAGTCAATATGGGGATAATTGAAATCCCCCATTATTATTATTGAGTTTTTTATTTTAATAGCCTCTCCTTTAACTCTGAGCATTTCAGAGTCAGGTGTAGCGTGACCAGATGTCCCGATAAAATCAGGACTGTCCCAATATTTAACCCTTTGTCCCACATCCCGATCAATGTACGATCAGGACGCCATTTGTCCCGATATTCAGGTAAGGAGGCGAGCGGGAGGGAGGCGCCGACTCCTTGGGTGGTTGGAGCACCCATGGGGAAAAATTGCAGCCAAGCTCCCCCCTCCTTGTCCCCGCTTCCCCCCCCCGCAGCATTTCCCGACACCTAACAGCTGTTTGGCGGCGCTTAGCGCTTTCCAGGAGGGAGGGGGAGGAGCGGGGACATAGTGTGCTCAGGGGAGGAGGGGAGAAGAGGCACGCAGGGGCGGGGACTTGGGGGAAGCGGGTGGAATGGGGGTGGAGCGAGGGCGGATGCTTGGGCAGGAAGAGGCGGGGGGTGGGCGAGCACCCACCCGGCAGAAGGGAAGTCGGCGCCATAGGGGTGAGTGGTGGGCGGTGGGGTGAAGAGGCGAGCGGCGGGTGGGAGGGCGGGGTGAGGAGGCGAGTGGTGGGTCGGGGACTGAGGAGGGATGCAGCAAGCCAGCAGGGGGCTGGGGGATGAGGAAGGGCGTGGGGGGGGCGAGCGGGGAGGGGGCGGGACATGGGGCAGAGTAGGGGCGGAGCCTGGGAGGAGCGGGGGTGGACTGTGGTCGGGGCTGACGGCACCCCAGTGTGTCCCGATATTTTAGTGTTGTGATCTGGTCACCCTAGTCAGGTGGTCTGTAATATAGCCCTACTGCTATATTCTTATTTTTCAAGCATGGAATTACTATCCATAGAGATTCTATAGTGCAATTTATCAGGGGGTAGCCGTGTTAGTCTGTATCTACAAAAACAACAAGGAGTCTGGTGGCACCTTAAAGACTAACAGATTTATTTGGGCATAAGCTTTCGTGGGTAAAAACCTCACTTTTTCGGATGCATAGAGTGAAAGTTACAGATGCAGGCATTATATACTGACACATGGAGAGCCGGGAGTTACTTCGCAAGTGGAGAACGAGTGTTGACAGGGCCAATTCAATCAGGGTGGATGTAGTCCACTCCCAATAATAGATGAGGAGGTGTCAATTCCAGGAGAGGAAAAGCTGCTTCTGTAATGAGCCAGCCACTCCCAGTCCCTATTCAAGCCCAGATTAATGGTGTTAAATTTGCAAATGAATTTTAGTTCTGCTGTTTCTCTTTGAAGTCTGTTTCTGAAGTTTTTTTGTTCAATGATAGTGACTTTTAAATCTGTAATAGAATGACCAGGGAGATTGAAGTGTTCACTTACTGGCTTATGTATGTTACCATTGCTGATGTCCGATTTGTGACCATTTATTCTTTTGCGGAGGGACTGTCCGGTTTGGCCAATGTACATGGCAGAGGGGCATTGCTGGCACATGATGGCATATATAACATTAGTGGATGTGCAGGTGAATGAGCCCTTGATGGTGTGGCTGATGTGGTTGGGTCCTCTGATGGTGTCGCCAGAGTAGATATGGGGACAGAGTAGGCAACGAGGTTTGCTACAGGGATTGGTTCCTGGGTTGGTGTTTCTGTGGTGTGGTGTGTAGTTGCTGGTGAGTATTTGCTTTAGGTTGGGGGGTTGTCTGTAAGCGAGGACTGGCCTGCCTCCCAAGGTCTGTGAGAGTGAAGGATCATTTTCCAGGATAGGTTGTAGATCGTGGATAATGCGCTGGAGAGGTTTTAGCTGCGGGCTGTATGTGATGGCCAGTGGTGTTCTGTTATTGTCCTTGTTGGGCCTGTCCTGTAGTAGGGGATTTCTGGGTGCCCGTCTTGCTCTGTCAATCTGTTTCCTCACTTCCCCAGGTGGGTATTGTAGTTTTACGAATGCTTGATAAAGATCTTGTAGGTGTTTGTCTCTGTCTGAGGGGTTGGAGCAAATTCGGTTGTATCTTAGGGCTTGGCTGTAGACAATGGATCGTGTGATGTGTCTTGGATGGAAGCTGGAGGCATGTAGGTACGTATAGCGGTCAGTAGGTTTCCAGTATAGGGTGGTGTTTATGTGACCATCGCTTATTTGCACTGTAGTGTCCAGGAAGTGGATCTCTTAGTGCAATTTAGTTCATTTAAGATTTTTACTTCATTTGATTCTACACTTTCTTTCACATATAGTGCCACTCCCCCACCAGCACGACCTGTTCTGTCCTTCTGATATATTTTGTACCCTGGTATTACTGTGTCCCATTGATTATCCTCATTCCACCAGGTTTCTGTGATGCCTATTATATCAATATCCTCATTTAATATGAGACACTCTAGTTCACCCATCTTATTATTTAGACTTCTAGCATTGGTATATAAGCATTTTAAAAACTTGCCATTTTTTGGCTGTCCCCTATTGCATGACGTAATTGAATGGGACTTTTTTTCATTTGATTGTTTCTCATCAGATGTTCCCTGTATTTTTATCATTTTCCATCCTCCCCTTATTAGGACATAGGGAATCTTCATTTATAGATCCTCCCCTAAGGGACGTCTCTGTCCGAACCACGTGCTCCTCCGCACCTGTTGGCTTTCCCCCAGCCCTTAGTTTAAAAACTGTTCTACGACCTTTTTAATTTTAAGCGCCAGCAATCTGGTTCCATTTTGGTTTAGGTGGAGCCCATCCTTCCTGTATAGGCTCCCCCCATCCCAAAAGCTTCCCCAGTTCCTAATAAATCTAAACCCCTCCTCCCTACACCATCGTCTCATCCACGCATTAAGACCTTGCAGTTCTGCCTGTCTAACTGGCCCTGCGCATGGAACTGGAAGCATTTCAGAGAATGGTACCATGGAGGTCCTGGACTTCAACCTCTTACCTAGCAGCCTAAATTTGGCCTCCAGGACCTCTCCCCTATCCTTCCCCATGTCCTTGGTAACTACATGTACCACAACCACCGGCTCCTCCCCAGCACTACACAAGTCTATCCAGATGCCTCGAGAGATCCGCAACCTTCGCACCAGGCAAGCAAGTCACCATGCAGTTCTCCCGATCATCGCAAACCCAGCTCTCTATGTTTCTAATGATCGAATCACCCATTACTAAGACCTGTCTCTTCCTAATAACTGAAGTTCCCTCCCCTGGAGAAGTATCCTCAGTGTGAGAGGATACCATAACATCATCTGGCCAAGGGGGATGTTCTCAGGACAAGAATGCAGGTCATTCTGCTGAGTGGGGTCCCTCCCTGTGTGAGCCATCTCTGCAGAGGGTGGTGCAGCCCTGGGATAAAGCACTTGTACCCCACAGGCTTGCACAGCCGTGTTCGGTGTGAACACGGGAAGAAGCAGTGGGAGGATACACTTCTTGTTCTTGTTTTTTGAGGGGCAGGGGGGAGCTCTGAGTACCTGGCAGCTTGTCTGAGTTGGGAAGGATGACTCTGCTGGATGGGCCAGAATCAGCCAGAAAATGGGTATGGCAGGCACTCAGCATGTTCACTAGTTGTTTGAAGCTACTTAGGTGATTTCCATTGTGGGCAAGGAGCCTGGCAGGACACATCCAGCGTCAGAGTCCAATCGGAATTAAAGGGGAGATGGAGGGGCAGCAGCCAGACCAGAACTCAGTGGTGGAGCAGTGCAAGGACCAGAGGGATCTGCTGTGAGGTTTGGATTTCAGGGACTCTGCCGGTTTGCTGGATTTAGATGGCTGGTTCCCTCACCCCACTGGGGAAGATGATTACTGGAACTGCTGCAAAGACCCACGGGACCATGAAGAAGACGGTGGAACGATCATCTGTTTCCCAGCTGTAAGGAGCTGGATCACCTGCTAAAGGGTTTGGACACCGTTCTACATGGAAAGGTAAATCCGCCCGGAGACCTGCCCTACAGGGCTGTCCTGGTGCCTAATTATCTCTTGCATCGTGCTTGTGATAGTAACAAGCGCTAAACCGTGGGGAAAGACCCCGAAAGTGTTGTCTAGGTCTTTAAAACGTTGTTACTGACACTAGTCACAGTCATGTCAGCGGTTACACCGTTAGTGTGTTATGGGGCTGGGGTGTCTGTGGGTGTGCGCACGTTTTAGCAGCTGTGTGTCCTTTGGCGCTGTTGCATCACGTTCGGTCTTGCTCTATTGTGTATACAAAGAACCAACAGGCATGAAAGGACTGAACACTGGCCTGCCTCAGCAGAGAGGTTGCAGTGTTTGGGAACCCCCGCTTCTGAGGCGTGGCTCCTTTAAGAAAGCAGGACATGGATCCCAGGCGGAGGAGGGTGGCCCTGGGGAGAGGCCTGAGGAAGAGAGACCCAGAGGGGTGCCAGGCAGAGCCCTGCACTAAAGCTTGTTCTTGTTTGCATTTAACCCTGCGTGGGCTGGAGCTATTGGGTACCCCTGGGGTCAGCTGAGTGTAGGAGAGGGAACGCTAGTTCCCCTGCACTGGCCCAGTGCTTTCGTGGAGCCCAGCCCAGCGCTGGGCCTGGCCAGGGTTAGATGCCCAGCAGCAAGGCACACACACGCAGTCTCTGCACAGAGCATGGCACGCTTTAAACTGGGGGGGGGAGGCCTGTTGCAGAGCTGGGCCAAGCCCTCTGGGCACTCAGCTGAGGGGAGGGGGTACGTGTTCAAATGGTGGCTGGCCTCCTCCCCTGTGGGCTTAGGGGCAGGCAGTTATGCACAGTGGGGTGCAGTGGGGGTGGGGTGAGCAGAAGTGGGGAGACCTCCACCCACTGGATGCTGCACAGAGTGGGAGGGTTGCTGAGGGGCCTGTTCCCCACATACTGCAGGGACAGGGACCCACAAGCACAGCAGCAGCCATGTGTGAATTTACACATTGTAGGGCCTGTCCCGGCAGGGGAACCTGGTACTCTCCTGGGCCTAGCCCAGTGGTGCAGAGTCCGCTTCCTTGGCACCTGAGAGCCCCAGAGCCCCAGTGCCATCCCAGAGCCCCGGCTCCAGCAACCGGATAGACTGCCGTCTGGGAACCATGGCTCCAGCAGCCAGACCCAACCCCACTAAGTGGGCCAACAGGGCCCATGCGGACCCCGCTCTCCGGCAGGAGCATCGGGCGGGGGAGGGGGAGCGGGCGTGGCAAGCCCCCATACCCCAACCCCATTTCCCTGGCTGAAGCACCGGGGGAGGGGTGGGGGGGGGGGGTGGCAGGGGGAAGGGGCGGCCCTCGCCCGGGCCCGGGGCCCCACAAAACCTTAAACTGCCTCGGGAAAGAGCTCCAGGAAACAAATATCCCAGGGGGGGAGGGGGGCACTATTTTATTGGGGGGGCGTGGGGCGTGGAGAAGGGTTCAGATTATCTGCAGTCTGTAGGAAGAGGTGATGGCCACAGAAGCTCTCGAGGGAAGCGGGGAGGGGGGTCTGAGTAGGAGGGTGAAGGGGGTTGGATGATCTATGGGAGGGGGATCCCAGGGGACTCTGGGGGAGGTTCATGGGCATAGGAGGGGTCTCTGAGGCTCCTCACTGGAAGGAGGTCTCTGGGGAGGGGGGAGGCGGGGAGATCTCAGGAGAGGGCCTCTTTGGGAGGCGCTCTCTGAGGGAAGGGGTCTGCGATAGCTCTTGAGGAGGTGCTCACGGGATGCAGGCATGTGCGGGAGGAGGGGTCTATGGGGGATTTGCTTCCTGGGAAGCAGCCTTGCGGGGTGTGGGGGCTGTCTCTAGGGGAGCTCTCAGTTGGAGAGGAGTCAGGAGGATGGTCACAGTGGGGGGGTGTCACTGAGGCCCCGGGTGATGCTCTGGAACTGCTCCATACCAAGCCAGGCAGGACTCTGGGGGAGCCTCCTCTCTCTGAGCAGACTGTCTCCAGGGCAAGAAGCTCACTCGGCTTAGGGCTCCTGGGTCTGACTTCAGAGCATTCAGCATCCCCTTCCAAACCGTGCACTTCCCACAGCGAGTCCGCCCGGGCAGGGCTCCTGGGGCAGCCACAGGGTCCTGCACCCCAACTCCACAGTCAGATGTGACTCTCAGCCAGCGTAAACCCGAAGGTTTATTAGTCAACAGGACCACAGCGTAGAACAGAGCTTCCCATTACAGACATCAGTGACTTTCAGCCAAGTCCATCTTGGGAATCCTGGGCCAGATGCCCTGGACTCCCCCTCTTCCAGTCCCCCTACGCAGACTGCCAGCCTCCAGCCATCCAACCTACCATGGCGATGGGGGGCGGTTCCTGGCGTAGCAGGGACGGATGATATACCATGGGGATGGGGGGAGGTTCCTGGAATAGCAGGGAGGG
>NW_020664629.1:311032-326392 GCF_002925995.2 Terrapene triunguis | reverse complement strand
ATGGGGATGGGGGGAGGTTCCTGGAATAGCAGGGAGGGGTGATATACCATGGGGATGGGGGCGGGGGTTCCTGGCGTAGCAGGGAGGGGTGATATACCATGGGGATGGGGGGGAGGTTTCTGGCGTAGCAAGGAGGGGTGATATACCATGGGGATGGGGGGAGAGGTTCCTGGTGTGGCAGGGAGGGGTGATATACCATGGAGACGGGTGTGTTCCTCATGTACTGGGGTATGTATCTCGAAGGTGGGGGCCCAGCATTCTGGGAAGTGCTGTGTGTTGATTTTTAAATGTTTTCCTGGATCAGTTTTGCTCTTGTGCTTGGCTCCCTCCCTGCCCACCCTGGGGGTGCCTCTGGGCCTCCCCCCACCCCCTCCTTCCGGAGGTCAGGTCACTCTGGACTCCCCACTCGGGGATGTGAAGATGTCCCACGCTGGGGGCGCTTCCCCCAGGCTGCCAGCAGAGGGTGCTGCAGGACACCGATGGAGGCTGCAGTTCTGGATAGTGGCGCAGCCTGGCTGAGCTGGGCTTGCAGCGCTGGGTATGTGCCATGCAGTGGCCCCCAGATAACCCCGGGTCAGAGTCTGCGCAGTTCCAGCAGCAGAGCCTGCAGCACCACCATGCATGGAAATCACACGTGCATCCCCCCTCCTGTACAGACCAGCGGCCCGGAGGGCTCCTGGCACGGCTTGAGGGGCCCACCCAGCCACCTGCCCGGAGGAATCACTCTGCTTTCCTGGCCTAGACGTCAAAGGATCCAGTTCTAAAGCTGCCAAACCGGTGTCTGTCCCTGGTGCACCTGCCGGGCCTGGGCTGTCCGCGGGGCCCCTGCGGCAGGAGGCCACCTGCCTCGCTCCCTGCATGTACTGTGGCAGACGCTGGTTTAGGGCTCTGGCTGGGCTTTCCGGGGTTGGGGTTCACCTCCTCTGGTGCATTCCAGGGACACAGGTACTGCGTGGCTGGAGGGTGCTGATGCCTGAGGTTCTGCCAGCAGCAGCCTGACTCACTGGTGTTTACTCCCAGAGCTCAGCAGACCAGGCAGGACCCAGTGGGAAGGGCCCTTTCATTACACAGGTTTCCTGCACTTGTCAGTTGGCCTGTCCAGTAGCAGCCCCTTGCAGCTGGGGCAGTGGGTCTCTTTCCATGTCCTCTCCCAGGTCTGGGATTTCTTTGCGGAGTCTCTGCTGCTGGGAGGAGGTGGGGTGTGACGAGGTTAGAGACTGGGTATCGGATCCTGGCCCCTCACTCCCCACCCCAGCATATACCAGGAGAGGAAGGCTGGCACTGCAGCCAGAGCTCAGGCCTGGTACCCAGGAGATCTGTGTTGGGTTTCCAGCTCTGTGCCAGGCTCACGTGGGACCCTGGCCAAGTCACTTTAAGCATCAAGCCAAATGGCCAGGCTCTCACAAGTCAGTAGGGTGGGTGCTCGCTGACCCTTGGGCAGAGCCCAGAGGGGTGCTCGGCACTTCTGGGGGACACGGCCCAAAGGGAGGTGCTCAACTGGGTGCTGGCTGGCAGGGCCGGCTCCAGGCACCAGCTCATCAAGCAGGTGCTTGGGGCGGCCACTCCGGAGAGGGGCGGCAGGTCCAGCTATTCGGCGGCAATTCGGCGGACGGTCCCTCACTCCCGCTCGGAGTGAAGGACCTCCCACCGAAGTGCCGCCGCAGATCGCGACCTTTTTTTTTTTTTTGCTGCTTGTGGCGGCCAAAACCCTGGAGCCGGCCCTGCTGGCTGGCTCCACAATCTGGAGCAGGCTGTGCTCTGGACAGCACCTATGGACCAATGGCGCTTCCTGCCTCCATCCCGGCTCTAAGTAGGCTGCTACGGTGTTTTGTCTTTATGGAGAGCACTTTTTTTTTTTTTTAACAGTTACCTGTCACAAATTCAGGCAAAAATGTCCCTCCTGTCACCCTCTATGGAATCCGAGAAATGTCGGGAAGTCTCCAAGCCCAGCCCTCTGCGCTGGGGCAGGACCAAGTAAACCTAGACTGTCCCTGACGGCTGTTTGTCCAACCTGTTCTTTAAAAACTCCACTGACGGGGATTCCACAACCTCCCTTAGTAGGCTGTTCCAGAGCTTACAGTTAAAGTTTTTCCCAATATCTAACCTAAATCTCCCTTGCTGCAGATTACGTTCATTACTACTTGTCCTGCCTTCAGCGGACATGGAGAACAATTAATCACCGTCCTCTTTATAACAGCCCGTAACCTATTTGAAGACTGGTTTCAGAGTAGCAGCCGTGTTAGTCTGTATCCGCAAAAAGAACAGGAGTACTTGTGGCACTTTAGAGACTAACAAATTTATTTGAGCATAAGCTTTCGTGGGCTAAAACCCACTTCACCGATGAAGTGGGCTGTAGCCCACGAAAGCTTATGCTCAAATAAATTTGTTAGTCTCTAAGGTGCCACAAGTACTCCTGTTCTTTTGTTTGAAGACTGTTATCAGGTCCCCCCTCAGTCGTCTTTTCTCAAGACTAAACATGCCCAGTTTTTTAACCTTTCCTCATAGGTCAGGTTTTCTAGACCTTTTATAGTTTTTGTTGCTCTTCTCTGGACTCTCTCCAATTTGTCCACATCTTTCCTAGAGTGCGGTGCCCAGAACTGGACGCAGTGCTCCAGCTGAGGCCTCACCAGTGCCAAGTAGAACAGGACAACTAGCTGCCGGGTTTTACATACAACAATCCTATTAATACACCCAAAATTGTATTGGCCTTTTTCGCAACTGCATCACATTGACTCATATTCAATTTGTGATCCACTATAACCCCAGATCCTTTTCAGCAGTGTGACCGCCTGGCCAGTTATTCCCCACTTTGTAGTTATGCATTGGATTTTTCCTTCCTAAGTGAACTGCTTTGCACTTATCATTACTGAATTTCATGGTATTGATGTCAGACCAGTTCTCCAATTTGTCAATGTCTTTTTGAATTCTAATCTTGTCAAAGTGCTTGCAACCCCTCCCAGCCTGGTGGCATCTGCAAATTTTCTAAGCATTCTCTCTACTCCATTATTCAAGGTACTAATGAAAATATTGAATAGCACTGGACTCAGGACTGACCCCTGCAGGTTCCACTGGGTATGTCTTCCCAGTGCAACAGTGAACTGTTGATAAACTAGTCTTTGAGTACAGACTTTCAACCAGTTGTGCCCCACCTTCTAACTTCACCTAGACCACATTTCCCCTCATTTGCTTATGGGAATGTCATGTGCAACTGTGTCAAAAGCCAATCTAAAATCAAGATCTATCACATCTACTGTTCTCCCCCTCCCCTCCACCCCATTCACTAGGCCAGTAACCCTGTCAAAGATGGAAATCAGGTTGCTTTGGCATGATTTGTCCTTGATAAATCCATGCTGGCTGTTCCATATAAGCCTATTATCTGCTAGGGCTTACAAATTTGTTCTGGTATCTTTCCAGGTATCAAAGTTAGGCTGACTGGTCTATAATTCCCAGGTCTCTTCTCTTTTCTTTTAAAGATAGGTGCTACGTTTGCCCTTCCCAAGGCCTCTGGGACCTCATGTCCTCCATGAAGATAATTGCTAACAGTTCTGAGATGGCTTCAGCTAATTCCTTAGGCACCATAGGATGAATTTCCTCTGGCCCTGCTGACTTGAATACATCTCACTTATTTAAATATTGTTTAACCTGTTCTTTCCCTGTTTTTGGCCTGCGTTTCTTCCTGCTTGTTGTTAATGTTAATTGTGTTGAGTATCTGGTCACCATTAACCTGTTTAGTGGAGATTGACTCCAACTAGGCGTTATACACTTCAACCTCTTGATGTCATCAGTTATTAGCTCTCCTGCCCTGCTAAGTGGAGGACCTACACTTTCTTTGAGCTTTCTCTTTCTCCTAATGCATTTAAAGAACTGCTTCTTATTGCCTTCTAGGGATTGTAGAAAAATTTATAAGAGAAGAAAGGGGACACAGGGAGAAATCTATGGCCAGCAGAGTTGGGGACAATAAGGAGTTTTTAAAATATATTAACACAAATAATCCATCCAATAGTGTTGGTCCATTAGTAGATGGAAGTGGTAGAATTATTGATGATAAAGCAAAAAAGGCAGAAGTGTTCAATAAATATGACTGTTCTGTGTTTGGGGAAAAAACAGGTGATGTAATCAATCCTATGATAACACTCTTTCCATTCCACTACTATCTCAGGAGGCTGTTAAACCGTAGCTACTAAAGCTAAAATATTTTAAATCAGCAGGTCAGAATAATTTGCATCCAAGAACTTTAAAAGAGCTGGCCGAGGAGCTCCGGGTCCATTCATGTTTGTCGATCAAGTCGATCAAGATGTGCTGCTGCTACAGCCCGAGATGTTGTGAACACATGCCGTGTGGTCGATAGGCCGCAGAGGAACCCCTCTATTGAAGTGTTGGCTCCCTGTGCAGGACCGCAGGTATTTCCTGTGAGTCTGGCTGATGCCTACGTGGAGGTAGGCGGCCTTGATATTAACAGCCAAATACCCATCTGACTAGGACAAGGAGGGGATGGTTGTCCCCAAAGAGAGCACCCTGAGCTTGCAGGTCTTTACGACCCCGTTCTGTCTGCTCAGGTCTTGGATTGGGCAGAAGTTCTCTCCTTCCCCGGGACTCAGGAAGCAGCCTGAGTAGAAGGCCTTCCCTTGAAAATCTATGGCGCCCTTGGAGAAGAGGGAGCTGGCGTTTTCCTGTAGTTCTGTTTTGTGAAAAGGGAGGTGAGGAAGGGGTGAAGGGAGAAGGGCTGGTGATGAAGTGTAGCCCTGACACACTGCATCCTGCACCCAGGGATCCGGGCCTTAGAATCAGAGAGAGTTAAAGCTGGAAGGGACATCGAGAAGTCACAGACCAGAAGGGACCATTATATAGGAGGTCAGACCAGGTGATCATAAAACATCCCAGAGAACCTGCCCAGGATAATCCCGAGAGCAGATCCAGTCTTGATTTAACAATTATCAGTGATGGAGAATCCACCATGATCCTTAGTAAATTGTTCCAATGGTTAATTGCTCTCACCATGTCAGGCTTCCCTCCCCACTCTGAACTTTAGGGTACAGATGTGGGGACCCACATGAAAGACCCCCTAAGCTTATTTCTACCAGCTTAGGTTAAAAACTCCCCAAGGCACAAATTCTTCCTTGTCCTTGGAACGGTATCGCTGCCACCACCAAGTGATCTAGACAAAGATTCAGGAAAAGGACCACTTGGAGTTCCTGTTTCCCCAAAATATCCCCCCAAGTCCCTTCACCCCCTTTCCTGGGGACACGTGAGAATAATATACCAACCAAATAGGTAACCAAGGTGAACACAGACCAGACCCTTGGGTTTTTAGGACACTAAAAACCCAATCAGATTCTTAAAAACAGAACTTTTATTATAAAGAAAAAAGTAAAAGAAGCACCTCTGTAAAATCAGGATGGAAGGTAATTGTACAGGGTAATCAGATTCAAAACACAGAGGATTCCACTCTAGGCAAAACTTTAAGGTTACAAAAACAGGAATAAACCTCCCTGTTAGCACAGGGAAAATTCACAAGCTAAAACAAAAGATAATCTAATGCATTTCCTTCCTATTACTTACAATTTGTAATCTTAGATGCTTAGTTCAGGTATGGCTTTAGGAGATATATTTTCCCTGCCCTGGTTCCTTGCTGACCCAGAAAGAACAACAAAGGGACACAAAACAAAAACCTTCCCCCACAGATTTGAAAGTATCTTCTCCCCTTATTGGTCCTTTTGGTCAGGTGCCAACCAGGTTATCTGAGCTTCTTAACCCTTTACAGGTAAAGGAGGGAGTTTATGCTACCCGTAGCTTTATGTTTATGACACACCATTAAAAAAAATACGCCTTATTTCCAGTCTGAATTTGTCTAGTTTCAATTTCCAGCCATTGGATTGTGTTAGACCTTTCTCTGCTAGACTGAATTGCCTATTATTAAATTGTTGATTAAACACTGTAATCAAGTAATCTCTTAAGATCAATAGATGGAGCTCTTGGAGTCTATCACTAAGGCAGGTTTTCTAATCTTTTAATCATTCTTGTGGCTCTTTGCTGAACCCTCTCTTATTTATCAACATCCTTCTGGAATTGTGGGCACCAGAACTGGACACAGGATCCCAGCAGCGGTCGCAACAGTGCCAAACACAGAGGTAAAATAACCTCTCTGCTCCTACTCGAGATTCCGGTTTATGCATCCCAGGATCACATTAGCTCTTTTGGCCAGAGCTTCACACTAGGAGTTCATGTTCAGCTGCTTATCCCCCATGACCTGCCAAATCTTTTTCAGAGTCACTGCTTCCCAGAATAGAGTCCCTCATTCTGTAAGCATGGCTTACAGTCTTTGTTCCTAGATGTATACATTGATATTTAGCCATATTAAAACACATATTGTTTGCTTGGCCCCAGTTTATCAAGTGATCCAGATCATTCTGTATCAGTGACCTGTCCTCTTCATTATTTACCACTCTCCAATTTTTGTGTCATCTGCAGACTTTATCAGTGATGATTTTGTTTTATTCCAGGACCACCAACTGATCCCTGTGCAACCCCACTGGAAATGGACCCACTTAATGGCAATTCCCTGTTTTACAGTTACATTTTGAGACCTATCAGTTAGCCAGTTTTTAATCCATTTAATGTATGCCCTGTTCATTTTATATTCTAGTTTTTTTTAATCAAAATGTCATGTGGTACTGTCACAGACCCAGCTATGAGCCCAGCTTTGGAACAGTCTCTGGGGGGCCCCTTCACTGTGCCAGACCCCCTGCGGGTCCCACTCTACCTCCAGGGTGAGCCAAACGGCTTCACCACCTCCTTAGGCTGGACCTCTGGGGCTGCAGCCCCCCGTTCCACCTGTGAGCTCCATTCAGTGAGTCCGGGAGCAACGCACCTCCACTGCCAGCATCTGCAGGGACATTCACACAGAACTGACAGTCAGGTTTATTAGTCAGCTGGAGCACAGCATATGAAATCTTTGGTTAGCATGGAGAAAAGAAAGTTATGGCACGGACCATCCTGTCAGCACAGAGCCCAAAGCCCCATTCCTCTGACCTCTCTTTGTCCCAGTCCAGGTGGGCCAGATTTTTTCCCAGCAGCCCACACTTAACTTCCACTCCTCCTCCCGAGCTCTTTGCTCTCTGTCTGAGGAGATTCAGCTCAGCCTCTGTGATAAATGAAGGGGGGGGGGGAAGGGGAGGAGGGTAGCTCCCTTTTGGAGGGTAGCTCCCTTTTGCGGACCCAGCCAGCCAGTTAGCTATAAAATCCCTCTTAGTAGTTGTTCTCTACTTGCTTTACCTGTAAAGGGTTAAAAAGTCTCCCTGCATAGGTAAAAGGAAGGGAGTGGGCACCTGACCAAAAGAGCCAATGGGAAGGCTAGAACTTTTTAAAATTGGGAACAAACGTCCCCTTTGTCCGTCTGTGGTTGTTCTCCGGGGTGGGGGGGGGGAAACAGAGCAGCGATGTTGTAAGAAGCTTTGGGCCAGGTATGAAAAATCATCAGATCACACCTAGAAACTACTCATTGAAACCCCAGAGATGTAAGTAGATCAGGAAATGTCTAGGAAGACACGATTAAGTTTATTTCTTTATGGCTTGTGGATTCCTCTGTGCTAACCCCAGGTGCTTTTGTTTTGTTTGTTATCTTTAAGCTGGACCTCAAGAAAGCTATTCTTGATTCTTAATTTTTGTATTTGCTCTTTTAAAATCTAGGAATAGCTTGAGTTTTCATGTGTTTGGGTTTTTTTCGTTTTTTAATAAAATTTACCTTTTTTAAGAACAGGATTGGAATTTTGTGTCCTAAGAGGTTTGTGCACATGCTGTTTAATTAGCTGGTGGCAACAGCTTTGTTTTTCTTTTTCAGCTCTTCCCAAGAGGTGTGTGTGTGTGTGTGTGCGTGTGTGTGTGTGTGTGTGTGTAAGGGCTTGAAGGTACCCAACAGAAAGGAATTCCCAAGTGAGCCTTCCTGGGCTCTCAAAGGGGTTCTGCACTTGGGTGGTGGCAGCATCTACCCATCCAAGGTCCGAGAAAAGCTGTAACCTTGGGAGTTTAATACAAGCCTGGAGTGGCCAGTATTAAGTTTTAGAATCCTTGCAGGCCCCCACCTTCTGCACTCAAAGTGCCAAAGTGGGAAAATCAGCCTTGACCGCCTCCCCTCTGAGAGGGGAGAAAGTCCATATCTCTCTGGGTTGTTGGTTGCCAGGTAGCAATGTCTCGGCAATTGGATTTGCTCTTGTTTTTCCAGAGGCGCACATTGATCTGAGACCTAAGGCCCCAGACGCCTAGAAGCCATTCACACCTGTGTTTTATGCTGCCCAGAGAGCAGTTTTCCCCCCTCCCTCCACTATGTAACAATGCAGCATATAGGGGAAACTGAGGCACGCATGGCTTTATAAAAATATTACAAAAAATTCCCACTTCATCACAGGTACCAAGTCAAATGCTCTACAGTCTTCCAGTCCAGCCCCCTGTGCAAAGGGAGGAGCAAGTAAATTTAGACCAGCCCTGACAGGTGTTTGTCCAGCTTGTTCTTAAAAACCTCCAGAGATGGGAATTTCACAACCTCCCTTGGAGCCTGGTCCAGAGTTTAACTAGACTTATCATTAGAGAGTTTTTTCTACTATCTAACCTACATCTCCTTTGCTGCAGCCTAAGCCCATTGTGTTGTGTCGTACTTTCAGTGGGCATGGAGAATGATTGATCACTGTCCTCTTTATAACAACCCTTAACAGTCTTCACATATGTGATCAGGTGCCCCCTCAATCGTCTTTTCCCAAGATAAACACGCCCCATTATTTTAACCTTTCCTCATAGGTCAGGTTTTCTAAACTTCTTTAGTTGCTCTCCTCTGAACTCTCTCCAGCTTGTCCACATATTTCCTAAAATGTGACAGCCCAAACTGGACACAATATCCAGTTGAGGCCTCACCAGGGCTGAGTAGAGCGGGACAATTACCTCCCATGTCTTACATACGACACTTCTGTAAATATGCCCCAGGTTGATATTAGTCTTTTCTACAACTGCATCACATTGTTGACTATTATTCAGTTTGTGATCCACTATAAACCCCAGATCCTTTTCAGCAGTGTGACCGCCTGGCCAGTTATTCCCCACTTTGTAGTTGTGATTTGATTTTTCATTCCCAAGTGAAGTACTGTGCACTTGTCTTTCATTGAATTTTATCTTGTTGATTTCATGTAGCAAAGCACTGACTCACGGGCATGGCACCTCCTGCTGGTCAGTCCGGGAATTAGCTCATTCAGCTCAGGAGCGCCCTCCTCTGGCCGGTTTCTATCCCTCAGTTACCTGCCCTGTTGTCTCCACGACCTCTAGCCCCGTGTCCCGCCTGGACCCCGGTGCCCCTTAGCTTGGGGTGCTGCCCCACAGCAGTGTCCCCACACTCTGGGGCTCCTCTCCCAGGGGAACCCCAACCCCCTATACCCACCTTGCCTCAGTGGCTACTGCCAGTCGTCATCTAGCCCCTTCTCTCAGGGGCAAACTGCAGTCTGAAATGGCCGCTCATCACGGGCAAGGGGGCTTGGACCTGCTGCCTTTTCTTGGCCTGGCTGCCTCCCTGCAGCCCTAGTATCTCCTCAGGCCTTTGCTGCAAGGCCTCAGCCTGGGAGGGCGCCAGGCCAGAGCTCCCCAGCTCAGCCTGCCCTTTCCCAGTATTGCTCTGTCCAAGGTACCCCTGTCTCTACCAGGCAGCCAGGTCCTTCTTGCTCCACTGCTGGAGCAAGACTCACTTCCTTTTCCCCAGCAGCCCTTCTTATACTGCCCCTGCTTGGCTGCCTCAAGCCTGCTCCTGACTGGCTCCCCGGAGCAGCCCTTTCCCAGGGCTGTTGTTAACCCCTTCCAAACCGGAGCGGGGTGACTGCTCTGCTATACTCCCCCCCTCAAAATCCCATGCCCGGGAGTAGGGGGTCCTCTACCCTGTGCGACCCGGAGATGTCCCGCCAGTTGCCCTCGCTTCTCTTCACTTTCCTTCAACTGGGGGGAGAGGTAGATACGCTGGAGGATAGGGATAGGATACAGAGGGACCTAGACAAATTGGAGGATTGGGCCAAAAGAAACCTGATGAGGTTCAACAAGGACAAGTGCAGAGTCCTGCACTTAGGACGGAAGAACCCCATGCACTGCTACAGACTAGGGACCTAGTGGCTAGGCAGCAGTTCTGCAGAAAAGGACCTAGGGGTTACAGTGGACGAGAAGCTGGATATGAGTCGACAGTGTGCCCTTGTGGCCAAGAAGGCTAATGGCATTTTGCTCTGTATAAGTAGGGGCATTGCCAGCAGATCCAGGGACGTGATCATTCCCCTCTATTTGACATTGGTGAGGCCTCATCTGGAGTATTGTGTCCAGTTTTGGGCCCCACACTACAAGAAGGATGTGAAAAAATTGGAAAGAGTCCAGCGGAGGGCAACAAAAATGATTAGGGGGCTGGAGCACATGACTTATGAGGAGAGGCTGAAGGAACTGGGATTGTTTAGTCTGCAGAAGAGAAGAGTGAGGGGGGAGTTGTTAGCTGCTTTCAACTACCTGATGGGGAGGTTGCAAAGAGGATGGATCTAGACTGTTCTCAGTGGTAGCAGATGACAGAACAAGGAGTAATGGTCTCAAGTTGCAGCGGGGGAGGTCTAGGTTGGATATTAGGAAACACTATTTCACTAGGAGGGTGGTGAAGCACTGGAATGGGTTCCCTAGGGAGGTGGTGGAATCTCCTTCCTGTACCTATTGGGTTCCGGGAAGTGGGTGGGCAAAGCCCTCCCACTGCTAAAGGATCCTCCCCCCAGCCTAAGGGGAGGACCCACAGGACCTAAAACCCAAATGATTACGGGGGACAACTAATGTAAAAACAGGGACAGGAGTGCGATTAAAAGGTCAAAAGAAGGGAACCTGACGGGGACACCGAGCAGAGAACCCCGGACAGCGCCCACTGCTCCTCAAAGGTGTCAAGGGAGCCAGTGGACGCCGCCCAGAGGAACTCTGCCCGGATACGTGAATGGACAGAGGATCGGAAACAGGCCCCACAGGAATCTCCTTCCTGTAGCGGGGTGGTTACCCGCTCCAGCCCTGACAGGGTTAAAGCCACCCCTGGGAGAGGGCTGAGAGAAAAGCTGGGCTGATTGGGAGGCAGCCTCAGCTGGAGGACATGCCCCAAACAGACCCAGCTGGCCCTATAAAGGTCAGGGCAGCCAGGCGTTCAGAGGCTCTCTCTGGTCTGAGAGGGAGCAGGGCCTGGCTACCTGCAGAAAGGGTACTAGGAGTGAAGCAGGGCTGGGGAAAGGCCAGAGCAGCTCCTGGCTGGCAACTCCCCAGGCTGCAAGGTCTGGTTTAAAGCCTAAAAGGGTACTGGGTGGTAGAGGAAGGCAGCAGGTCTGAACCCCCTTGCCTGTGATGAGTGGCTTATACTGCAGTCTGCCCCAGGGAGTGGGGCTAGATGGTGACTGGCAGTAGCCCAGACTGAGGCGAGGTGGGGTTAGTGGATGGGGGTTCTCTTGGGTGGGGAGACCCAGAACCTGAGAGTGTGGGGTAGGGTTACCATATGTCCGGATTTTCCCAGACATGTCTGGTTTTTTGGGCCTCAAATCCCCGTCCGGGAGGAAATCCCAAAAAGCCGGACATGTCTGGGAAAATAGGGAGGGAGGGCCCGGCAGTGCTCGGCCAGGGGCTGGCGCTGCCAGGGCTGGCGGTGGGGGGCTGGGGGTGCTAGGCCGAGGGCCGGGGCCGGCGGTGCTCGGCCGGGGGCTGGGGGTGCGGGGCCGGGGGCCGGTGCCCCGGGGCCTGAGCCGGGCGGGAGACGCCGGGGCCAGAGCCTCTTGGCCTGGTCCGGCCGGCCGCCAGAGGGAGCCGCTCGGCCGGACTGGGCGGCACCGCGCCCCAGCCGCAGCCCCAGCCCCAGCTTACCTGCTGCCTCCCCATTTCAGGCTTCCTGCGAACATTTGATTCGCGGGAAGCAGGGGAGGGGGAGGAGCAGGGGGCGGAGCGTTCAGGGCAGAGGGCAGATTTGGGGCGGGGACTTTGGGGAAGGGGCGGGGCCCCGTGGAGTGTCCTCCTTTTTTAAAATTAAACTATGGTAACCCTAGTGTGGGGGTACTGTCGGGGGGGGGGAGCAACCCAGAGAAAGGGGCACCGGGGTCCGTGAGGGGCACGGGGGCCAGCGGTGAGCAGGACACCGGCCTGCAGAGGGCGCTCCAGGCTGGAAGAGCGCTAATTCCCAGAAGGTACCAGCAGGAGGCGCCGCAGGGGTGAGTCCTCCCGCTTACACTGCCTTAGAGGGTTTTAAGGCCAGGCTTGACGAAGCCCTGGCGGGGATGATTTAGTTGGGGATTGGTCCTGCTCTGAGCAGGGGGTTGGACTAGATACCTCCTGAGGTCCCTTCCAACCCGGATACTCTATGATAACTTCAGGCCCAGGTCTTCCTTCTCCTTGTGGGCTTTCTGCAGCTCCACCTCAGCTGTCCAGTGGGCCTGTTCCACGTCCGTCAGCCGCGGACATAGGCTGGCATCCCCTGGCCCCTCTAACCTTGGGGTCTGTGTCCCCGTCGTCGCCTGCTCCCTCACAGCCTGGGTCCCGACCTCTCGCTGGGCCCCCTCTGTTTCAGTTCCTCTGTCTGTGACCTCCCGTGGGGCATGGTTCCCCGGCAGGTCTACCACCATCACCGCGGCGTCGACCCTGCCGGCCTTTGACCCCCCTGGGTCCTTAGGCACCTCTTCCTTCACCCCTCGTCCTTTGAGTGGGCAGTGCCTCTTAATATGGCCCTGCTCATGGCAGCCAAAGCAGGCTTCCCGCCTCTTCGCTACCTTGGGCCTTCGCCTTGCGCCGGGCACTCGCACTGCAGGTGTCCTTGTCGCCCACAGGCCCAACATGTCCGTTGCCACCTGGGTTTCCTCACCCAGCGGGCTCTCCAGGGGTCTCGCCCCTCCCTCAGTTCTGGGTGAGGCTTCCTGCCCCCATCCCAATAGGGACAAGTCCTCCACACATGCCCTTGCCTTCCGCTGGCGTAACAAGCCCTTCCCTCTGTTGCTGGCCTCCTGGCACTAGGCTTTTCCCACCACTCTCTGTGGTCTCCTGGATTCCTTCCTCAGGAGTCTTACATGGGCCCGCTGTTCATCAAGCAGCTGCCCCATCTGTTCCTGCAGGGCCCAATACATCTTCTGTTGTCCCTCCTGGCTCTCCTGGATCACCTGTACCAAGGTATCTAGTCTTCCCCGCTACTCACCAGTCCCCTTTCTCTGGAGCACCAATGCTGGAGTCCAGCCAGGGACGGCATAAGAGCCCTCTGTGGAAGCAGAGCAAGACCTGACAGGAATTGAAAGGGAATTTTAAATGCAAACAGTTTGTTAGCAAGAGTTAGGCTAACTGTAATTTTAATAATGCGAGATTTGTAGAAGAAAAAATTGTGAAAAAAAAAAAAAAAAAAAAAAAAAAAACTGTAAAAAGTTGTTGCGACCTTGTGTAAATAATGTGTAAATTGTATGTAGACTAAAGTTTAAATAAGCAAAAAAACCAAAATATTAAAATAACCTATGTATAAACAAAATGCAGCTGTTGCTCATTATTGTTTGTAACAAAAGGTATAAATGCTTGCTGTAATTGTTTACCTGTTAAGAGACCTGTTTAGCTTTTTTTTTATGCAATTGCTTAAAAAAATAAAGTATTTAACTTGCTGTACCCAAACAAAAAGTGAAAACTTTGTTATTCTCCAACAATTTGGGGGCTCGTCCGGGATGGCAATGCCCGCAGAGGCACCGGCAGCTGCTACGAATCGTTCCCCTTTGAACCCCATGGTGCCACAATAAAGGTAGGAGACCTTTTGAAATCTCTATTGGGGTGTTGGAGAAAAACTGTCCATGGGGCCGTCGGTCCCTGTTGGGCTCATGCCATCCGAACTTATTAACTGTGCAGCAAAATCAAATGCAAAGCGGTTCTGAGAATTTGTTTTGCCGCCCCCAATAAGGTAATTTTATGCGGTTCTGGGAAACTTAGTTTGGCCGCCCCCATATGCATAAAAAAATGCATTAGGTATGCACCGGTGCTCAGGGGTTTTTACCGCCTCAAGAGGGATTGTTACCGCCTCATAGTGTATTGAGTCCGGACATAAGGTACAAATGCATCGTGGTATTTAAAAATAAAGGCCTTGGGGTGTGTGTACACACCAGTGTAAATAAAAGGTACCACAAGACGCCCAGAGTACGCTGCGAAGTCTTTTGGCTCGTAACCAGAACTACTCTAACGCAAGCCTAGTAACTAAAGGATCTTTTAAAAGGTCCGACCCACGGTGGGCTAACTCGGCCTGGCATCGTCCGGCAAGAAAGCTACCTGGGTCTAGGAGTGTGTGAACCCATCTTCCCTCCCCTTTCCTCTCTCATCCACTGTAATCCCCAGGTCCTTTTCTGCAGAACTGCTGCTTAGCCACTCGGTCCCTAGTCTGTAGCAGTGCATGGGATTCTTCTGTCGTAAGTGCAGGACTCTGCACTTGTCCTTGTTGAACCTCCTCAGATTTCTTTTGGCCCAATCCTCTAATTTGTCTAGGTCCCTCTGGACCCTATCCCGACCCACCAGCGTATCTACCACTCCTCCCAGTTTAGTGTCATCTGCAAACTTGCTGAGAGTGCAGTCCACATCATCCTCCAGATCGTCAATGAAGATATATGCCGCAGGCCGCCTGGTGGGAGGAGCCAGGAAGGCCACGCGCCAGAAGTAGAGAGGTGGGACAGGAAGGGGAACTATAAAAGGCTGGCCCAGTTGCTCAGTAGGGAAGAAGCCGCTTCTTCCCCGCTGCTGGAGGTGAGCACCAAGGAGAACCGCTGTTGCCCCAGGGACCAGCAGGAGCTTCCAGGGAGCCCCAATGCTCTCGATGCAGAGGAGCTGCTACTGCTACCCTTGGCAGTGTACCTGGAGGAGATTGAGGATGACCGCTGGATCCAGGTACGGATCCGAGGCAGAGAGAAGGAAGCAACCCAGGGGAACCAAGCAGTAGTCTGGTGGGGAGCGAGCCGAAAACCAGGTCAGCGTGTTGCGGGTGGATCCCCGCTGACCTAGTGGCAGACTGCTCCACCACTGGGTTGGGACATGGTGGATTTGGGTGGGCCTGCATCCCCCCTGCCACCCCACCCCTGCGGTGGCAGTACTCCCCTTGTGTAATCCAGAAGCCTGTGCTCCTCAGATCAACTCGTTGCCTGAGCCCCATAGATTGCATGTGGCACTCACCCCAAACCTGAGACCCATAGACTGTGTGTTGCTTGCCACAAACCCGTGCCCCATAGACTGGACTGGGGCTACAGCTTTGCCTGATTGAAGGCCAGAACCCTAACTGTTTCATAGATTCATAGATTCTAGGACTAGAAGGGACCTCGAGAGGTCATCGAGTCCAGTCCCCTGCCC
>NW_020664629.1:255582-281032 GCF_002925995.2 Terrapene triunguis | reverse complement strand
TTGGTCTCTGACAGGCTTTTAAAAATCTAAATAAATTGTCAGCTAGTTCCCTTTATCCACTTACTTTATTGACATGTTCAGATAATTCTAAGAGATCAGCAAAATTAAAGGTCTAGAAAACATGACCCATGAGGGAAGATTTAAAAAATGGGATTAGTTTGGTCTGGAGAAGAGTGAGAGGGGACATGGCAGTTTTCAAGTACATAAAAGGTTGTTACAAGGAGGAGGGAGGTAAATTGTTCTCCTTAACCTCTGAGGACAGGACAAGAAGCAATGGGCTTAAATTGCAGCAAGGGAGGCTTAGTTTGGACATTAGGAAAAACTTCCTAACTGTCAGGATGGTTAAGCACTGGAATAAACTGCCCAGGGAGGTTGTGGAGTCTGTCACTGGAGGTTTTTAAGAGCAGGTTGGACAAACACCTGTCAGGGATGGTCTAAATAATGTGTAGACCTGCTGTGAGTGCAGGGGGCTGGACTAGATGACCTGGCAAGGTCCCTTCTAGTCCTACGATTCTAAAACACGATTTTCCTTTGAAGACAATGTGCTGGTTAGACCCTCTCCTAATGTGATCTACCAGGTGTTGTAATAGACTATTTTTAATTATAATTTCATCCAGTTTCCCAGGTACAGATGTGAGGCTGACTGATATGTAAGATCCTCTTTTAAAATGCATTTGCTCCCCTCCGGTAGTTGGCGACAGTAGCTGGTTTTTAATAAGAGGTTGCATATTTTGCTAGCAGCTCAACATTTCCTACTCAAACGCCTTCAGAATTCGGCGATGGAGCATCTGGGCCTGGGGACTTGTGGCGTTTGTAAATGATCAGTTTGCTTCAGCACTTCTTCTGCTACCTTGATCTCCGCGAGCACCTCAACTTTATAGTGAGAAAAGAGCAGGGCCGGGGTGGGAATCTCCACAGCATTCTCTGCATGGAGACCAATGCAAAGAAATCACTTCGCTTCTCAGCAATGTTTTTGGCTTCTTTAATTGCTCTCTTTAATCCCCAGTGATCCAGTGGACCCCCCAGTTCTTCACAGGCTTCTTGCTTCTGATGGACATAAAGAATCTCTCGTTTGTTTTTGCACCTGTGTCTCTGTGATAGTTCTCTGGCCCCATCACCTTAGCGCCTCCTGGGTGTGGCAGGGCGGGGCTCCCCACGGCACAGATGGGGAGTGAGGCACAGTGACTTGCTCAAGGTCCCAAAGGAAGTCTATGGCTGAGTAGGGAATTGAACGCTGGTCTCCTATATTCCAGACAAGGGCCTTAACCACTGGCCCATCCTTTGCTCTTTGCTGTCAAGCCCCACTTTGGCCCTTCTAGCGCCCCTCTCGCCAGCTGTAGCGTATGCGCCTGTTTGGTTCACTGGGGCAGGCATCAAGGATTTTGGTGTGGCCTGAATAGCCTCCCCCCCCACCCCCTGCCCCCGCTATTTAGCCCTATTGGCTTTCTCTTTGCTTCTCGCTCCCTTTTGTTCCGCAGCTGCTTTGCCTTCAGAGCGTCTCTTATTGTCTTGGGTTTCTCAGTAGCATCCATGCCCCTGCAGGGATTTTACTGCCTCTGCAGCTGACCCGGGGGCTGCTTTGTTCTATTGCAATCCCCCGTCAGCATCACTTCGTGGGGCCTCACCTCCTCCAGGCACAGGGCCTCATTCGATTGTGGTCACTGGGAGCGGCACTGCTTCCGCCACTTCTGGACTCAGCGCCTGTTGGTTCCGTCAGAGTGTTGGGACAGCGAGTGCCCAGAACCAGCTGCTCCTCGGAACAGCGGCCAGAAGCGTTACCCAGGGCATCAGTCCGGTCACCTGGGCTCTATGAAAGCGCCAGCGTTGTTTCTCTAACCTCTGTTCCGCTAGGCCTCTGCCCACGTCTGTGCTGGTAGCTGGAGCCCCCGTTATCATCAGAACCCGCTGCTGTGGGGAGCCTTTGGCTGGAGCCCTTCTCCCAAGAGTGGATCTCTTTCCTGTCCCCCTCTCTCCCTCCTGTGTCACTGGTACCCGCATGTCCCACTGCGCCAGGCCCCTTGAGGCGCCCTGTTGCGCTGCATGTCAGGGGTGAATGGTGGTGCCAACGGTGACTGCAGTTTGACCATGAGGATCCTTTGGCTGGTCCAGTCTGTAGGTTTCCTCTGGCTGGGGAAATGTTAAATATTTGTCATAAGCAGATTCAATGGAGGTGAAGTTCCAGCCATGGACCCAAGGGGCAGAGTTAAGGGTGGAAAGGAACAAACCTTAGAGAACCCCTTATCTCCAGCCAAGCCCTCAGGACTGGAGAGGGGCAACTGGGTTATGATTCTGCAAACAGCTGCATCCCATTCTTTCTCTCCCCATCCCCGCACCTCCCACCCAGGCTGGGTCCCCAGACCGTGTGTGGAGTTGTTTAGCTTTTCATAGTGACTGTGGTGGTTGCACACACGTTGCTGGGCCCCTGGGTGGCAGGTTGTCTGGCCTGTGTTAGACTGAGACTTTGGGATCCATGGCCCTGATGTCCAGAACGGATGGGGCAGAGGATGTGGCTTAGGGGGGAGTCCTCGGTCCCACCCCCCAGCAGGGAGGGGGATAAGACAAGGTCTGACCTGTTCACAGCTTGTGGCTTCTTGAAGGCTGTGGATTGTAGAGGCTGAGGTAGGGGCTGCCTGGCCTTGGCGTCAGAGTAACCTGCATCTCCTTCGCTGACAGGCCTCTGGGTGCTGTTGGCTGGCGAGGGGAGCGTCTGTAGCTCAGGGAGAGGCAGCCATGGCTCCTGGCACCGGCAGTATGTAGTACCTGGCTCAGAGAAGGTTGGAAGCTCTTTTCATAGAATATCAGGGTTGGAAGGGACCTCAAGAGGTCATCTAGTCCAACCCCCTGCTCAAAGCAGGACCAATTCCCAACTAAATCATCCCAGCCAGGGCTTTGTCAAGCCTGAACTTAAAAACCTCTAAGGAAGAACATAAGAACATAACATAAGAACGGCCGTACCGGGTCAGACCAAAGGTCCATCTAGCCCAGTATCCTGTCTGCCGACAGTGGCCAATGCCAGGCGCCCCAGAAGGAGTGAACCTAACAGGTAATGATCAAGTGATCTCTGTCCTGCCATCCATCTCCACCCTCTGACAAACAGAGGCTAGGGACACCATTCCTTACCCATCCTGGCTAATAGCCATTAATGGACTTAACCACCATGAATTTATCTAGTTCTCTTTTAAACCCTGTTATAGCCCTAGCCTTCACAACCTCCTCAGGCAAGGAGTTCCACAAGTTGACTGTGCGCTGCGTGAAGAACTTCCTTGTATTTGTTTTAAACCTGCTGCTTATTAATTTCATTTGGTGGCCCTTAGTTCTTATATTATGGGAATAAGTAAATAACTTTTCCTTATCCACTTTCTCCACATCACTCATGATTTTATATACCTATATCATATCCCCCCCTTAGTCTCCTCTTTTCCAAGCTGAAAAGTCCTAACCTCTTTAATCTCTCCTCATATGGGACCCGTTCCAAACCCCTAATCATTTTAGTTGCCCTTTTCTGAACCTTTTCTAGTGCCAGTATATCTTTTTTGAGATGTGGGCATACCATTGATTTATATAAGGGCAATAATATATTCTCAGTCTTATTCTCTATCCCTTTTTAATTATTCCTAACATCCTGTTTGCTTTTTTGACCGCCTCTGCACACTGCGTGGACATCTTCAGAGAACTATCCACGATGACTCCAAGATCTTTTTCCTGACTCATTGTAGCTAAATTAGCCCCCATCATATTGTATGTATAGTTGGAGTTATTTTTTTCCAATGTGCATTACTTTACATTTATCCACATTAAATTTCATTTGCCATTTTGTTGCCCAATCACTTAGTTTTGTGAGATCTTTTTGAAGTTCTTCACAGTCTGCTTTGGTCTTAACTATCTTGAGCAGTTTAGTATCATCTGCAAACTTTGCTACCTCACTGTTTACCCCTTTCTCCAGATCATTTATGAATAAGTTGAATAGGATTGGTCCTAGGACTGACCCTTGGGGAACACCACTAGTTACCCCTCTCCATTCTGAGAATTTACCATTAATTCCTACCCTTTGTTCCCTGTCTTTTAACCAGTTCTCAATCCATGAAAGGACCTTCCCTTTTATCCCATGACAGCTTAATTTACGTAAGAGCCTTTGGTGAGGGACCTTGTCAAAGGCTTTCTGGAAAGCTAAGTACACTATGTCCACTGGATCCCCCTTATCCACATGTTTGTTGACCCCTTCAAAGAACTCTAATAGATTAGTAAGACACGATTTCCCTTTACAGAAACCATGTTGACTTTTGCCCAACAATTTATGTTCTTCTGTGTCTCTGACAATTTTATTCTTAACTATTGTTTTGACTAATTTGTCCGGTACCGACGTTAGACTTACCAGTCTGTAATTGCCAGGATCACCTCTAGAGCCCTTTTAAAATATTGGTGTTACATTAGATAACTTCCAGTCATTGGGTACAGAAGCCGATTTAAAGGACAGGTTACAAACCTTAGTTAATAGTTCCGCAACTTCACATTTGAGTTCTTTCAGAACTCTTGGGTGAATGCCATCTGGTCCCGGTGACTTGTTAATGTTGAGGAGATTCCACCACCTCCCTAGGTAACCCATTCCAGTGCTTCACCACCCTCCCAGTGGAAAAGTTTTTCCTAATATCCAACCTAAACCTCCCTCACTGCAACTTGAAACCATTACTCCCTGTTCTGTCATCTGGTACCACTGAGAACAGTCTAGATCCATCCTCTTTGGAACCCCCTTTCAGGTAGTTGAAAGCAGCTATCAAATCCCCCCTCATTCTTCTCTTCTGCAGACTAAACAATCCCAGTTTCCTCAGCCTCTCTTCATAAGTTGTGCTCCGGCCCCCTAAACATTTTTGTTGCCCTCCGCTGGACTCTTTCCAATTTTTCCACATCCTCCTTGTAGTGTGGGGCCCAAAACTGGACACAGTTCTCCAGATGAGGCCTCACCAGTGCTGAATAGAGGGGAATGATCACGTCTATTCTGATCTGCTGGCAATGTTCCTACTTATACAGCCCCAAATGCAGTTAGCCTTCTTGGCAACAAGGGCACACTGTCAACTCATATCCAGCTTCTCGTCCACGGTAATCCCTAGGTCCTTTTCTGCAGAATTGCTGCCTAGCCATTCGGTCCCTAGTCTGTAGCAGTGCATGGGATTCTTCCGTCCTAAGTGCAGGACTCTGCACTTGTTCTTGTTGAACCTCATCAGGTTTCTTTTGGCCCAATCCTCCAATTTGTCTAGGTCTCTCTGTATCCGATCCCTACCCTCCAGCGTATCTACCACTCCTCCTAGTTTAGTGTCATCTGCAAACTTGCTGAGAGTGCAGTCCACGCCATCTTCCAGATCATTAATGAACAAAACCAGCCCCAGGACTGTCCCTTGTGGCACTCCGCTTGAAACTGGCTGCCAACTAGACATGGAGCCGTTGATCACTACCCGTTGAGCCCGACGATCTAGCCAGCTTTCTATCCACCTTATAGTCCATTCGTCCAGCCCATACTTCTTTAACTTGCTGGCAAGAATACTGTGGGAGACTGTATCAAAAGCTTTGCTAAAGTCAAGGAATAACACATCCACTGCTTTCCCCTCATCCACAGAGCCAGTTATCTGCTCATAGAAGGCAATTAGGTTAGTCAGGCATGACTTGCTCTTGGTGAATCCATGCTGACTGTTCCTGATCACTTTCCTCTCCTCTAAGTGCTTCAGAATTGATTCCTTGAGGATCTGCTCCATGATTTTTCCAGGGACTGAGGTGTGGCTGACTGGCCTGTAGTTCCCCGTATCCTCTTCTTCCCATTTTTAAAGATGGGCACTACATTATCCTTTTTCCAGTCATCCGGGACCTCCCGGCTCGTGAGATGCCCGGCTCATGAGACGCCAAGGGGTGCGGATGTCTGGAGTGCAGAAGCGAAGGGTGGTCAGAGGCCAGGAGGGCAGCAAAGCACAGGGTAAAAGGTGGTGCTGATGGGCCTTGGAGACACCTTGACACCCTTTTGTTGACTCTCGCCAGGGCTTTCAGGCAGGTAATGGAGCTGTTGGGGTGGGACTCATCTGGCTGAGTAACCAGTGAGTCACATGGTAACTATTCTGTGTGACTAGTTGTGTGTGGGGGGGGGAGCCCCCACGGTGCCTAGAGACGAGTTGGGTGTTGTCCTGAAAGTACAGGGTGAGCTGGCACCTGCCCCAGGTGCTTGGGTGCGAACGGCAGCTGTGATGGGGCCTGGCAGTCGGGGATGGGCTAGTACCGTTGGGTCTCCCAGTTACTGAGGTTAGGTGTGGCTGCGTCGTGTGTAGGTCTGAGGGTGAAGCGGCTCCTACCTCCGTGATGGGGTGTTGCTGAATTGCTGTCCTGACTCCACAATCTCAGCTGCTGCTTGGCCCCCAGAGCATTCCCTGCGGTTGGGCCTGGCCATATTTCTGGGGCATGGAAACTCTGACGTGGCCTGCTCTGCTCAGAGCTCTGACGACAGCCGGACAGCCCTGTTTCAGGAGAAGATGGGGCTGGAGAGACTCTCTCAGAAGGGATGTGTTCAGCCCAGCTACTGGGACCTGGGATGCTTTCAGCTCCTCCACGGCGGGATATTAGCACTAGCAGACAGCTGCCCCAGCCTAGTTGCCCCATGGGTGGTGGTGAGGAGCTCAGGGGGTCAGCGAGGGCTGCAGAAGGGGAATGGAGACTTGCCCCTGGACAGGGGTTGTCTGGGGCCCAGTGCTGTGACCTCAATCATCTCTGCTTCCTGACTGGGGGCTTTACGGGCTCTATCGTCCATGCTGAGTTAACTTGGGGGACTGGCACCCAGGTCTGGGCACCTGGACTGGCCTTGCCCGGGTGGGAGACTTAGGTCAGCCTAGCTACGTCACTCTGAGGTGTGAAAAACTCACCGCCTCAAGACAGAGTTCAGCCATCCTGAGCCCCGGTGTAGACACCGCTAGGTGGGTGGAAGAATTCTGTCAGTCTAGCGACCGCCTCTGCCGGGAATGGAGCAGGTACAGCAATCGGGAAAACCCCTTCCATCGCTGTAGCAAGTGTGTATGCTACGGCATTACAGAGGCAGAGCTGCGGTGTAGACAAGGGCCGAGTGTGGCACTCAAAGGGAATGTCAGGGGTCATTGACTTGTGCCCTGTCTCTTTATGGGTCGGAGAGCTGCTGACGAGGGAACACAGAGGGGAAGCAAGGAGAGTGGTGGTTGTGTCCCGGTGAGACTGAGCTGGCGTGGGGCTTAGGCAGGCTGCGTGTGTCTGTTGGCTTGTTAATATACCTGTTAAGTCTAATAGAACCTCTGTTTTTAAAACCATCCTTGGACTGGGAGTGTAACATTAACACCCACCCTGCAGAACCCTCCCTGCGTTCCTGTCCTTGCTGGGGTTGCACTGACTGGTCTGTGTCACTCGGACGTCTCCGGACACATCCCAGGGCTCTGAGTTGTGGGAAAACTTGTTTGTCCTTCTGGGCACACGGGGGAATTGTGGGAAGGCGTTTGTCACGGAGTCACCGGGCCGATGCTCTGGAGCTGCTCTGTATGAAGCCAGTCAGGACTCTGTCGCCAGGGCACGAAGTTTACATGGCTTCCCCTTCCCGGGTCTGACCTCGGAGCATTCAGCATCCCCTTCTCACACCGTGCGCTTCCCACAGCGAGTCTGCCTGGGCGGGGCTCTTGGGGAAGCCAGAGGGCCCTGCACCCAACTCTGCAGTCAGTTGTGACTCTGACAGCTGGAAAAACAGAAGGTTTATTAGTCAACATGTACACAGCGTAGAACAGAACTTGTTAGCACAGGAATCAGTGACTTTCTGCCAAGTCCATCATGGGGAAACCCTGAGCCAGACGCCCAGGACACCCCCTCCTCGAGTCCCCCACAGCAGACTGAACTGGACCCAGCTGCCTGGCCTCAGACATCCCCATTGCTCCTTCTCTGGTCTTTGTCTTGCTTCCCAGGCAAAGTGTCACCTGGTCACATCCCACTTCTGGCTCTCAGGTTAAGGGCACCATCCATCGCTTACAGGCAGGCAGCTGGAGCAGCCTCACCGGCCCCCGAGGGTCTCGGGAAAAGTCACACCTTTATCCCCACTACCCAGCCATTGGTGCAATACACAGGGAAACTGAGGCACACAGTATTCACGCAAAACAGTAAGACTCACATACAACACAATAAGGAGGAAAACCCCACTTTCTTGCAGCATTGAAGGATTATCAACACTCAGGTGATCTAGCCGGTCTCCTCCCTGAAAGCAGGCAGCTTACCAACCTGAGTGAAAGCAGCATGTGGCCTGCTGGGGCCATAGGCTAACCCAGGTGCAAAGCTGCCACCACCCTCCAGTGAGAGGGTTGGTGTGTGGAAAGGAGGTGGTTGGGGCAACACCCATCCCAGCCTGTGCTCATTCTGCAGTGAGAATAGCCCGATTGCTCCTGGAAGCTCCAGTCTCTGCTGGGTTTGTCTCAGCGTTGTGCAATCTGGAGCGGTGGCTTTGTGCTGGAGCAGCTCTGGGCACTGGACCAGCGCTGCTGGCTCCTGCAGAGGCTCAGCTCTGGCCTGCGTCTGTGGAGCTTCTTAACTCCTTGACCCGGGGCTAAACCCAGGCCTGCTCTGCTTACAGATGCTGCCAGCAGGGGCTGTTGGTCGGCCAAGCCTCAGGAAGGGTTTCTGAACTCCCCAGAGCTCCCCTTGAGCCAGCAATGGGGAGAAAGCAAAACCCTGTCTGCAACGAACTCTCTGCTTTTCTTTAGCTGCATTACTTAACACGTTGTGAATCTGGCACCGCTCCCCCTGCAGAACAGAAGGGGATTGTCTCCCAGGAAGGCACTGGGAGTAGAGGGGGTTTAGAAGGGACATGCGCAGTTCGAAGCTGCAGCGAGTGGGGTACGCTGCCAGGGTGACTCTCCTGGAAGCCTGGGCCAGCTTCGTGGTGCTGTCGCTTCCCATCCTGCTGCTGCCCATGTGCGGAACCAGCAGAAATCCTGCGAAAACCCAACCTCTAGCTTGACCGTTCCAGTTTTTGGCAAAAGTAAATTTCAGATTTCCACCATTGACTGCTCATGCTGTGCTGGGGAGAGACATACGCCATTTGCTTTTGAGTCTGTTCCTTGATCCGGGACTTTATGTAGCTGTAACCAGAGCACAACCTGCAAATGCTAGCTAGAGCAGCGCTTCTCAAACGTTTTAATGGGGTCGCCAGGGCTGGCGTGAGACTGGCTGGGGCCTGGGGCCAAAGCTGAGTCCCCACTGCCTAGACTCAGGCTTCGGTTTCAGCCCGGAGTGGTGGGGCTCGGGTTACAGGCCCCCTGCCTGGGGACAAAGCCCTTGGACTTCGGCTTTGGCCCCCCTGCCCGGAGCAGCAGGGCTCAGGTGGGCTCAGGCGTCGCTCCCCCGTCCTGGGGTCGTGTCGTAACTTTTGTTGCAGTGCAATGAGGTTTGAGAATCCCTGGGCTAGAGCACCGGAGCTGTGGGGGGAGCTGCACCGGTAGTTACAGTGCAAAGGGCAGAGGGTCTCTGCAGCCCAAAGAGCGGCTACTCAGAAGGAATTTCCCGAACTTTAGCGAATGGGAATTTAACAGATTTCCTGATTTGTTTGCACAAATCACACATTAAAAGAGCCACCTCTGTCCAGAGAACTTTGTTTTGCCAGGATTAGGTAACAGAACATGCAGAAGAGAACTAGGGCTTATAGTGGAGCACAGACTTACTAAGAGTAAACGATCCAATGCAGTTGTGAAAAAGGCTAGTGTGTGTGAACGGGAGCGTCGTGTGTAAGACGGGGGAGGTATTTGTCCCACTCTGCTTGGCCTCATGGGGCCTCCGCTGGAGTCCGGGGTCCGGTTCTGGCTGCTGCGCTTTAGGAAAGTGGATAAATTGGAGACAGTCCAGACAAGAGCAACAA
Organism: Terrapene triunguis; assembly: GCF_002925995.2. Taxonomy (NCBI): domain Eukaryota; kingdom Metazoa; phylum Chordata; order Testudines; family Emydidae; genus Terrapene; species Terrapene triunguis. The sequence goes on along the minus strand of NW_020664629.1, from coordinate 271,146 downwards.
AACTGATCAAAGGTTCAGAAAACCTGTGAGGAAAGGTTAAAAAACTGGGTGTGTTTAGTCTTGAGAGAAGAAGACTGAGGGGGGCTGACGACAGCCTTCGGATGGGTTATTACGGGCTGTTATAACGAGGATGGGGATCACTTGCTCTCTGAGGGCAGGACAAGCAGCAATGGACTTGATGTGCAGCCAGGGAAACCTAGCCAGCTTTCCTAGTATCCAGGAGAGTTCAGCTCTGGAACAGGCGGCGCTGGGAGGCTGTGGAATCCCAGCACTGGGGGTTTTAAGCCCAGGTTGGACAGACCCTGTCAGGGCTGGTTTACGTGGGTCTGCGTCAGTGCAGGGGCTGGCGGCGATGACCTCGAGCCCAACGTTTCTAGGATTCGATCTGCGACTGAAGTAAATGACGAGCGCCGCTTACTTCCCTGTAACATGGTAAAGTCAAGCTAAACCCGTGGTCCCCAAACCTTTTCTGTCATATCCCCCCTTACCCATAATGGAATTTGTTTGTGCCCCCCCCCCCCGGGGAGTTACAGGGCCAGAGCCACAGTCGAGAGCTGGGGCTGGAGTGGGAGCTGGGGGCTGAGGCTGGGGCTGGAACTGGGGCCAGGGGCGGGGCCAGAGTGTAGCTGGGTGGGGCTCCCTCCCCACCCCCCTTGGGGGCTGGCCCAGGCCCTGCCGCGCCCCATAGTCTGGGGACCACTGAGCTGGCCGGACTCTGCTCAGCACGAACACACCCAGTGAAGAACCTGCTGGAGGCTGGCTCTGAGCAGCACAGCTGGGCCTGGGGCATTGCTCGAGTGTCTGTGACCCAGCGTCAGGGAGGTGCTCTGGGAGTGTGGCTAACGCGAGCCGGACTAGCGAGCCCTTGTCTCAGCAAAGGCAGCCCAGAACTTCGGCCCGGCTGAAGGGGATGGGAAGCGACGCCCATTTATTTCCTGGGAGCTGTATCTTGCTGGGACCCTTAGCAGCAGAGCTGGACATTGCAGTAACTGCAGGGGAAAATGACTCTCCCACAGCACGTGCGCTGCCCCCCAAGCGTGCGAATGCTGCAGAGCCCCCGGCTCCAAACGGGCTCAGCCAGTGAGCCTCAGATCTGCTGAGTCTGGGCTGGAGCCTGGTGACTTCCAGGCAGACGGGAGTTCTGCTCTAGGCGCGTGGGAGGCAGGGAGGGCACCAAACCCAGAAATTGTCCCTCATCTTTCCCTCCCCCTCCTGGCGTGGGCTGCATGGGGGAGGCTCCTCCTGCTGTGCCTGCACTGGTGCGGTGGGGCGGGGGGTAGGAGGGAGTGACAGGGTGAGCTCTAGTGCAGACAAGGCGTCGTTATCTTTCCACGGGCCTGGCTCAGAGCAGGTGGCTAAAGTGCTGGGGGCTCCCTTGCCCTTGGGCCCCCTGTTGCTCCCCACAGGAACACTGGTGCACACAAGGGTCTGAGCGGGGGGTGTTGGCCCAGCAAGTCTACCTGGGGGCTTCCCAGCAGGCTTCTCCAGAGCAGACTGGCTCCCTCGCCCCATGCAGGTGCCCTGGTTAATGCTGTTTGTCTTGGCTGCAGATGGCAAGGCGTACAGCTCCGACGAAGAGAAGCTGGAGGTGAAATCGGCAGAGACCCCGTGCAGTGAGAGGGAAGAGGAGAGCTCCGCACCTGACAGTGAGGATGAGAGCTTCCTGGATGGGAGCAGTGCCAGCTGCCTGGGGCCCAAGGCCAAACCCAAGAGCAGCTCCGGTGGGGAGCAGGCACCCCCCGGCTCCAACCCGGGGAAGAGCCGCCGGAGGCGCACGGCCTTCACCAGCGAGCAGCTGCTGGAGCTGGAGAAGGAATTCCACTGCAAGAAGTACCTGAGCCTGACGGAGCGCTCGCAGATCGCCCATGCCCTCAAGCTCAGCGAGGTGCAGGTCAAGATCTGGTTCCAGAACCGCCGCGCCAAGTGGAAACGCATCAAAGCCGGCAACGTCAACAACCGCTCTGGTGAGCCCGTCCGCAACCCCAAGATCGTGGTGCCCATCCCCGTGCACGTCAACAGGTTCGCCGTGCGCAGCCAGCACCAGCAGATAGAACAGGGCAGCCGGCCCTGAGCCCTGCCACATGCTCCGGGCTCCAGCTCAGAAACTCTGTGGGAGGGAAAACGCCAAATGCCCCTGGCTGCAAACTAGCAGGCACGTGCCATGTCTTGCAGAGGGGCCTGCCTTGCATGGCCGAGTGGGCCCAGGGCTGACCAAGCTCCCACTCCCGACGCTGCAGCAAAGGGAGACGCTCCAGTGCAGACCCTTGGGGCGGTGCTGCAGGGGGAGTTTTAACTATTTGTGCTCCAGCCACTGCTCACAAACCTCTCTGTAAATATCCCTTATTTATTCTGTGTAAAGTCTGTACATATGGGATTGTGTGTGTCTGTCCGTCTGTCTGGGGGAGTGCGGGTCTGCCTCCGGGAGGGATGGGGCTCTAGCTGGCGCTGGGCTCCTGTGTGCAATGATCAGTCTGTGGGTTCTCCAGGCCCCCTACCTCCGCATGCCGCCCTCTCTTCCCCCATCCCCTCCTCCCTGCAGCAGGGCAGGGTTGCACAGAAGGGGTGGATGGCGTACGTATTCTCACTGTCCATAAGGTATCACTGTGACTGGCTGCGTCTGTGCCCCATCCATGTATAGTCGTGATTTCAATAAATTATTTTCTATGGAAAGGAAACCAGATTCTTCCCTGCCTGCCTCCCTGAAAGGAGACGCTCTGCCTGGATATCATGCCACATGCCGCAGAGGTGGGAGGGGGCAGAGGGGGAAGCAGCTCTCAGCCAACGTGTGGACATGCTGGAAATGCCCCACACTAACACAGCACGGTGCAAAATCAACATGGTGCGTATTACATGGGTTAAAACCTGGCTGATCTCCAAAGGTAACTGGTCCCAAGGAGCTTCCTGGGTGAGATCCCACAGGATGGGACTGTTCTTGGGCTAACGCTAGTTCAAATCTTACTAATGATCTAATGAAGAACATAGCCAATTATTGCAGGTGCCACAAAGCCAGCCGGAGTGGGAGTCGCTGGGGTAAGTCAATGACACAGCGCAGTCGGGATTGCTCATGGAAACAAAATGGGCTTTAATACACCTCAGTGCAAGGTACCTGGAAATAAGGTGTCACCTTCCCCAGCCAGGGGAACTAACCATGAAACGGTGGATTCTCCATCCCTGACAAGTGGGTGTTTTGCTAACAGACCCGCTCTGGGAATCAGTTGTGGGGAGTCCTAGGGCCTGCTCTATGGCCGCTCAGCCTAGATCGACAGTCCCCACTGAGCTTGGGGCATCTCTAAGGTCACAACTAGGAACAAGGACAGTAGGTCATGCCGCTGGGGGGAGGGGCAAGTCTTTCCTGGAAATCCCTTGCAAAGGGCTCCGGTCAAGGTAGAAACCAGTTGATTTGGGCTCCTGGGGGCATGCTGTGGCTAACCTTAAAGAGGCTAATGAGAGGTCTAAGCAGGGGACTTTCCATTACGACTGGGAGGTGGGATTACCTGTTGGTGCAGCAGGAGTGGGACCATCACGGGATCCTGTCTCCAGGTCTGGGGTTGACACTGGAACAAGGATGTTGCTTAGCTGGAAGGGGCTCAGAAGAGCTACAAGGATGAGTCAAGGGCTGGAGAACCTGCCACTTAGGGAGACTGAAGAAACTCCCTCTACCAGAAGGAGATTCAGAGGTGACTTGATCATGGTTGACGAACACCGCCAGGGCAAGAGGCTTTCTGCTCACAGACTGCGCTTCCCCCTGCCGGCTGAAGGCAGAGTGATACCTGGGGGCTGGAGCAAAACAAATTCAAAGCAGACACTTTCAAGCGAGGGTTACCCACCAGTGGGTCAGCTGAGCTGGGGCCAGGGGGTTCTCTGTCACCCTGTCTGTCGGCAGCGTGGTCGTCTGGGAATGGGCCACGGGATGGATCACTTGATGATTCCCTGTTCTGTCCGTTCCCCCTGGGGCACCTGGCATTGGCCACTGTCGGAAGACAGGACACTGGTCTAGCTGGCCCTTTGGGCTGACCCAGTGTCGCCGTTCTTATGGCCATGTTCTGCCTCAGACAGCAGGGGAGGGGAGCTGAATGCAGGTCTCACCGGGTGCAAGTCGCTGCCTCGGGCTCTACAGGAGCCCCGACGGGATGCTCCGAATTGTCTCTTGTGCCCTGAGATCGGTAACTTGATGAACGTGTCCGGGTAGCCTGCCCTGCCCGGGGCGGATGAGAAAAGGGGGAGTCGCTTGTTTTCCTCAGAGGCTAGTAACCCCCATGAGGGTCATAGATCTCAAGCCAGAGTGACCCATCCTCCCCGATCTGTCTGGCCTCCCACAGAGCCCAGGGCTGCTGGCATCCAACCTGAGCTGGAGCGGGGCCCCTAGACATCCCCCTCAGGCAGCAGCCAGTGCTCCCCACAGCCCTTTGGGGCGAGGAGCTGGGTGTGCTGGCGAGCCCTGATGTCGTCAGCTGAAATGCCCACTCGCAGTGTGGCGGACGCACGCCTGAGGCACACTTAGCAGCGTTCCTGTCAAACGTCTCTGTGGGCACCCAGCCACTGAGTCCTACAGCAGAGAGGCCAAAGGACACATTTGCACGGAGCGCCAGGACGGGCACGCAGGTGGCTCCGCCCAGGGTCATTAATAACACATTACCTGATGGCCAAGAAAGGCAGCTGTACTGGTTTAAAACCTGACCTGGTTCAGAGGGGGAGTGAAGGCAGCTGTTAAAAAAAACCATAAATGGCTGAAAGGGGACGTTGATACTAATGACCATCAATCAGAAACTAGGAACAGCCCCACATAGCTAAGGAAAGCAAAAGGCACAAGGCGAAATCACTGGCCAGCAGCGAGAAGGACCGTGAGGATTTTTTGATGTGCATTAGGAACAAAAAGAATCCTAGCCTTGGTATTGGTTCAGTACGAGATGGAACCGGTGGCATTGGCGATAATAATGCAGCAAAGGCAAACGTGTTCAATAAATATTTCTGTTCTGTATGTGGGGGGAAACCAGGGGTGTAGTTATGCCATATGCTATTGATGGCACTCACTCCATTTCACTAATCGCTCAGGAGGATGTGAAAAAGCAGCTACTAACCTTAGACATTTTTAAACAAACAGGTCTGGATGACTTGCATCCAAGAGTTTTAAAAGAGCTGGCTAGGCACCCGCTGACCCATTAATGGCGATTTTCAATAAGCCTTGGCACTCTGGGGAAGTGCCAGCAAGTGAAAATTGTGCCAATATTTCAAAAGGCTAAATGGGAGGACCCAGGTAATTCTAGGTCTGCCAAGCTGACATTGAGCCCCGGCAAGATAATGGAGTGGCGGATAAGGGACTTGCTTAATAAAGGATTAAAGGTGGGTAATGTAATTAACATCAATCAACATGGGGTTATGGAAAATAGACCCTGTCAAACTAACTTGATAGCTTTTTTTGGTGAGCTTACAAATTTGGTCGATAACGGTAACCGTGCTGATGGAATAGAGTTAGACTTCTGTAAGGCATTTGATGTGGTACTGCACAACATTCTGATGAACAAACTAGAACAATACATTAGACAGCTCAGTGATCGGGCTGAGACTGTTGTCCCTGAGCAGGTGGGGGTTCTATGGGGGGGCGGGTCCTTGCCCTACACTAGTTAACATTTTTATCAATGACCTGGAAGAAAACATTAAAGCACGACTGATAAAGTTTGGCAATGACACATGGATTGGGTGGGGGTGCGGGGCACAATAAGGACGAGCACAGGTCACTGGGTCAAGCTGTCCTGCAGTGGCTCAAGAGGGTAAGGACCAACCTCAGGGCAGACTGCTGGGAACCAGCACACAAACCCCAAATTGGCTGTGAGTTCTAGACTTAGATTTCACCAACTATCAAGTGTAAACTCCTCAGGCACTATCACAGGGAGTCACAGACAGTCCCCTTCTGTACTCCGATCTGGCTTGCCACACAGGTGAGCCTGCCTTTGTGACAGCAGGTCCCTTCCACCAAAACTCACAGCGAGCTTCAGGTTACTCCCAGTTCCAGCAAACCAGTCACTTACCCCAGGTCAGCTGCACTTTAGATCTCACACCAAAGATAACGCTTGTAGCCAATCCTATAATAAACTAGCTACAGCTTTATTAGATTGGAAAAGAAAATGAGCGTTCTTTACAAGTGAAAGCAGGTAAACATACACACACAAATGAGTTACTGTCACGGATCCACAGGCCCACTGCTCTGGAGCGGTCTCTGGGAGGAGCCAGACCCCCTTAGGGTCACAGTCTTTCAGTAGGGCAAGCCACTTGGCTTCACTGCCTCCTGGGACTGAACCTCGGAGCCTTCAGCACCCCTGCGCCACACCGTGAGCTCCCTTCAATGAGTCCACTTGAGATGGGCACCTGCGGGAGACTTGTACCCCCAAAGGGAGCCATGCACCCCCACCTTCAGCATCTGCCGTGATGCTCGGCTGGCACTGGAAAAGTGGTCAGGTTTATTAGATGTCAAGAACATGGCATAGACAGTCCTTGGTTAGCACAGAGAACAGAACGTTACGGCCTGGTTCATCTTGGGCAGCCCAGAGCCCTCTGACCCCTATTCTGTCCCAGTCCAAGGGAGTCTCTAGATATCAGCAGCCCACGCTTAACAACCCCCCACCTCAGTCCTTTGTTCTAGTTCCTGGGCAAACCCAGCTGGCTTCCTGAGGAGGGGTGGGCCAGCCACCCTAGGTACCAAATGTCCAGACAGTTAGAGTGGCCCTGGCCCAGACAGTGGGTGTCCATCATACCTGAGCTCTGGGTCTCTGCAGTGAGTAAACAACCTTTTCCTGCCACCTAACTAACAATGCAGCACATGGGGAAACTGAGGCACACACAATATTCATATAAAATATTACAGAAAATTCCCACTCCATCACAGTTACAGTCTTAAGTTTCCAAAGGTAATACAAGCTCTGATCATAAACAAGCTCTATGTGTCCTTTAGGGCTAAGCCAGACTAAGTTGCTGGGGATCCCTTGCTTATGCCTAGAAACCTTTCAAGCAGCAATGAGATCCAGGGCCTCCTTGTTATTTCCTTCCCCCCATCTTCTCTGAGCTGCAAACTCAGCTGGTGGAAGGAATTCACTTGTAAGATTTATCTTCACGGCAGTGCGGGGTAGAGTAAACAACCAAGTCTTTTATGCTCTTTAATGTTCCTCTCTAGTCTGTCTGATTTCACTGGGCCTCCTTTGCCAGGCAGGACAGACACCGTCTGTTGGCGAGTAGCACGTCACACCAGTTAATGGCTTTTCGTGTCTCATGAGTGGCTCGCTGTGCAAACCCGCAAATGCGGCATCATAACGAGGGGTACGGCTAGTCTGTGAGATTACCGCGGGCAGCAGTTTACAAGCATTCCATAGTCTAAACACTAAACCCAGTCTTACAAGTCCAGCCCCTGTTGCCACGGTACTAACACACAGGTGAGCCAGAGAGGTTCCACCTATGGGTTTGTCAGTGGAGACATGAGGCTGTTGGCATGAGCTGGCACCTGGTCCGCCAGTCTCACAGCTCGGTAAACTGGGCACAAGCAAACACAATCATTGTAATGCAGTTAAATGTAAATCTATACAGCTAGGCACAAAGCATGTGAGCCACACTTACAGGATGGGGGACTCTGTCCTGGGAAGCAGGGACTCTGGAAAAGCTTTTTTTTTGGCCTGGGGGGGGGCATCAATCAGAAGAACATGAGTTCCCAGTGCAATGTTGCAGCCCAAAGGGCGAATGCGATCCTGGGACGTTTAAACAGGGGCATGGGACGTAGGAGGCAGGGAGGTTATTTTACCTGTGTACGTGGCACTGGTGCGACCGCTGGCAGAATCCTGTGCCCAGGTTTGGTGCCCACAATTCAAGAGGGATGTTGATCAATTGGAGCGTGTTCAGAGAACAGCTATGAGGATGGTTAAAGGATTGGCATACGTGCCTTAGACTCAAGGAGCTCTGGCTACTTAGCTTATCAAAGAGAAGGTTATGGGTGACTGGATCAGTAACTACATGAGGACAAACTATTAAATAACGGGCTCTTCAGCATAGCAGACAAAGGTCTAACATGAGTCATTGGCTGGAAGTTGATGCTGGGCAGATTCAGGCAGGCATTAAGGTGAACATGTCACAGTGAGGGTTAGAAGGGTCGTGGTGGATTTGCCATCTGCCAGCTCTTTAAAACCAGCTCTTGGCTGCAGGTTTGCCAGACCTGCTCATTTGAAAATACTCTAACTTTTGTAGCTGCTGTTTACCCCCGTCCCGCGACCCTAGAAGAATGGAAGGAGGGTTAGCAGTCCTGAAGTGGCAAAGAGTCTCTGAGCAGCCCCCTACCTCTGCGGGAGTCTGAGCAGAGCGCACAGCGTGAGAGACAGAAATGCTGGAACCCAGCGGCTCAGGCTCAGAGGCAGCGTGGCCCATCCTTGTGGAACAGCGTGACACACTAAAGGGGTACCCCAAGGAGCCCCTCTAAAGGCCAGGGCAGAGCACAGACCCTGCAAATCTGGGCCACAATCACCATCGCCGCTGGCTCTTGCTCTGGGCAAAAGGAGGGAACCTTTCCTGGGAGCTGACCTTGCTCCGATCCAGCGTCCGCCTGCCATGCCCTGCCCTTGGGGGAACATGATCCCTGGCTGCTCCAGCGGGGGCCAGCAATACGGCCTGAAGGGACAGCACCCCTGCGGCCGAGGGCAGTGGCTTTGGCTTTCTCTTCATCACTCTCCACTGCATTTGGCTGAGGAAATGGATTGGACAACGCCTGCCGCTTTGGGGGGTGAGTGAAGGCGGCTCCAGGTGCAGCTCTGCGAACCTGGACAATCAGGGTAGGCTGGGAGCACAGAGTTCTGCCCAGCGAAGTGAATGTCACCCTCCTGCCAGGCAGGATCAGCAGCAACAGGGGCCAGGGGAAGTATGGGGGCGGTGGGGTGTGTGTGTGTGTGTGTGTGTGTGTGTGTGTGTGTGTCATCTTCAAATTACAAAACAAAACCAGCTTGAGCCCCCCCGCCCCCAAAATCTGGGGAACTAGGCAGCTCCCGCTGGGCGCCACTAGGCAATACTCCCCCCTTTAACACATCCCTCCCCTACATCCCACTCGGCTGCCTGAGGTCTGTGACATCCCAGAGGCCAGGGCGCAGTCAGGCGGGGTCAGCCCCAGCCCTGTGAGGGGCAGGTAGTGGGGCGACTGCTGCTGCCCCGTGGCACAGCCTCTGCTTCTCAGCCCCAGGCTGCCTCTGTGTCCCCAGGCCAGTCCCACAGCACCTTGCCCGGCTGGCAGTGACCACAGCTCTCCCCTTTGCTGGGCTGAGGGGGCTTGTGCTGCTGCATCTTTTGCCACAAGGCCATTGTTAACCACGATGCCATGAGCTAAGGTGTTCTTAGTGATGTCTGCTCTCTCACTGCCCCGCCTACTCTGCACTGCATCTCACTGCAACCGTAGCTACATGCCGGAAACCCCAGCCCTGAGCAAACAGATCAGCAATGGCAGGTTAGCAGTTACCAAGAAGAAAGACCCCAGGACTATTCAGCTTTCTGTGAACACTGGAGGAGCAAAATACCATCTAGGAACCTCGAACACTCTCCTCACTGCCTATTCTAATATCCCTCTGTCACGGAGTCCCCGGGCGATGCTCTGGAACTGCTCCCCACAAAGCCAGGCAGGACTCTGGGGAGCCTCCTCTCCCTTGGAGCAGACTGTCTCCAGGGCAAGAAGCTCACACGGCTTCACCTCCTGGGTCTGACCTTGGAGCATTCAGCATATGCCCCTCCGTGCGCTTCCCACAGCGAGTCCGCCCAGGCGGGGTCCCGGGGAAGCCAGAGGGTCCTGCACCCCCGCTTCGCAGTCAGACGTGACTCTCGGCCAGCCAGTAAAACAGAGGTTTATTAGATGACAGGAACACGGTCTAAAACAGAGCTTGTAGGTACAGAGAACAGGACCCCTCAGCCGGGTCCATTCTGGGGCCCAGCGAGCCAGACAACCCCGTCTGCCCTCACTCCACGTCCGCAGCCAGCTCCAAACTGAAACCCCCTCCAGCCCCTCCTTTCTGGCCTTTGTCTCTTTCCCGGGCCAAGAGGTCACCTGATCTCTTTGTTCTCCCACACCTTTAGCATCCCCTTGCAGGAGGGAAGGGCCTGGTCATTAGTTGCCAGGAGACAGAGTATCAGCCATTTATGCACACTGGAGACTTAAGAACTGCATAGGGAAAACTGAGGTACCCACCCAGTATTCAGAGAAGACATTAAGAACAGTCCCACTTCATCATACCCTCTCCCCCACTTTCTTTTGGCTACCATGCCATGCTTAGTGAGTGAGGTTAAGATTATGGTGACACCCCCCTCCCCAGTCAGGGTATATTAAATACAGTTCTGCAGCCTGTCAGTCATACAATAAGGATAACAACATTTCATTCCTCCTGCTTCCAGGAATTAGGTGAATTTTATCCCAAAATGGCCAAAATTGATCTTGGCAAAGTAGGTGTGTCTAGGCAAATAAGATCTGCTCACAAGGTCCTTTTCTCTAGTTCATCAGTCGATGGCCAGAGAGCGAACTCGTGGAGCCCATCGGATTACATCCGTAAAGCCGCAGGCCTCTACCAAGGCTACTGAAAGCCCGGGCCACAGGCCCACATCGTAGCACTTCCTGTAGGGTGCATGAAACGACAGCTACAGAAACCAAACAGCTCCTGCACCCGCAGAGCTGCCTGGCCTGGTGGGAGCCGTCTGCACTGCGCTAAGCGGTACGGAGATACGCACAGCACAGCTGGGGCCATGTTCCTGCCTGAGGCGGTAACAGCAGCACGCAAAGGGGGTGCAGCGCCGCCCTTTGAAATGCATCGTCCAACCTGCAGTCCAAGCAAGAGCCCCTCCCCAGCGATTCCTGCCCCCAGAGCATCCCCTCTGCTTGAGCTGGAGTGGGTCCGAGAGAGCAGGACAGAGGGGAGATGCCAAGGCACAGACCCAACTCCAGCCCTAGGGCAGTTGGCCCAAAGTCTCACTCTTACAGATTTGTGCCTCTTTCCACTCTGAATTTGTCTAACTTCAGCTTGCACCCATGGGATGACATTCTGCCTTTTCCTCCAGCTACTCCCTGAAACCTCCTTCCCACGCAGCCAAGTCACTTCTGATCCTTCTCTCAGCTACACTAAAGCGCTTGTGCTTCTTTAGTCTCGCACCTCAAGACAGGTTTTCCAGCCTTCCAATCCCCTTGTAGCGCCTTCCTGAGCCTTTCGTGGTGGGCTAGTGAGGGTCCCTCTGGCTCAGTGGGATGCCCTGTCCCCTCACGCCACCTTTCCAATGGTTCCATGTCGTGTTTGAAGGGCGTACCCAGAACTGGACACAATATCCAGGCCCGGTTTCACTAATGGCATAGACAGACGTAACATTGCCTCCTTGCTCCTTCTTACTAGTCCTTGCTTATTGTCATGGAGTGTTGGGGGAGACAAGGCCCTGCACCCCGGCTTCCTGCGATTCACCATGACTCTCAGCCAGCCAGTAACACAGAAGGTTTATTTAGATGACAGGAACACAGTCCAAGACAGGTCTTGCAGGTACAGATAACAGGACCCCCGCAGTTAGGTCCATCTTAGGGGGCAGGCAGGGAGGCCAGAGCCCCGTTGGGAGGCCAGAACCCCATCTGGGCTCTCCTCCATTTCCCCAGCCAGGTCCAAACTGAAACTCCCTCCAGCGTCTCTCACTCAGCCTCCCCCTGGCTCCTCCCCCGCCTTTGTCCAGTTTCCCGGGCACAGGTATCACCCGGCCCCAACCCCCTTCCTGGGTTCTCATGTTATGTGCTCAGGTATTGTCCCTCAAGGAAAGTCTCCCATCCCCAATGCTGACAGTCCCAGCAAAACTCCCCTGCAACCTTCCCAGGCCAACACTCCCCACTCAGCATTCAAAGACCACATTAAGAACATTCCCACTTCGTCACACCTCTCCCCCCTTCGAGACCGAACTGAGCGGGGTCACTTCAGCCAGTGACCTGGGGAAGTTCGAACCTACCCACGTTCCCATGGATGCCCCAGCAGCTCTCCCCTTCCTTGGTGAGAATTACACCAGACCCTTCCAGTTTCACACCCCCCTTAGGTCGGGGGTGCTCGATGGCACTCGTAGTCCGCATGTGGGAAGGCTTATGCGGCCCGTGCCCTTTTTCCACCCCAATACCCCTGGGGTTCAAACTGGGATGGGGTCTTCTCCCAGCGTTCCAGTCTGGAGGTCGGTGATTCGGGCTCTCTTGGTTCAGAGCCCCCCTTTTGACCTTGGCCACCCTCTGGAAAGGCTCCTCTATGATGGGCAAGGGTCCTAAAGCCGTTTTCTCCTTGTCCCGGGCCTTCCTCCCCCTCTGACAGGGGTCACAGGATCGGCAGTACTGTCGGACAGTAATAAAGACCCCAGTCCAGTAAAAGTTCTGTAGCAGCCTCTGCCGGGTACGCCAGGTTCCCTGGTGCCCTGAGAGGGGAATGTCATGGGCCTGGTACAGCAGCTGGCGGCGATACTTCTGGGGTACCACCAGCTGCCTCCTGATCCCCCCCGACTCCATTTTCCCTGGGGGAGCCCATTCTCGGTACAGTAACCCCTTCTCCCACAAGAACCTTTTCCGGCACCCTCTCCCCATGGTCTGTACGGCACTGAGGTCGGCCAGGTCCCTTATCTTCCGCAAGGAGGGATCTTTCTGCAACTCGGCCTGGAACTCAGTATCTGGGACAGGGATGGGGACCTGCTCTCTCTCGTCGGCTGGGTCTGAAGCTGCAGCCTCCCTGAGCCATGTCCCTGGGCGTTCCCTCCCCACCGGGGTAGGGTCCTGCGCCTCAGGCAAGGCACCCTTCCCGTTGTCAGGGTGCAGTGCCCCTCGCCGGCTCTGGCTACGGGTCATGACTAGGGCACCCTGGGAGCTGCTTGGCCAGTCCTCCAGGTCCCCCCCCCCATTAACACCTCAGTGGGCAAATGGTGGTGCACCCCCACTTCCTTGGGGCCCTCCTTGGCCCCCCATTTCAGATGTACCCTCACCACGGGCACCTTGAATGGGGTCCCGCCCACCCCCATCAGGGTCAGATAGGTGTTGGGCATCACCCAATCTGGAGCTACCACCTCGGGCCGGGCCAGCGTCACCTTGGCGCCCGTATCCCAGTATCCATTGACCTTCCTCCCATCCACCTCCAGGGGAACAAGGCACTCGCTCCGCAGGGACAGCCCCGCACCCACCCTGTAAATGGAGAACCTTGAGTCCGGGGCATCCAGCCCTCCAGAGGAGTTGACCTGGGGCCCTCCTCTCTCCTGAGCAGTTGATAAGCTGCCAGCCCCCCTTGCCTGGGAAGCCGGCCCCTCGTCCGGCTTGGTCTCTACCCAGTTAACCCTGTGTGGGTTCGGTCTGCTCAGTCTGTCCCTGAGCTTGTGGCCTCTCTGGGCACAGTAAATAGCAGCCCATGTCCTGTTGGCCCCCTCGAGCCGGTCGGTTGTCCCTGACGCTGGGCGTTCCCCTTGGGAGGGGATTCCCCATATTCCCCCTTCGGGAGGTACCAGGGTGACTCTCTCTCTGCATCGCGGCGGGCCTGTTCCTTTGGGACTCCTCCCTGCTACCCCCTGACCGGCTCTTCACAAACTCATCGGCCAGCCGCCCTGAGTGTCGCGGGTTCTCTGGCTTTTTGTCCCTCAACCACAGCCTCAGGTCGGATGGGCACCGCTCATACAGTTGCTCTAGTACGATCAGTTTAACCAGGTCCTCCTTCTTCTGGGCCCCATCTGCCCACTTGCTGGCGTATCCCTCCATGCGGACGGCTAGTTGCAGATATGAGATCTCAGGGGTTTTATCCTGACTCTGGAACCTTTCCTGGTACATCTCAGGAGTCAGCCCAAACTCACGGAACAGGGCCTTTTTGAATAGTTCGTAGTCCCCTTTCTCCGCCTCGTCCAGTTGGCGGTACAATGCCACGGATTTGGGGTCCAGTAAGGGGGTGAGAACCCGGAGTCTGTCCGCAGGATCAACCTGGTGCAGCTCGCAGGCCGTCTCAAAGGCATCCAGGAAGTCATCCATGTCCTCCCCCTCCTTACGTGGGGCCAGGATGCACTTATCAAAGCTCTGTGCAGTCTTGGGTCCCCCCTCACTCACCGCAGCCGGGGGCTCGCTGCCCCTCAGCCTCACCAGCTCCAGTTCATGCTGCCTCTGTTTCTCTTTCTCCTCCAGTTAATGCTGCCTCTGTCTCTCATTCTCCTCCCGTTCATGCTGTCTCTGTTGTTCACGATCCTCCAGCTCTCTCAGTTTTAGCTCTTTTTCCCATTCCAGCCGCTTCCGCTCCACGGATGCCGAGCGTCGCCAGGAGGATCCCCTGCTGGCCGGGGGGGTCACGGCGCCCTCGGTATTTGCTGGGCTCCTCCCCACCCTTCCCCTAGGCATAGGAAGGAGGGGTCTCGGGAAGCCCTCAGCAGCCGGCTGACCACTCCCAGATGGGACAGACACTGGGGCCTGCGCTGCCTCTGCCAGGCTGCTTCCCTCAGAGACAGGGATCAGTTCATTCGCGCGATCTCACTCCTCCAGCTGGGCAATGAGCTGTTCTTTGGTGAGCCTCCCAATGCGCACCCCCCTCTGCTTGCACAGCTCCACCAGGTCACTCTTAAGCCGCTTGGCATACATCTTCCTGCTGGCCACTCACAGGCCTGTGTGCTCACCGCTCCCCACAGTTTCCAGGGAGACCCCTAGTGTGCCAGCCCTTCTCGAGGTCACCACCTCTCTGCCAGGGTCGAGCTGCAGACTCCTCTGCCCCTGGGACCACTCGCTGCGATCCCCCGGGGGACCCTGTTACTGCAAAAGTCCTTCTCGCTGGTCACACACTCCCAGGGGTGATAACCGTCTCTCTCTGACTCTTCAGCACGCCTGGTCCCCGTCAATCCCCCTTCGCTTTACTTCTCCCCAGTCACTTACTGCAGGAAGCGCCGTCCACGGGGTGCAGTAGATCCCACCGCTAACACCAGTTGTCACAGAGTATGGGGGACTCAGGGCCCTGCACCCCCGGCTTCCTGCGATTCACCATGACTCTCAGCCAGCCAGTAAAAAAGAAGGTTTATTTAGACGACAGGAATACAGTCCAAGACAGGTCTTGCAGGAACAGATAACAGGACCCCCTCAGTTAGGTCCATCTTAGGGGGCAGGCAGGGAGGCCAGAGCCCCGTTGGGAGGCCAGAACCCCATCTGGGCTCCCCTCCATTTCCCCAGCCAGCTCCAAACTTAAACTCCCTCCAGCCGTCTCACTCAGCCCCCCCCGGCTCCTCCCCCACCTTTGTCCAGTTTCCCGGGCAGAGGTGTCACCTGGTCTCCAACTCCTTCCTGGGTTCTCATGTTACGTGCTCAGGTCTCCTCCCTCAAGGAAAGTCTCCCATCCCCCAATGCTGACAGTCCCAGCAAAACTCCCCTGCAACCTTCCCAGGTCAATACTCCCCACTCAGTATTCAAAGAACACGTTAAGAACAGTCCCACTTTGTCACACTTATACGTCCAAGAGTCATGTTGCCCTCTTAGCTACAGTGACGTGCTGGGAGCTCATGTTCAGGTGGTTTTATTCATAGATTCATAGATTCATAGATTCTAGGACTGGAAGGGAC
>NW_020664629.1:175389-205582 GCF_002925995.2 Terrapene triunguis | reverse complement strand
GAGGTCCCTTCCAGTCCTAGAATCTATGAATCTATGAATCTATGAAACACATCCCAGCTGGGCCCCACGACAAGACAACATGTCCCAGCCGGGCCCCACGACATGTTCCCCCCCATCCCCCAGCCAACACGTCCCAGCTGGGCCCCACGACACGTCCCACCCCCCAACAAGTCCCAGTCGGGCCCCACGACACATCCCCCTCAGCCAACATGTCCCAGCCAGGCCCCCCGACACGTTTCCCCCCCCCTCGACAAGTCCCAGTGGGGCCCCACGACACGTCCTCACTCAACACATCCCAGCAGAACGAAAGGCTTCAGAGAAGGGCAACACCCCCTTGAAGAGAGATTGACACGACTGGGATCGTTAGCTCAGAGCGGACGTGAGACAAACTTATAAAATAATGACTGGCCTAGAGACGGGAGCGTGTTCTCCCTGATTCGTAACCCAAGGACAAGGGGATGTGCCATGACATTCAATGGTGGGAAATGCAAACCGCGAAAAGGAAATCCTTTTCCAAACAACGCGTGATTAAATAGTGGAACCTGGTGCTACAAGAAGTCGCTGACACCGGGAATTTAGCAGCTTCATGGCGAGATGGGATGTTTCTACTGATCCCACGAATATCCAGAGTTCCGTAAATACTGAACACAGGGCTTTGGAAGGGAGCCAAAATCTCCTATTTCGGGGCTTTAACCCAGGGCTACTAAGGGTGGAGCAGCCTGTCCCAGGAGAGACTAGCCCACATCTGCCCACTGCAGGGTGCTTCTGATGTCCCCAGAAGCATTTGGGGCTAGCCCCGGATAGTGGATGCAGGAAGGGGAGGACCAGAAATGACCAGGCTAACGGGTTCCCAAGCTGCCGGCAGGAGAGGCTCCAATCGGCTGCGCTCCCTGCTGGGGAGGAGTCTCAGGGCAGTCAGACCGTCCTGGCAAGGACTGGTGAGCGCTGAGGTGGTTTAAAGCTACCTTTGCCGTCCTGTTCCTTTCTGGTCCAGGGCTGAGCCCTCCCCTGCCAGAGTGCAGCGCTGAGTTCACAGGCTTCCCCTCCGTTCACCATAACCCCTGGATGGGGCCCAATCCATGGCCACCTGCCCTGCACAATTGGGGACAGCTCCTCTCAAGAACCTGCGCACAGCAGCCCGCCCAATGGCTGGGCCTGGGGGCTGTGTTCAGAGCTCTAGGCAGCCTGTCCTGGAGCCGGAGCCTGTCTCATCCCAGGTCGAGCTCTCGGAGGGGCTGAGAACAGCTGAGCCTTGGGGTGGTGCCATCCTGGGTTCGGCAGTCACTGGGCTCCAAAAGACCAGAGCTCCTGGGCAACGAGGCATCTCCCAGTCGCTGCCGGACATTTCCCCATGTTCAGAGGTGTCCCTCAAAAGCGTCTCTCTGTCACCACCAGAATTCGGTCCAATAAAAGATATCCCCTCCCCGACCTCATCGCTCTAATTCTCAGAAGGGTCAGTAAGTAGCAGCAGACAGTTCTTGGGTGAGGAAAGCCAGGCGGGGTGGCACGAATACACCTCTGGGGCCCACAATTTAAGAAGAATGTTGATAAATTTCAGAGGGCTCAGAGAAGAGCCACACGAATGATTAAAGCAGGGGTTCTCAAACTTCACTGCACCATGACCCCCTTCTGACAACAAAAATCACTACAGGACCCCAGGAGGAGTGACCAAAGCTTGAGCCCACCCAAGCCCCACCAGGGGGACCTGTAACCTGAGCCCCACGGCCTTGGGCCGTGAGGCTTGGGCTTTGGCCACGGGCCCCAGCAAGACTAATCCCAGCTCTGGCAACCCCATTAAAACAGGGTCCCGACCCACAGTGTGAGAACCGCTGGATTAAAGGATTGGAAAACCTGCCTCAAAGTAAGAGACTCCAGGTGCTCACAGATTCATAGACTCTAGGGCCAGAAGGAACCATTGTGATCATCTAGTCTAAACTTCTCTAGAGCACAGGCCCTAGAACTGCCCTGAATTAAACTCAATCTAGTTTAAAGACTCAACAAATTCTGTATCTTGGCAGGGAGTCAGACTAGACCAGTGTTTCTCAGCCTTTCTGATACCAGGGACAGGCTTGCTGCCTTCCTATGTGTCAGGAAGATCTCAGGGACCGGCACCGGTCCACGGAAGGGTCATTGAGAAACACTGGACTAGATGACCCTGGTGGTCCCTTCTAACCCTGTGGTTCTCTGACTCCATGGAAGAGAAGGTTGGGGGTGAGCTGATCACAGTCTGTAAGTACCTACATGGGGAACAAATACTTGTTCAGTCTAGCAGACAAAGGTCTAACACGATCCAGTGGCTGGAAGCTGAAGCTAGACAAATTCAGAGTGGAAATAAGGGGCAAGTTTTAACTGAGAATCATTAACCACTGAACCATCTTCCCAAGGGCTGTGGTGGATTTTCCATCCCTGGCAATGTTCACATCAAGCTGGGATGTATTTCTACATGACGTGCTCTCGTCCAAACAGGTATTCATGCAGGGAAGTCCTGCAGCCGGTGTTACGGAGGAGGGCAGACTACATGATCAGAGTGGCTCCTTCTGGCTTTATAATCTAGGAGAGCACAGGTCCTCGAGAGACAGCTGCTGCCAGGGGAGTGCCAAGGGGGGCCCTGCCTCCAGGACCAGGGTACATCTACGCTGCAACAGAACACCTGCGGCTGGCACGGGTCAGCTGACTCGGGCTTGCGGGGCTATGAAACCGCTGTGTCGGCATTCGCGGGGCGGGGTGTCCCAGAGCCTGGATTCCAGCCCGAGCCCAAACATCTACACTGCCATTGCATAGCCCTGACATGGGCCAGCGGCGGTGTTTCACTGCAGTGCAGACATACCCTGGGAGGCTGCCCCCTGGACAGGGCAGGCAGGAAGGGGGAGCCTTTGGGGGCAGCAGAAGTGCCTGTTCTTATGCTGCTTCTCTCTTCAATAAGCCCTGAGCCCCCCCAAGATCTGGGGACCAAACCCTGACCTGCGAGCCCCATCTGCTCCCCAGGCCAAGGCTCAATACATACATCCTCTGCTTGAGCCCTACTAGCTGTTCGGTGTCCCTGCGCTCCGGCCAGGGTCCCAGGCCGCCTGCGATCCCACGGCCACAGGACTGGCTGCAGCGCCCAAGCTGCCATTCGTCCAATCCCATTTCCAATCCTTTG
Organism: Terrapene triunguis; assembly: GCF_002925995.2. Lineage (NCBI taxonomy): Eukaryota > Metazoa > Chordata > Testudines > Emydidae > Terrapene > Terrapene triunguis. The sequence continues at coordinate 202,440 of NW_020664629.1, read as the reverse complement.
CGGATCCAAAGAAAACCTTGGAAACACGGCCCAAGCGTCTGCAGACAGCCTGAAACGGCAGCTCGGAGCGGCCTGGCCTGCCCCAGCTCGAAACGCAGGGATGCCGGGACAGCGGGACGTTCAGCAAATCCAGCGTCTGAGGATTGCAGCATGTTTACTTCATTCAGAAACCACAGTGTTCATTTAGATGAAGTGGCCACAGAACTCCCTGACTGCCACCCTGAGCGCACAGGTCAGGGAAATACCCACAAACCTTGCCTGCGACGGCTGCCTGCCCACGCCAGCTGCAGCCATGGTGCCCCTAGGGCCGGTGCTCCCGTCTGACCCACTCCACAGCCTCACTGTGCCAATGCCGCTGTTCCCGGAGCCCAGCCCCCTGCGATGTGCGCACAGTGAGGGATCGGCCTGGCTGCTGCGCACTCCCGCTCCCCTCCCCTCATTCAGCGCCACGGAAACACGTGTAAAACCATGACACTGACTTTGCCTCTAATTAGCCCTTAATTTACAAGACACACTTGGAAGGGTAATTAGCTGGCACTCGGCTTCTGACGGCAGCATCCATCTCCACTCCTTCCTTGGGGGAGGGGGCTGCTGGTGGTAGGAGCAGGGAGGATTGTATCTCCCTGTGGGCTGGGGACATGCTCAGAGGGGAGCCTGCCGTCCCCACGGCACCGAGCCGTTCCTCACACACAGCTCCAAGACCCTCCTCTCCCCAGCCAGAGACGGATCCCAGCAGGGTGCCTGAGAGGAACCTCCCCAGACACAGCCCCCACCAGTGGGCCTGGGGACTGGAAATTAGCTCCCCACCATGCAGTCCCCAGCAGCAGGTCTCCAGCGCCTGAGCTGAGAGCCCCTGGCACCCCACTCCAGGTCAGCGTGTCTGTGATTGCCAGCACCCTACACAGACAGGAAGCCAAAAGCTTCAGGGGCAGAGATTTGCTGCAGATCAAACACCATGTATTTCATTTCATTTCATTATTAATTGTCCTGTCTTTATTCCAGAGTCGGTAACTGGCTCTGCACCCAGCCCACGCTGCCAGTTACTCACCCATACCCTGTGGCCATATATCTAGTCCCCTCTTGGTGGGTAGGCACCAGTGCACTTGAGACGGAGACTTCTGGTCAGCAGTGGGGGCGAGGTGTGGAAAACACCCCCCCACACCCACGCATGGACAATACAGCTCACAGAACCACAGTCACTATACACGGTAACTATTACTTCTCCTCTGAGTGACGTCTGTACACAGACGTTCCATTGCGGGCGGTTCCCACACAACGACCCTTGCTGAAGAGGAGTACCGGGAGACTAGCGAAACAGCGAATGTAGAACAGTCCCGCCAGGCTCTTGGCCTCTTTAGATGCCTCGACAGTGGCACAGTGCTGTGCGGAGGGAAGACCAGCTGCCGCTTTACAAACGTCCATGAGTGGGAGATTTCTGAGAGCGGCTACTAAAGCGGACTGAGCTCTTGTCGAATGTGCCATGCCTCCCTGAGGGGGATATTTACTGGCCAACTCACAGCAGAGCCTGCCACAAGATGAGATCCCAACAGAAATTCCTTGGGGTGAAACATCTTCATCTTTAACCTTCTCCCTCTGTGCTGTACGAAGTCGGGGAGATTTCCTAAAGTGTCCAGGCCTGTCCAAATACAGTGGAAGTGCTCTACATACGTCCCAAAATGTAATTTTTCTCCATCTTTATTTGAGTGAGGTTTGTGGAAAAGTTCTGGCAGGTGAACGATTTGGTTCAAATGCAATTCAGAAGCCACGTGAGGTAAGAACTGGGGGGTGGGTTCCAGGGTATCTTGACGGAAGGTGGTGTGCGGTGCCTGTAATTACAGCCTGTAATTCTCCCACTCTTCTGCCCGTGGGTATTGCCGCGAAAGGACATTCTGATGGAGAGGCAGAACAAAGAGCAGGTAGCAAAGGGCGAACCCACGAGACTTAGCAGAACTCCATTTCCGTCCCAGAGAGTCACAGGTTTCCTTATTGGTTACCCCAGGGGGAGAAAAAACAGCCCCCCCCCCCCCCCCCACACACACACACACACTTCTCTGGACTGGGGAATCACTGAGACAGCCACTGCATGGACTCCCAGGGAGCTGAGGGACAGGCCTGAGCTCTCAGACTCCAAGAGGGAGTGTAGCATGACGATCCCAGGAGCTGAGGGAGACAATTGACGTTGATAAGCCCATATTGAGAATCTCTCCCATTTTGCTAGCTAAGTGGATCTTGGGGAGTCCTGCCTGCTATGTCGGAGCATAGTCTGCGCTTCGGAGGAACCGGCTGTCTCTGACAGAGCCAGCCCGTCAGCATCATGCTGTCCAGTGGTGACTTGTGGGATCCGGATCCGGGATCCGAGTGAGGACGTTCAGAGGCAGTGGTAAGGGTATGGATGGCTGAACAGATATTTGGAGCTCTGAAGACCAAAACTGCCTGGGCCAGGCCGGGGTTATCATAATTAATTCGGCTGCTTCCTGCTTGAGCTTCCTGAGTGTTCGTGCTATGAGTGGAGTTGGAGGACAGGCACCCTAAGTAGCCCCGAGGACCATGAGATTAGACATAGGTCAGAGATGGATCCTGGGCTCTGTCACCCTCTCGGGCAGAGTCGATGACATTTCCTGTTCCTCCTGCTGGTACAGGGGGAAACGCCTCTTTAAGAAGATGGACTGAATCCCCTCTTCCCTTCCTGACCACTCGTGATTGCTGAGGCTGCCTGCCAGGGAACTGCAGTCCCTGCAAGGTGAACGGGTGTCAGGGAGCTGTCGTGAAGTCCGCCACCATTCCACAGTGGGAGCAGGACCCTGCTTTATCTTGCGGGTTTAGGTAAAACATGGCTGTCATGCAGTCTGTCACCACCTGAACAGAGAGGCCTTTGGGCTCTGCCTCCAAGACTTCGCAACTCAAGTACGTTTATGAAGAGAGACATTTCTTGAGGGGATCACACAGCCTGAGTCTGCAGCTTGTCTCTAGGCGGGCCGCATCCCAAGGAAGATACGTGTGTGTCACCGGTCCCCAACAGAGGGGGAGGAGAACAGGAAACCCCTTTGCAAACTTTCGCTGGGTCCATTTCAATGACTGTAGAACCTTTGGTTGAACATGCACCTGCCTGTCCAGGTGATGTCTGAGAGGTTAGTGCACTGACCGAGCCCAGCTCTGTAAGTGGCGCAGGTGAGGGCTGGTAGGCTGATGCACAACGCTGCAGAAGGCCAAGGCATGTTCTTATCAAAGTCCTGGTGTTGGCATGTGAGTGGGCACAGAGATGGAAGAGTGTTTGAAATCTTTCTGTTGTGGAGTCTAGCATGGTCCCAATAGACTCTCTTGTCCAGGCTGGGGGCCAATACTGGTTTTTCTTTGTTTATTAACAGTCCCAAGTGTGAGAACAGAAGAAGAATTTGATAAATGCTGGTTTTTGTACCTGTTGCCACAAGCTTCTCCAAACCAGCCAGTCGTCCAGATAAGGGAACACCTGGATTCCCATCCTTCTGCTGTAGGCTGCTACTACAGCAAGGCATCTATTGATAGTGCCCTCTCCAACCATAAACCTCAACTATCTTCTGTGGGACGGATAGGTCACAACATGGAACTACGTGTCTTGAAGACCAAGAGCAGTGTACCAATCATTTGGATCTAGGGATAGTATGACAGTGACTAGAGACGCCATCCTGAACTTGATCCTTCTGAAGTAGGTGCTCAACTGGCATAGATCCAGGATAGGCCAAAGTCCTCCCTCCTTTTTGGGGATGAGGAAGTACCTAGAATAAAACAAACTTCCCCTTAAGAGAAGAAAGGACCTCTTCTATTGTTCTGAGAGCTAGAAGTGATTGGACTTCTTGAGCTAACACTTTCATGAGAGGGGTCCCTGGTGAGGATGATTGAGGACTGAAACGTAATAGCATATCTCACCTCTATAATCCGGTCGGTGGTGAGTGCTCCAGAAATGGCAGAAATGGGACAGATTTTCCCCAAAGGGAGGAGGTGGAATAGGTAGCTCCTTCCAGAATCATTGGTGAACTGTTCCCATGAGAGCAGTCAAACCTGCTGCCTCAAAGATCCAGGAGGCAGGTGAGATGAACTGGCAGCGGGTGCAGAGGATTTCCTCCTAAGAAACATCTGCTGTTTCTTGATGGATTTGTTTGCTTGTATAAGCAACTTGCCTCTGGTCAGGCTGTGGCTTGTACTGTTTACATGTGGGAGCAGCCAGAGACCTGAAGGTTCCCTAAAATCTTTGAGTAAGTGCAATGCCTCGTCTGTCTACTTGCTAAACAGATGACACTCCTCAGTGAAAAGCAACAGAGGGTCCTGTGGCACCTTTAAGACTAACAGAAGTATTGGGAGCATAAGCTTTCCTGGGTAAGAACCTCTCCTCAGTGGTTATTTATACTTTCTTACATGTCCCAGAGCAATTGAGCCATAAAGACCTGTGCATTGTAATGGACATTGTCCTAGATCTAGATGCTTTGTCTGCCGTGTCAAGGGCCACCAGAAGTGATGGTCTTGCTACCAGGTGACCCTGGGCTATCACAGCCCTGAGCTCGTCCCTCAAACTCTGTGACACGTTTTCCAAAAAATTTCATCATACAGTCCCAATTATTTCTCATATTTAGTCAGTACAGTTTGATAGTTTGAGATCCTCAGCTGTAAGCTGGATTTGGCGTAATCTTTCTGCTCGAGAGGTTGGGCTCTTCATGGGCTCTTTATCCTTTCATGTAGATCTCTGTTGTCCCTGGCGAGATCTTTCATTGGCTAGTGCTACAATCAAAGAACCTGGTACAGAGTGGGCGAAGAATTGTTCGAAACCACTGAATAGTACTTGATAGCGTCAATCAACACCCTTTGATATAGCGGCCAAGGAAAACCAGGCTTTGCCATAGTAATTTGGCTGGGCCTAACAAGCCCTTCTTTATAGGAAGGCCATTTATTTGGCGTATGCAATCCAGTCAAGCCAAGCCACAGTGTTCCTATCAACACTGTTCAAGGCACAAAGACCTCCAGGAAGTTGAGTCATTTTGCAGTTCTCAACAATGTGTGTCATGGTTGGTGGCTGCCCACACTGACCTAGTGATTGTCTCTAAATGGCACCAAAATTCAGCTGCAGCACAAATTCCATGTCTGGTACAAACCCGGTTCAGACGGCTCCATTGCCTTTGCGGTAACTCAAACGTTGACGTTGATGTTGAGTGGGGTCAGAGATAAGATAATTATTTGTCACTTTCTCTACGGACCATGTGTCTTCTCCTGTAAATCCCTCGCCCTTCCTCAGGGGAGGCCAAACCATCTGGCACAGAGATGTGTGAAATGTCTCAGGGCTTGTGCTGGACCAGGGGCTGACCTGGACCATCTTCACCGCTATTTCTAGAGTCAAGGCCACTCTCCTCATTAGGTCTTGGAAGGCCTTGTAGTCATCAGGATCAGGTGCCGACAACTCAGGAATCACCCTCTTGCTGGAGGAAGAGGACGAATCCTGCACAGGAATAGGGTGTTCTGCAGCCTGCGCTTCCTCATCAGATGGTGAGTCATTAATTGAGGTTCCATCTCCTGTGAAGGAGGAATATCCTTCCGTACTGGTGTAGGAGAGTAAGAGCTTGGCCTAGATTAGGTAGTTGATACCAATGGGACTGCCCCAAAGGCCCCAGTAGCTCCAGGGCTATTGGTATGTAAATGGGTCCAGTGACCAAGGAGAAAGCGACCATGGTTCTCCGTTTCTGTAAGAGCCCTTATATCTCTGGTGGTAATTAGAGGCAGTCCTGGACTTTTGTGTCCAGGTAGGAGGGCCAGAACAACGTCAAATGAACGCTCTGTGTCCTCTTTTAATCTTGAAGAGAAAAAGGAGTTTTCCTCATGAAGAGGTGGAGCTGTTTTTCATTCATAGATCCCAAGGCCAGAAGGGACCATTGTGATCATGTAGCTTGACCTCCTGTATAACACAGGCCACAGACCTGCCCCAGAATAATTCCTAGAACAGATCTTTCATAAAAACATCCAGTCCTGATTTAAAAATTGTCAGTGATGGAGAATCCACCTCAACCCTTGGTAAATTGTTCCATGGTTAATTACCCTGACTGGCAAAAATGTACGCCTTATTTCCAATCTGAATTTGTCTAGCTTCAACTTCCAGCCATTGGATCATGTTATAGCTTTCTCTGCTGGATTGAAGAACCTGTTATCAAACATGTGCTCCCCAGGTAGATATTTACAGACTATGACCCAGTCACCCCTTAGCTTTCTTTTTAAGCTAAACAGATTGAGCTCTGTGAGTCTGTCACCATAAGGCAGGTTTTCCAATACTTTACTCATTCTCGTGGCTCTTCTCTGAACCATCTGCAATTTATCAACTTCCTTAACTTGTGGACACCAGAACTAGCCCCAGCATCCCAAGAACGGCACCACAAGTGCCAAGCACAGAAGTAAAACAACCTTTTATCCCTCCTCAAGAGTTTCCCGTTTATGCATCCCAGCCACAGCGTCGCACTGGGAGTTCATGCTCAGCTGATTGTTCACCACGACCCCCAAGTCTTTTCCAGAGTCACTGCTGCCCAGGACAGAGTCCCCCAACCTGCTCCCGCTGCACAGCCTGGAACCTGGAGAGTAAGCTCCTCATGGTACTGGCTATGACAAAGGTACCAGGGTCGGTACTGGGGGAAGCTCTTTTGTGGAGGCCAGTGAAGGAGACTCTGCTACTGGGGAGACAAGGAACTCAGCGCCAGTACCGAGGCTGATGGTAACCAAGGGCGGTACTGCATGATGGCTCTCACTGGAGCCGTTGACACTGCTGAAATCGGAACCGCTATTGTCATACAGGAGTGGTCTGTCCCAAGGTCATCGGCACCGGGTGACCAGAGTCAGTCAGTCTGGTCTCCGCACACGCACTCATGGAGCTCTGGGAGCTCTCTCTTTGCCCTGTGTACCTTACGCTCCTTCCTTCTTCTGTTGCAAGGGAATTTCTGTGGCTCAAAAGGTATCATGATGGCCACCACAGTCTGGTGCAGCAGGGGCACTTCCCCTGGAGATGGCGTCTGATGTTTCTACCCTGGGCAAATCAGCGTCAGAGGCTGGGTGCATGGACCTTTCTAGAAGCCGTGTTTTAAGGCAAGATTCTCTCACTTGCCAGGCCCTCTTTGAACACGATTTACAAAAGGGACATTTGTCAGCAATGTGCCCCTTGCCCTGGGAAATGGGGCAGTTTGTGCAGCCCGCATTTAACGGCATCCCTGCCTCACAAGACAGACAGTTCTTACATCCTGGGGATCTGTGCTCAGTCCTGACAACTGCAGGGCCACACTGTACCCCCAGGAAAAGGAAACGTGTCCTACCACAGACATGGGAATGCTGGGCAGTCCAAGGGCAGGGCTGGGCTGGGCTCACAAGCTCATCTCCAGATGGCTGGCAGGTCAGGGAGGATGAGGACGGAGGGCTGGTTCGGTTCCAAGGCTCCTAAGTCCACAACAAGGTGACTCATTATCTCCCCAGTGCAATGGGGCCAGAGCCTGTTGCTGAGCGGACAACCCACCGCTTGCGGCCTGTAGTGGATCAATACCCTGGATGTCTGAAAGCAGATGCAGCTGGAGTAACCCCACTGCTGACTTCCAGCACCTCCAGGACCTATGTAAGTGAGCAGAGCTGGGTGAGAGGTGCCCGGAGGTGACAGTGTGCCTGGGGTGTCCTGCTCGGTTCTGCTGCCAGCCACTCCTGCCTGTGTGGGCCCAGTGGAAGAGACCGGAGAATCCTTGGCTCTGTTACTGCATGAGGCCATCAGGATGTACCAGCCTGTCCCCCTACCCTGGGCTACACAGGTGCGAAGCACAGGAGGCGGCTCCCTGCTTCTCCCCGGGCCAGACAGAAAAGCAGCTGGATTGACTGTTATTTCTATAACTTCAGCCATTGCCAGGCAGCATCTGAGACAAAGCTGGGACCCTTCACAGACCTTCAGTCTCTGTGAGGGGCCACCGCTGTGGGGAGGATGGGAAGACCCTGACTCCCTCCCATGGGAGGGGAAGACCTGACCATGACAAGACGTCATGTCACATCCCCATCTCCAGTCCCACAGATCAGACCCTCAGCATCTCCTCCTCTAATCGGGATACTCCCATGGCTGTGGGGGCAGGAGATCATAAACTGACACACACGAGCCACCCTTGCACAGACTCCAACCCGGAGCCAGGGGGAGCTTGTGGAGCTAGTGCTGCCTGCTCTCAGACCCCACATCTCACGGGAATGCTCAGGACCCGCACCAAGAAGGCACGCTCAAACCGTGTGGGACCCCCCAGCACCACCGGACTCTCACTGGCTCGATCCCATACCCCCGTAGAGCAAGCTGGGCCAGCTGAACCAGGCTTCACCTCTGCAGGTGGGTTTCCGTCTCAGGCACGCGCCGCCCGGGCCACACGGCTAACAAGAGCACCCAGCGAATGCTAACAAAACGAACGTCCAACGGGAGATGGAACTTCCTGCTTCGGGGCTTACGACTGTCTCTGACTCAGAGATTGGGAGGAGACCGGGGGGGGGGGGGGCAGATTACGCCGCCTCTGCTACGGTAGGGCTCTTGCAGCTCCCTCTGAGGCTGCTGGCACTAGCCGCTGCCAGAGCCAGGCTCCTGGGCGGGCTGGGCCTGGGTCTGCCCACGACAGACGGCTGTGGGGGAAAGATCCCGGACTGGGACTCCAGGGAATTAGATTCTCTCTGGCTCTGCCACAACCTTCCTTTGTCATGCTGGCAAGTCACTTACACCAACGTTGCCCAGGCACTGCTCACGGCGTGTGGCTTATTTTCCGGGTGCCCAACGTGCGGCACCTGAGGCCACATTTGCAGAAGAGCTTATTGCTCCCGACTGCGACCAAAGTCCATGGGTATGGCCCACTGGCGCTGTGCCACAATGCACCACGCTCCTCTTTCCCACCTGCCCCTCCTTGCTGGGCTCCCTCCCACCCCACATCCCTCCCTGCTCCTTCCCTCCCCTGCTTAGCCCTGCAGTGCACAGCCACTTTACTGTTCTAACAAGTAGCACGTGAATCAAGTCCCAGTAATTATCTCTAATTAGGGTTAGTGATTACACTGCTGGGTCAGAGAAAATCAGTCTCTGGGTTTCCGTTGGGAGGGAGGCGAGAGAGGAGGGGAGCAGATGCCAGCAACTCCAGCACTTGGGTTCCTCCGGGTCAACACGCCCCTGCACAGCTTGTTCATGGCTTTGCCAGCAGGTGCAGGGCAGGGGCTCAGCGTGGGGAATCTCAGGGTGTGACACAGGCAGAGCAAGAACATGGCCCCTGGGAACCCAGCCCCGCCCAGCGTGGGGAGGGCCTGTGTGAGAGCAGGCCACCAGTGGGTACGCAGAAAAACGGAAATCAATTATGAAGCAGCAGTGGGGGTTTGTACCTAGCAGAGCGACCCCTTGGAAGCCATTTCACAGCGCTCTGCGATGGGGGTGGGGAACCACTGGGCAATCAGCACAGACCTGAGAGGAGGGGCAGAGCGCACAGGATGCGGGGAGGCAGGGCTGAGCCTCCAGGAAATCCAGACTCCAGCTCTGCCACCCCTGGCCAATGGTCACATGTCCCCAGAGTCGCCAGCCCGACACGCCCAGTTCAGAATACGGAATGAGACTCTCACCACAGTAAGTCAGGGTTCTCTGTCTCCCTAGGGCAATGCCCACTGGCGATCCACTGGCTGCAGATTCGTTATTGTGCCCATTCTGCTCTGGGGAGGGAGGGGGCTTGCACGCAATTCCCTACCAGTGGGTATTACACCAGCGTCATGTGAACCGAGCTCCAAGTAACCGCTCTGGCTGTGCCTACATTGGAGATGTTATTGGGTCTGAATAGGATTTTAATCACTGGCCTGATCTGACATGATGAGACTCTGCAGGTGCTCAAGGAGCACTCAAGGAAGACAAGGCCATTGTGGAGAAGCAAAATGAATTTCTTGCATTGGTCTTCACTGCAGAGGATGTGAGGGAAATTCCCACACCTGAGCCATTCCTTTTTACGTGACAAATCTGAGGAACTGTCCCAGATTGAGGTGTCATTAGAGGAGGTTTTGGAACAAATTGATTAACTAAAGAGTAATAAGACACCAGGACCAGATGGCAGTCATCCTAGAGTACTGAAGGAACTCATATATGAAACTGCAAAACTACTAACAGTGGTATGTAACCTATCTCTTAAATCAGATTCTGTACCAGATGACTGGCAGATAGCTAATGTGAGACTGCTTTTTAAAAAAGACTCCAGAGGTGATCCTGGCAATTACAGGCGGTAAGCCTCACTTCAGTACCACACAAATTAGTTGAAACTATAGTAAAGAACAGACTTATCAGACACATAGATGAAGATGACATGTTGGGGCCCAGTCAACATGATTTTTGTAAAGGGAAATCATACCTCACCATACAATCATAGAATATCAGGGTTGGAAGGGACCTCAGGAGGTCATCTAGTCCCACTCCCTGCTCAAAGCAGGACCAATCCCCAACTAAATCATCCCAGCCAGGGCTTTGTCAAGCCAGGCCTTAAAAACCTCTAAGGAAGGAGATTCCACCACCTCCCTAGGGAACCCATTCCAGTGCTTCACCACCCTCCTAGTGAAAAAGTTTTTCCTAATATCCAACCTAAACCTCCCCCACTGCAACTTGAGACCATTACTCCTTGTTCTGTCATCTGGTACCACTGAGAACAGTCTAGATCCATCCTCTTTGGAACCCCCTTTCAGGTAGTTGAAAGCAGCTATCAAATCCCCCCTCATTCTTCTCTTCTGGAGACTAAACAATCCCAGTTCCCTCAGCCTCTCCTCATAAGTCATGTGCTCCAGCCCCCTAATCATTTTTGTTGCCCTCCGCTGGACTCTTTCCAATTTTTCCACATCCTTCTTGTAGTGTGGGGCCCAAAACTGGACACAGTACTCCAGATGAGGCCTCACCAGTGCTGAATAGAGGGGAATGATCACGTCTCTCGATCTGCTGGCAATGTCCCTACTTATACAGCCCCAAATGCCGTTAGCCTTCTTGGCAACAAGGGCACACTGTTGACTCATATCCAGCTTCTCGTCCACTGTAACCCCTAGGTCCTTTTCTGCAGAACTGCTGCCTAGCCATTCGGTCCCTAGTCTGTAGCAGTGCATGGGATTCTTCCGTCCTAAGTGCAGGACTCTGCACTTGTCTTTGTTGAACCTCATCAAGTTTCTTTTGGCCCAATCCTCTAATTTGTCTAGGTCCCTCTGTATCCTATCCCTACCCTCCAGCGTATCTACCACTCCTCCCAGTTTAGTGTCATCTGCAAACTTGCTGAGAGTACAGTCCACGCCATCCTCCAGATCATTAATGAAGATATTGAACAAAACCAGCCCCAGGACCGACCCTTGGGGCACTCTGCTTGATACCGGCTGCCAACTAGACATGGAGCCATTGATCACTACCCATTTAGCCCGACGATCTAGCCAGCTTTCTATCCACCTTATAGTCCATTCATCCAGCCCATACTTCTTTAACTTGCTGGCAAGAATCTACTAGAATTCTTTGAGGGGGTCAATGAGCATGTGGACAAGGGGGATCCAGTGGATATAGTGTACTTGGACTTTCCAAAAGCCTTTGACAAGGTTCCTTTCCTTAAGCAAAGTAAGCTGTCATGGGATAAGAGGGAAGGTCCTTTTCATGGGTCAGTAACTGGTTAAAAGACAGGAAATAAATGGTCAATTTTCACAGTGGAGAGAGATAAATAGCAGGGTCCCCCAGGGGTCTGTACTAGGACCAGTGCTGTTCAACATATTCATAACTGATCTGGAAAATGGGGTAAACAATGAGGTGGCAAAGTTTGCAGATGATACAAAATTATTCAAGGTAGTTAATTCCAAAGCAGACTGTGAAGAGTTACAAAGAGATCTCTCAAAACTAGGTGACTGGGCAACAAAATGGCAGATGAAATTCAATGTTGACAAATGCAAAGTAATGAACATTGGAAAACATAATCCCAACTATACATATGAAATGATAGGGTCTAAATTAGCTGTTACCACTCAAGAAAGAGATCTTGGAGTCATTGTGGATAGTTCTCTGAAAACATCCACTCAATGTGCAGCAGTCAAAAAGCGAACAGGATGTTGGGAACCATTAGGAAAGGGATAGATAATAAAACAGAAATTATCATAATGCCACTAGGTAAATCCCTGGTTTGTCTCTCAATGTAAATCTCAATGGTCTGTCTCTTGGATGAGGTGCCCTGCTCTGATTTGTCCTTGAATGTTACAATAACCGTCCAGCCCTTTTTACATTCGCCGTGCCCAGCAAACCAGGAGGTTTTGGAAGAAGCACAAGCTGAAAGACCAGCATCTAGTAGACACAAGAAATTGCCTTTAAAGATGAGTGATAAAAAGGACAATGAGGGGTGATGAATCCCTGAGTCTAGTGAGCGTCATGTTAAAATCTCATGAGCGAACAGGTCTCTGTTCAAGGTTATGCAGAGACCCTTTAGGGATCTTTTAAAAGGTAGCTGGACAAAAAGACAGGGCAGGCATTGTCCATGTGGGGGTAGCAAGCCACAAATATACATATCCAGGGAGACACCTAAGAGCGATTCATAGATTCTAAGAACAGAAGGGACCACTATGGTCATCTAGTCTGACCTCCTGCGTAACATGGGCCGTAGGACATCCCTGAATTAATTCCCATTTCCACTAGAGCAAATCTTTCAGGAAAACATCCAATCTTGATTTTAAAATGGCCAGTGATGGAGAAGAAAACCAACGAGATGTGGCTCTCCTTTTCTGAGGCCAACCCGAACTATTGCCACTTTAGAGTGCAAGTTTTCTGCTCAGGAAGCTTATGGGACTGCAGCCTAAGTCTTTGCTCACTGTGGCCTGGCCTACACTTAAACTCAGATCGATACAATGACATTTCTTGGGGGGGGGGGGGTGATAATCCACATGCCTGAGTGCCAGAGATATGCTGACCTAACTCCCAGTGTAGACGCATCGAGGTCGATGGAAGCATGCTTCCATTGACCCAGCTTCCATTGCTCAGGGAGGTGGAGTTCCTACATGACAGAAAAAAACCCTTCCATTGTGGTAGGCTGTGTGTACACTATGGGGTTTCAGTGGCATAGCTACATCGCAAGAGCTGCGGCTCTGTAGCGCCTGTAGTGTAGACGTGGTCTAAGTGCCAAACCTCCCAGTGAAGGAACTTCTGGATCCAGCTGTAGGATCTGAGCTGTCCCCCCAGCTCTTACATCCCCTTCTGAGATAGCAGGGTAGGGACAATCTGCCTTGTACAGGGGGTCAGCCATAAAGGTTCCCAGCTCCCCCCACCCCACCCCCAGCCGCAGTGATGGCTATGAGGAATGAAGTCTTGAGGGGCAAATGGAGAAGGGAACAATTTTCCAGAGGTTCAAACAGGAGTATCCCAGCTCACTGAGGACTAAGTTGAAGCTCCATGGTGAAGTCGGTTCTCTGACAGGAGGAAAAAGGTTGAACAGGCCCTTAATGAACCTTGCGGTGGTTGGGTGACCAAAGACTGACAACTCCTCAATGGGGGTGTGTGTGAAAAGATGTAATGGCAGCACGCAAACTTTAACTGAGTTCAGCAATAATTCCATGGTTCTTCAATGTAGCAGGAAATTGAGACTGTCCATGCAGCGCACCTCTAGAGGAGACACAGATCGGTGGCTGCACCAAACCTGAAAATATTTCCGCTTCGGTAGGCAAGTGTCCTTGGAGTTGTTTTTCTACTCTAGAGCAGTACTCTGGGCCTCTGGAGAGCAGTCACGTTTGAGGCCAGAGAGCCAGCTAGTAGCCAAGCCCTGAGGTGACGTGACGAGAAGTTGGGATGGGCCATGGAGCCTGACTCCTGGGTGAGGAGATCCACTGTCAGAGGAAGGCAGAGAAGCAGCTGCAGGGACATGTGAACCAGCTCTGGGAACCATACCTGCCTTGAGGAGTACAGTGCTGGGGGATAAGTGTACAGCAATGCGTGAGGCCAAGGGATAACAAGGGCACCTCCCAGCAAACTGAATCGGCTGCACTTCGTGTTGGATGAAGAGATCTCTCTGTGGATGACCCCAGGCAAGCCATATCCATCAGAGCACTGCATCATTCAGCTCCACTCATGGTCAATACAGAAATGCCTGCTCCAGGAGTCTGCTACCATGCCCTGCAGTCTGAGTAGGTAAACCATGGAGATCGCTATGCACCTGTGCCACAGCTTCATGGATTCTGCGCATAAGGACTGGGATCTGTTCCTCCTGGCCCGTTTATATAATACACTGCTACTCCGTTGTCCAGCATTATTCTTACTGGGTGGCCCTTGATATGGGGTAGGAAGCGATGGCAGGCGTAATGGACTGTCCTGAGTTCCAGTACGTTGACATCAAGAGTTGCTTCCCGGGGGCCTATTTGCCCAAAGCTGTGACATCCTGGAAGTGTGGTCCCCAGCTGTCAGCGAGGGGTCTTTGGTGATCTTTGTATGGGGAAGGATGCGAGAACAGAACTCCCACACAGAGCTCTTGGGAATCCTTCCACTAATTGAGAGAGCCAAGGACCCAATGAGGTATGGCCGCCCGCTTAGACAGACTGTGTTTGCTGAGGGTGTAGACAGTTGTCAGCCAGGCCTAAAGACATTTGGGGTGTGTAGTCTTGCCATGGGTGTTACGAGCATACAGTCATAGAACCATAGAATATCAGGGTTGGGAGGGACCTCAGGAAGTCATCTAGTCCAACCCCCCGCTCAAAGCAGGACCAATCCCCAACTCCTCATAAGTCATGTGCTCCAGCCCCCTAATCATTTTTGTTGCCCTCCGCTGGGCTCTTTCCAATTTTTCCAAATCCTTCTTGTAGTTGGGACCCAAAACTGGTACAGGGATAGGGCTTTGCTGGTTGATGATTGCACCTCAAGAATTGGACAACCCTTCAGGAACCAATTATCTATCTAGGGAAAGATGATTATTCCCATCTGATGGAGACGGGCTGATGGCCAAGAGGACTTTGGTAAAGACCCTTGGGGCAGTGGAGAGCACAAGGATATGCTCGGTGCCGGTGTGGATCTGAGGACATGGCTGATAAAACATTGGATCAAGAGCACCTGGGCACAGACAGCTTGGCACGCAGCACCCATGGGGACGGGAACTCGACTGGAGGGAGAGAGCACACGGGCACACACAGCCGGGCACGCAGCACCCACGGGGACAGGAACTCGACCGGAGGGAGAGAGCACACAGACACACACAGCCGGGCACGCAGCGCCCACGGGGCCGGGAACTCGACCGGAGGGAGAGAGCACACGGGCACACACACACGGGCACGCAGCGCCCACAGGGACAGTTAGTCGACTCAAAGGAAAAGGGATTTTCTCCAAATCACACAAGGTGTCAGTGGCACGGCTGGACACAGAACTAAGGTCCCTGCTCTAACTATTAGACCATCCTTCCGCAGGTTGGAAGCTTACCAGGAAAGCATTAAGACCTGTCCCCATTGTCCCTGGTTCGGGGGGACTGGGGCCAGGAAAGTCAGCACGCGGGAGGTGTCCTAAGCTAACCAATGGGCGATGCCGACCAAGGGGGGTGCGCTAATCCCAGAGACAGGCGCCTACGGCTCCACAATGTAGAGCCCGCTCTGCAGACGGGGGACTGAGGTGAACGGGACACGTCTGCACACACACGGGGGAGGGAGAGGAGGAGTTCTCCTTATACCTTCTTGCCCAGTGGTTAGAGCACTCGTCTTGGCTGTAGGGGACCCAGAATCAATCTCCGTCTGCCTGAGGTGGAGAGAGGGTTTGAACATGAGGGTGCATTGACGGTGGAGCTGGGGCCTAGGCTGGGGTGGGGCTTCCTCCAGCTCTCTACCGTCGGCTCCGCTGGGGATAAATAGAAGAGTGGCTGGACCCGCACGTGAGCCAGAGAGAAGGACTGTAGCCCAGTGGTGTGGGCAGACTTTCTTGGCTCACATTCATAGAAGCCCGTTTCTCCCCATTCACTGCACAGGGCGCCTCGACCCTGAACTCAGGCTTCACGGATCCCAGTGCTATTCCCGGGGTTTCCTAGGCTGCCATGTTGAGTGTTGCAACACCTAAGTCCCTCTGTGGATCTGGTCTCTTGGCCTCATTCTGAATCTCTAGAATTTGGCTAACGGCAGCTCCCTCCCTCCCAGTGCGGTTGTGAAGATAAACTTGTTAACGTTAGTGAAGCACCAGATACTGTGGCCGTGAGTAG
Source organism: Terrapene triunguis (assembly GCF_002925995.2). Classification (NCBI taxonomy): domain Eukaryota; kingdom Metazoa; phylum Chordata; order Testudines; family Emydidae; genus Terrapene; species Terrapene triunguis. Next base: position 186,262 of record NW_020664629.1, on the reverse strand, counting down.
CACAGACAATTGCACAAGGATGTCACTAATTCTGCATTCAGTGCAGGGTTAGGATGGTGTGCAGGAAATAATGCCTGTGGAGGATAAAAGTCAATACTGAATAGCTATCCATTCCGTGAACGCTGTCCACCCAGTGTCCTGAGTGAGGCCGGGGCCCGTGGAAAAAACAGAATAGGATCACAGCCTTAAAGACTGCCGCATACGCAGATGTCCAAAGGGCTGAATTAAGGTTGCATGGTCAGCTTCAATTCTCACATTTCCTGATTTTTCCGTGCTTGACTTTGCACCCTTGGAAGCTACGTGTAGGAAATGCTCTGTCGTTACTATTCCAAATGCAGCAGCACCTAACGCTCCGTCCAACTAGATCCAGTTACAGAGACAGAACCCACTGGGCACTCTCTGTGTCACTCACCTAAGTCCTAATCAACTGAACTAGGGCTGAAGCCAATTCTCTTTGGCCTGCAAACAAGTGAAAGCCTTTACACTGAATTGTGGGCGACAGTTCCTGCAGCGCACTCACTACTGACTGCTAGTTAAACACAGGCTGCAGCCACGATCCCATAGCCCCTGTCAATCTCTGGGAGGCAGGAGCAGCCTCCCACTCTGGAGCTGAGATGGGAGAGTCCCTGGCTCCGGGAAGATGCCATCTCAGCGCCGAGCGCCTTGTTCTCAGGGAGATGTTGAGGAACAGGAAGGAGCTGCAAGGAAAGCTATCGCCAGAGCCAGGCGGGGTCGAGTTCAGGGGACAGAGTGGAAGAGCAAGACCCGTCTGCCTCAGCTCAGTGACACTGGAGGGGGGGAGGATGGGACTGCCAAGGTCAGAAGGGGTTGGCAGCCAGGAGGGGAGAAACAGGCAGGAGGGCAGAAAGGAAATGGCCAGCGGGCTCCGGACATACCTCCTGACGGGGAGCAGCATTAGTGCAGTGCTGGAGCCCCCCAGCAACGCTTCACATGCCCCCAAAATAGCAACCAGGGGCTTCCGCAAAAGGGTGTGGAAGGATGTGGACAAACTGGAGAGAGTCCAGCGGAGGGCAACAAAAATGACTAGGGGGCTGGAGCACATGACTTATGAGGAGAGGCTGAGGGAACTGGGATTGTTTAGTCTGCAGAAGAGAAGAATGAGGGGGGATTTGATAGCTGCTTTCAACTACCTGAAGGGGGTTCCAAAGAGGATGGAGCTCGGCTGTTCTCAGTGGTGGCAGATGACAGAACAAGGAGCAATGGTCTCAAGTTGCAGTGGGGGAGGTTTAGATTGGATATTAGGAAAAACTTTTTCACTAGGAGGGTGGTGAAGCACTGGAATGGGTTCCCTAGGGAGATGGTGGAATCTCCATCCTTAAAGGTTTTTAAGGCCCAGCTTGACAAAGCCCTGGCTGGGGTGATTTAGTTGGGGCTGGTCCTGCTTTGAGCAGGGGGTTGGACTAGACGACCTCCTGAGGTCTCTTCCAACCCTGATATTCTATTATTCTAAAACCTGTCCATGCCAGTCAGCAACACATGCCCGTGCTGGTGAAGGGCAGGGGGAAGAACAGGAACCTCTCTGGTGTTGGGCCAGTCGGGGAGGAGGGGGTCCCCTTTGATGGTCAGCGGGGGGGAGGAGGGGGATGGTTCTTAAGCAGGCTTCCCCGTTTCACATGTGAGGCTGGGGACAGGTAAGAGAGGAGGCAGATCTCCCACAGCTGGTGCGGCAGGACAGGAGGGGAACATAGCTCTGGGATTCTGTCTGGGAACAAGCAGACAGGCTCCAGCGGGGAGAGATCGGCTACAGGATTCCCACGCAGCTTCGTTCTGCCTCTCCATGTGCCGCTGGAGCTGCCAGTGGTGGTGCTGCCTTTCCGGGGGCTGGCTGGGGACAGCAGCACGGGCAGCTGCCCCTGCGAGCAGCTGCCCCTTCGGTCCCTTCCAGCTTCAGAGAGGGCCAGCGTTCGAAGGAGCAGAGCCGCCGTAGCACGTGAGGGCAGGCCTGTGAAATGATGTTTTGCCGGCCCCAGGAAAGTGATTCCTGTGCACCATGCCCACCCCACTCTGCATGGACAGGCCGCCCACGGCCTGGGGGGAAATCAGCAAGAGCACTCTTGGGACACCCCAGATGCCACTGACTAGCTTTACTAGTTCCAAGTGGGGGGAGGAGGGAAAGGGGGAGATCTCTTTAGGTTCCCCTGCCCTTTCTGGTGCAGAAGGGAAGCCAGCCTGCTTGCTCCTCTGAGCCCTGCCAGTCTGTTACACCCTTCGGGGCTGCTCCGAGGGGAACAGGCTAGTCAGACGGTTCTCTTGCTGAAAGCTCAGTTTCTCTTGCATGGAGCCCAAATGTGGTTCTGTTTGCAGGGGCTAACATGGGCCCACTCTGGGGCCAGAGAACAGGCTGCACTGGCTGGGATCACTGGAGGCGTGTGGCATGAGCTAACAGGTCTTTTCTCAGCATTGTCCTGTGCCACCCGGCCCCATGGCGCGCTTTCTGCCGCCTCTTCTTCCCTCAATGTCATTGTCCCCCACAGCGAGCAGCAGTGTGCCGGGGAAACAGGTTTTCTCTTTTCTTTGTTAATTCTCCCCTCATTACATTTGAAATTCCACAATCAGTGTGCACTGTAATTGTCGAATTTGATGCTAATGATTAATGAATTAAACATGGATCCATCAATTAGTCCTCGGAGAATAATTCTGCATAAAGCAGCGGATAATGTAATTACAGTAACAAAGATAATGAGATGTTAACATCGACGGAGCCCGACGTGACATGATCACAGCAGGCTCAGCAACCCCGGCCTGGGGGAGCCAATCCCTCGCTCGGCAGAGACGGAGCCGCAGGGGCAGTGCACACACCCCAGCACCCTGCCCAGAGGGGGAAGGGCGAGGCTCTGTCTTGTTAGGGACCAGAGGCCAGGCAGTGGAACGGGCAGGCTGGAATCCCACCACTTGCAGTGGTACAAACATGCCCCGGACTCTGCATTCTGGAGGTGACAATGAAACGTGTCGTCAGAGCTGCCCCCAAGCACTGCTGCCACCTGCTTGGGCTGCCAGGGACGCCCCCCCACACTCGCACTGCTCCCAGGGCCACCTCTCACCCCCAGCACTGCTCCCACCTGCTTGCCGGAGATGCCCAGCCCTGACATTCCCCAGGCCCTGCTGAAAACATACACTCACCACAAACCTCCAACTCCTGGCCCCCCCAGCCAAAGGCCAGCTGCTAGTCACCTACCACAAGCCTCACGTGGCGGGGAGCAGCCCGTGCACAGCTGGGGGTGGCTCCCTGTCTCTGCAAAGCAAGTTACGGGCCCCCTCATTCCAACGGGCCCTGCACACGGGGCCCCGACTCACAGCCTGACCCTGCTCCCAGAGGCAGGCACACGGGTGAGTGGGTTCCCCAACGGCCCCCCTGCACTAGAAGAAATACTGCAGCGGGCAGGCAAGAAGAGCTCATACTACAGGAGACCATCCAATTCCTCCCCTGGGGGCCGGGCAGCGTCAAGCCTAGAGTCTGTTCTACCGTTTATGTGGTCACCGTGCCTACGCTCCCCTGGGACAGGATTCCCCAGCAGGAGCCATCTCCTGGCCAGGGACCTGCCCTGAGATTCAGCCTCAGTCTCCTCTCTGCTGATAACCCCCCAGCATCCCACCCTTAACAATCCCCACTTGGGACTTCCAGCCCTCGGGAGTTTGCAGATCCTGCACCTTACTCACTGCTGAGCTAAGCCAGAGAAATCTCAGCGTCAGACTCTTCCTGACCTCGACCCCTCTGGCTCCCTGGGCATTTGCATTATTCTGGTTATAGATTGGTAGGTTTTAAAGCCAGAAGGGACCATTCTGACCATCCTGCATGACAAAGGACAGAGACAACTTCTGGTGATAACTTCTGGATGAGCTTTGCATCGGTCTTCACGGCTGAGGATGTGAGGGAGATTCCCAAACCTGAGCCATTCTTTTTAGGTGACAGATCTGAGGAACTGTCCCAGATTGAGGTGTCATTAGAGGAGGTTTTGGAACAAATTGACAAATTAAACAGCAATAAGTCACCAGGACCAGATGGTATCACCCGGGAGTTCTCAAGGAGCTCAAACATGGAATTGCAGAACTACTAACTGTGGTACGTAACCTATCATTTAAATCAGCTCCTGTACCAGAGGACTGGAGGAGAGCTAGTGTGATGCCAATTTTTACAAAAGGCTGCAGAGGCGATCCTGGCAGTTATATCCAGTAAGACTAATTTCAGTGCTGGGCAAATTGGTTGAAACTATAGTAACGAACAGAATTATGAGACACATAGGCCTGGTCTACACTAGGAAATTAGGTCTGTGACATTACTGACATAACCTGTAGCTGTATAGGTCATTGTTGCAACCACTGTTATATATTTGCAGCAAATATTGTACAAAGGTTGTTGTGTGAGGTGTCTATGGAAAGGTTATGATGTGCTGGGCATGATTATACTATCTGTGTGTGTATCATTTGTGCAGTTGAAGTTATGAATATTGGCTCTGTACTTGTATCTCAATGTGTTTTGATTCTAAGTAGCCTCAGTGAAGCATTTGGTCAGTTTCTTGAGAAAGGACAATTCTCAGTAGGTGCCCAGTCAAGAAACACTGAACTGACAATGAACTTTGGGAGACGCCAATCCACATCTGAGCTTTCCTGGGAACCTTCAAACTAACATGTAAACAATGGTGTCGGCCTGTAAAGAACTGAGTCATGCATGGACATGTGACTTGCCCATGTGACTCCAGGCGCCATCTTGCTGCTGTGATTTTCCACAGTAAGAACGGAGGAGTGTCCTTCCACATGGAGAGGAGATAAAAGGCCATGGAAACCCCCCTCCATCTTGTCTTCAATCCTGCTTCTTACTTCTGGAGGAACCTTGCTACAAACTGAAGCTCTGAACAAAGGACTGAGGACCCATCCCAGCTGGGGATGTTCCAGAGACTTGATTTGAACCTGCAGTTTATTCTATCGCTGCTACAAGCCTGAACCAAGATCTTTGCCATTACTGTATGTAATTGATTCCATGTAACCAATTCTAGCTCTCATCTATATTTCTTTCTTTTTATGAATAAACCTTTAGATTTTAGATTCTAAAGGATTGGCAACAGCGTGATTTGTGGGTAAGATCTGATTTGTATATTGACCTGGGTCTGGGGCTTGGTCCTTTGGGATCAGGAGAACCTTTTTTCTTTTACTGGGGTCTTGGTTTTCATAACCAGTCATCCCCATAACGAGTGGCACCGGTGGTGATACTGGGAAACTGGAGTGTCTAAGGGAATTGCTTGTGTGACCTGTGGTTAGCCAGTGGGGTGAAACCAAAGTCTTCTCTGTTTGGCTGGTTTGGTGCCTTAGAAGTGGAGAAACCCCAGCCTGGGGCTGTAACTGTCCTGCTCTAAGCAATTTGACCTGAATTGATACTCTCAGAAGTTTCCCACCAAAGGCAGCATCGTTACAAGGTCAGTATAAGCATGTTGCTCAGAGGTGTGAAAAATCCACACCCCTGAGTGATGCAGCTAATCACATCTAGAGTGATGCAGGACCTAACCCCTGGTGTAGTGTGAGGTCGACGGGAGAATTCTCCCATTGAGCTAGCTTCTGCCTCTGGGGGAGGAGGATTAGCTACGCTGAACGGAGAACCCCTTTCATTGGCATAGGTAGTATCGTCAGTGAAGCACTACAGCGGTGCAGCTTTGCTGCTGTAGTGGCTTATGTGTAGAAACACCCATAGATGAATACAATATGTTGGGGCAGAATCAACATGGCTTTTGTAAAGGGAAATCATGCTTCACCAATCTACTAGAATTCTCTGATGGGGTCAACAAGCATGCGGACGAAGGAGATACAGTGGATATAGTGTATTTAGATTTTCAGAAAGTCTTTCACAAGGTCCCTCACCAAAGGCTCTTAAGCAAAGTAAGCTATCATGGGATAAGGGGGAAGGTCCTTTCCTGGATCAGTAACTGGTTAAAAGACAGAAAACAAAGGGTAGGAATAAATGTTAGGTTACCAGAATGGAGAGAGGTAAATAGTGGTGTCCCTCAGGAGTCTGTACTGGGCCCAGTCCTATTCAACATATTCATAAATGATCTGGAAAAAGGGGTAAACAGTGAGGTGGCAAAGTTTGCAGATGATCCAAAATTATTCAAGATACTTAAATCCAAAGCAGACTGCGAAGAGCTACAAAGGGATCTCACAAAACTGGGTGACTGGGCAACAAAATGGCAGATGAAATTCAATGTTGATAAATGCAAATAATGCACATTGGAAAGCATAATCCCAACTATACGTATAAAATGATGGAGTCTAAATTAGCTGTTACAACTCAAGAAAGAGAACTTGGAGTCATTGTGGATAGTTCTCTGAAAACATCCACTCAATGTGCAGTGGCAGTCAAAAAAGCGAACAGAATGTTGGGAATCATTAAGAAAGGAATAGATAATAAGACAGAAAATTCACATTGCCTCTATATAAATCAGTAGTTCTCAAACTTTTGTACTGGTGACCCCTTTCACATAGGAAGCCTCTGAGTGTGACCCCCCCCCTTACAAATTAAAACCACTTTTTTATATATTTAACACCATTATAAATGCTGGAGGCGAAGCGGGATTTGGGGTCGAGACTGACAGCTCACGACCCCCCCATGTAATACCCTCGTGACCCCGAGGGGTCCTGACCCCCAGTTTGAGAACCCCTGATATAAATCCATGGTACGCCCATATCTTGAATACTGTGTGCAGATCTGGTCGCCCCATCTCAAAAAAGATGTGTTAGATTGAAAAAGTATAGAGAAGGGCAATGAAAATGATTAGGGGTGTGGAACGGCTTCCATGTGAGGAGAGATTAAAAAGACTGGGAATGTTCAGCTTGGAACAGAGACGACTAAGGGGAGATTGATAGAGGTCTATAAAATCATGAAAAGTGTTAAGAAAGTAAGTATTATTTACCCCTACACATAACACAAGAACCTGGGGTCACCCAATGCAATTAATAGGCAGCCGGTTTAAAACAAACATAAGGAAGTACTTCTTCACACAACGCACAGTCAACCTGTGGAACTTGTTGCCAGGGGATGTTGTGAAGGGAAAATTATAACTGAGTTCCAAAAAAGAACTTGATCAGTTCCTGGAGGATGGGTCCTTCAATGGCTGTTAACCAAGATGGTCAGGGCTGTAGCCCCATGCTCTGGTTGTGTTGAAACTCTGACTGTCAAAAACTGGGACTTGACAACAGGGGTGGAGCTCTCAATAAGTTGCCCTGTTCTGTTCATGCTCTCTGAAGCATCTGGCACTGACCACTGTTTGAGACAGGACACTGGATTGGATGGCCCATTGGTCTGAACCAGTATGGCTGTTCTTATGTATGTATGTTCTCAATAAACTCAATTGGGCTTCTTTTAGGGGTCACCAAATGAAATTAATAGGCAGCAGGTTTAAAACAAACAAAAGGAAGTATTTTTTCACACAATGCACAGTCAGCCTGTGGAACTCATTGCCAGGGGATGTTGTGAAGGCCAAGACTACACTATGGTTCAAAAAAGAACTAGATAAGTTCATGGAGGATAGGTCCATCAATGGCTATTAGCCAGGACGGGCAGGGATGGTGTCCCTAGCCTCTGTTTGCCAGAAGTTGGGAATGGGCGACAGGGGATGGATCACTTAATGATTCCCTGTTCTGTTCATTCCCTCTGGGGCACCTGGCACTGGCCGCTGTCAGAAGACAGGATACTGGGCTAGATGGACCTTTGGTCTGACCCAGCCTGGCCGTTCTTATATTCTTTAGTCTCTCACTGTCAGGTAGGTTTTCCAGACCTCAGATCATTCTTGTGGTGTTTTCTTTTTGCGGACATCTTTCCAATTTCTCATCATCCTATTAAAGGATGGACACAATATCCAGTAATGATCTCATTAACGCCATATACGGAGGTATATTACATAGCTCATCATTCACTTGTTCAATTTTCAAACAAGCACCTTTGTGTTTTCTCTCATGCTGCCACTCATGCTTGAGAGGAGCTCCCGTAAACAGCCACAAAGTCACCTCATGCAAATCCCTTCTTACAATTTTCCTTTTCCTTTATGTCTATGAAAAATTTGACAACAGCTGGGCTGCTGGTGTGCTGAGACCATTCCATTCATTCCGACCAATATACAGTAGAACTTCAGAGTTACGAACCCCTCGGGAATGGAGGTTGTTTGTAACTCTGATAACTCTGAACAAAACGTTATGGGTTGTTCTTTCAAAAGTTTATAACTGAACATTGGCTTAATACAGCTTTGAAATTTTACTATGCAGAAGACAAATGCTGCTTTTAACCATCTTAATGCCAATGAAACAAGCACAGAATCAGTTTCCTTACCTTGTCAATTTTTTTTAAACTTTCCCTTTATTTTTTTAGTAGTTTATGTTTAACACAGTACGGTACTGTATTCACTTTTTTAGGTGTGTCTCTGCTGCTGCCTGATTGCATACTTCTGGTTCCAAATGAGGTGTGTGGTTGACCGGTCAGTTGGTATCTCTGGTGTCTGTAACTCTGAGGTTCTACTGTCGTCTCATTATTGCTCCCTTGTGTAGCCAGCTACTGTCTCTTGTCCTATTGCTTGGATTGCAAACCCTTTGGGCAGATACTGGCTTTGTTCTGTGTTTGTATAGAGCCCCACATAATGGGGGCCTGGCCCACCACTGCAGCTACGAGGTGCTGCCACAATACAAAGAAATACGTATTAATTAAAGGTACTATCACCTCCCTGCTCCTATTCACGTTCTCTGCTTAGATCCATGGACTCAACTAGCCCTTAGCTACAGCATCGCACTGGGGGCTCATGTTCAGCTGCTTTCCACATGAGCCTAAAGCCCTTCTCAGAGTCGCTTGTCTCCAAAATAGTCTCCCATCCTCTAAGCGTGACCTGCATTCTTGGCTCTCAAGACCTGTGACCTTCTGCTCTAAACTCCCTGCAGATGTTCAGTATCTTGCTGAGATTGGCTGGATCCTGCGGTCAGTGAGGAAATGGGGTTCTGTGCTGGGGAAGCGGGGGCGGGGGCTGGGTCATTGGGAGGCAGGGCTGGGATTCTAGGCTGGGGCATGTCATGTCCGACCCAGGTAAAATTCCCTTTTTGTCCAGTCTGCACATCCAGTAGAAGCTGCCTCCTAGAGACGTGGGCAGTAACCACCAGGAACACTTGTCTTTCCTTTCTCTAAAGACTGGTACCACATTTGCTTTTTCTGATTCCTTCAGGAATCTCCCCTGGTCTCAGGACTTGTAAAGAATTACTGGCAATGGTTTACGAAAGTTAATTAGGAATAACTGTCAGTTTCCAATATGGCAAAAGGTTAACAGTGGAGATCCGCTAGGGTCCATACTATGACCAATGTTATATATTAAACACCTGGAAAAAGGGGTGAAGAGTGAGGGGACAAAATCCCAGAAAAAATAATTCCTTCGATTAGTCAAGGCTAGAAATGTTTGGGAATTTCAGAAGGACTAGCCAAGGTAGGGGAATGGGCAGCACGCCAGGAGATGGCATTCCCAGCTGATCAGTGCACGGTAATGCACACTGGAAGGAATCTTTTACATTTCTCGTACACATTGCTGGGTTTTAAATTAGCAGAAGACAGACCTGGGTATCAATGTGGAATGATGAGTGGAACCTCTGAAAAATGACCAGTGCTAAGATAGGCTTGTCTTACGGCTATCTCATTCTGGAGATAATAGTAAAACTCGCAGCGATACTAAAAATACCCTAATGCTGTTATATATTTTTACTTACTATTTGTGTTCCCGCAGCGCCTCGGAGCCCCGTCAGGAAGCAGGACCTCGCTGTGCCGGGCGCTGCACAGACACAGAACAAAGAGAGGAGCTCTGCCCCAAGGAGCTGACAATCTGAGTATAAGACAAGAGACACCAGACGGAGGAGCACAAAGAAATACCACTGGCCAGCCTGAGGCACCAGCAGCCTCACCGTTACCAAGCTGATTGCCGGCATTGTGCCAAAGGAGACTTTGGAGTCAATCATTCGATGGCGCGGCCTCCTCTGGGCCCTGGCCACACTGGTGATCCCAGCTCTCCCAGGATACCGTAGCACTGGGAGGGGACAGAGGTGAACGAGGAGAATTACTGGAGACCTGAGGAATTCATTCAAGGCAGCGCAGGAACTGGGCTCGGGCTGCCCAAGACCTTCCGTTACAAGAGCGTGTTGTTGGTTGTTTATAACCTTGCCAGGCTTCCATGGTTTGGGCTGAAATTTTCCATGCCAGAGGATTGCTTCAGGTTGAATTTTACTGCGATGTTAAATCTAAAATGGACCAGCCATTTCCAAGAACACAATCTATTTTCCCAAAATCTTGTAGGAAATGGCTGAGCCGTTTGGAGCAGTGACTTGAAATGTGACGGGGAGGTGAGATAGTCGCCCAGGTCTCAGGGAGATGCCTTCAGATGCATCTGTGAAAATTTGCCCAAATTTGAGCAAGTTATCACTGAAAAAAATCTCAGTTTGCACATGCTCAGTAGAGACTTGGGAGTTTGGCAGCTAAAGTCTCTGACTATTCCATCTGATCGCAGTGCGCTCCAGCCCCCGACAGCGCCAACATGTGACCGGCCTGTGTATGCGCCATCCCCCAGAGAGACTGAGCCGTGGCTGAGTAGCACTTCTCCTGCAATTGCTCCTCCAAGCTGCACAAAGCCACTGTGGTGCTGGGCCCAGGAGCAGAACAGGGAGCCTGTCCCCTGTGCACTCAATGTCCCCACTGAGCCAGCAGCTCAGGGCGTGCAGAGACGAGCTGATGGAGATGCAGGAGGCTAGGAGCAGACGTGGGCTGGGAAGGGGGTAGGAGCAAGAAGGAGCCATGGGAGCAGAGAAGGGCGGACGTAGGCAGGAGCAGGGGACGGGGCAGGAGAGGGCGGAC
>NW_020664629.1:163483-175379 GCF_002925995.2 Terrapene triunguis | reverse complement strand
AGGCAGGAGCAGGGGACGGGGCAGGAGAGGAGCAGAGAAGGGCGGACATAGGCAGGAGCAGGGCACAGGGCAGGAGAGGAGCAGGGTGGGGGACAAGTGAAGCTGTGTGGGACCAGGGGTGTAGGAGCAGAAGGGGACAGAGAATTAACTGTTTATAAACACTACAGTTCTCTGCCCTACAGAACCTGGCATTTCACCTATTTTTTCTGTCTCTCAGCTTTCGTTTGGGGTCTGGTAAATAGAAGCCACGGGCCAAGTGTGAGTCTTCTACTCTTATCAGTTACTCTGTTAGCTTGAGCAGCAGAGGACTGTGTCGTGGATCTAAAGGTCTGAACCCCACTGACCATCCACACAGGGTTAACACACTAACTTATGCACACTGGCTTCATACCTTTAGTTAATGGACCTGCACTCTCCTTAGTCCCCATGTAGACAGGGACTGGGTGCTAGCTATCGTGCTGAAAAGCCCTCCCCTGCTTCAGTAGCTTCCCTGCCACCTAGCCCTGAGCCTCCTCCCATTCCCAGCTCACCAGGCCCCACCCCATCGGAGTCCACCCTAAACACTTGTATTGTTTTGCTTGTTGTAGTCAAAGCTGGTTAAACTCGAGTTCCTCCCCTCCTCCCCCCGGGCACCCCTGCATGCACTATCCTGTCTTTCTGGGGTCCCGCCGGCACTGCCAGGTCTCTGGGTGAGGAACTGGCTCATTCTGGGTCTTGTCAGCACTGAACTAATACTGCCTTTCCCCAGCGAACTTGACATTAAAGAATGTGACGAGCTACCAGAGGCTGCACATCCTGGGAACGCCGGCAGCTCGAGCCGATTGGGCATTTTTTGACAAAATGGTTTTTCATTGAAAAGTAACAATTTATGAAAACCAAAAGTTTTTCTGGAAATGTATTGGTTCCAAAGAAACTTTTGTCAGGAAGGTTGTTTGGTCCAGGATGGACTTTGTGATCGAAACGAGAAAGAGAGAGAGACCCCAGACTAGCCAGTAGGATTGAGAATTGTTCTCTTCTCTGGCCCAATGAATATGTAATTACTTATACAAAATGGAAGAGCTCCAGCAGGAGGCTTTGAGAGGGAGAGACAGACACTGACTCTACAGCCCTGCAATCATTGTCAGGGATTGCTAAGTGCTGACGAGCCCCAGAATGAGCTAATTCCTCACCCGGAGGCCTGGCACTCACCTGGGAGATGGGAGACCCAGGTTCACGGCCCAAATCGTCCTGATTCAGAGACGGGAAATGTTCCAAAGCCAGGACTCGTCTCCCACATCGCCGGTGAGTGACCTCGCTGCTGGGCAGTCTGAGGTGCATCTCTATCCCCTGTTTTTGAAAGGTCTCTGGTTCATTCCGATGCAGAATCACCAGGACTTTCAAAACCTCACCGTTTTTTTGCAACACGGAATTCTTGTCTCCAGCCAGTCCTACTCACCTGCCATTACGCCCCCTTCCGGCCAGGCAGCTGACTCTCCTCCCAGGGTGCGGCTCTGCCCATCCTCAGAGCAGGGCTGCCTCCCCACCCCCCTCCTTCCTCCACCTGCAGGCAGGCGCCTTTAAAGCGGTCGTGTTACCAGACATGAAGGGGGGGCCTCAACTCCCCTCACGTGTGGCCCGACAGTTCCGCGAGCTGAGCTCCGCAGGGCAGTGGACTCCCTCTCTCGAGACGCCGCACGGGCAGTGGGAGCCCCTGCAGAGCCCAGCCCCAGCGCTGAGCAGCACCACCAGGCTGGCTGGGCGGCTGCTCACGGCACTGTCATTTCGGAGACTGAGATGATTGAAGGTTCCCTTGGCTGGCGGTGAAGGGAAACGAGGCGACAAGGACACACCTGGAGCAGATTTGAGAGGTAGCTGTGGACGGTGGAGAGCTCAGAACTTGCTCAAATTCCCTGTGGTCTGACGGCTCCCAGGCTCCTCTAGAGGCCATGGTCTGGGGTATGTCTGAGCAAAACAGGTCAGCTAGTTTTCAGTTTCAAACCAAAAGTGAAAAAAAAAGAAACCCCTTTTCTAACCTGCTCCAATCCCAGGGGTAGGGATTTGCTTGCTAGGCCAGTTTGCCCTGTAAAGTATCACTGTCTGTGATGAATGCACAGACTGGAAATGCAAACCGGGCGAGTTAACATGGGACAGCAACTCTCACTTTGGGAAATTCCTGACTCGATTGCTCACCCTTAATGCTTCATTATCACTGGTTATCTGCATTTAATTAGATACTAAAAACTGTTAATAGACCTTACCCTTGGCCTCAGCAATGGGTTTGTCCCTGGTTGGATTCTCTGCTCTCTGTATCATTTCATACAAAACCCCTCAAACAAAACGATCTCAAAAGAACATTAGGGTTGCAAAGTCGAGCACTCAGAGGATAGGAATGCACAGGCTGCCCTGTCAAGCTCCAGCTTTCGGGGCCTACGAGCATGCTCAGTGTGGAAGGAATGTTCAAGAGATTTTATCAGCAAGCTTCTAACAAGCTCTACTGAGCATGTGCAAATGCAGTTTGCAGGGGTTTATGCTGCCAAATCTGAACACATTTTCATGGGGATTACAAAAGACACCTCTCTAACCCCAGGACTATTCCCTGGCTAAATTTCAAGTTCCTGTTCTACGCCCTCAAGGTGCTGAAGCTCTTCAGCTGGAAGAAATTCTTCAGCGTTGGCAAAACTAATGGTGAATCATTTTTGCTTAAATGTTTAAAAATTCAGCCTCAGGCAGAAGCCCAACATGGAATATTTCAGCCCAAAGGGTTAAAGTTTGGCAATGTTATATGCAGCTGAAAATAGGGGCTTATAATGGAAAATGTTATTCCACCTTAACTAGAGGCATCTCTACCAGTTCTGACTATAAATTGTCCTCTTTGTAACCTTTTTGACGGTCTATGTTCAGGTTTTTCCCCCCAAAAGATACTGAGGTAAAGTCACCCATGAGTCAGTGTCCTGCAGTTTCGAAGGATTTATTGTTCTCTCCCCATTCCATCTGAGGAGTGGAGGTGGCCTGGAGCAGACGTGTCTGACATTTCTCCGTTACCCTTAGCCCTTCCCAATGGTTTCTCCCACAACCCCTTCCTGCCACTCTGCCCCCAGCGCCCAGGCTCCCCCACCCCCAGCCTGATGGGCAAGACCACCACCATGTCCTCCTTCACCTGTCATAACATCCCCGAGAAACCAGCCCATGAAGCTGGCTGGGCGCAGGAGCCGCGGGGGGTATTACTGGATATAAAAGCTGTCCCTATTGTCCCTTGGGGCCGTCCCCAGAGTACCTGAGTACCCCGATGTAGAGTGGGAGGGAGATTTTCTGCTTCTCTTCTTAGCTCTTGGTCAGGGACTGTGTCTCCTGTTAATGCGAATGGCACGTGGGCAGTGCTCAGCCCATCAGGCCCCAGCAAAGCCCTAGGTCAGAATCTCCTCTCAGCGACACCCAAGTTCTCGAGGCTCCGTCTCCCAGGCTCCTGGCAAGTCTGGACAGAGGGTTCAGCATGTCGGAGTCAATCAGCCCTAATCTGTTTGAGAACTTCCCTCCAGTTCTGATTGAGAGTACCTGCTGGAGTCATGAAGTTCAGCGAGACCAGTGGCTCTCCATTTTTTTACTGGTGACCCTTTTCACACAGCAAGCCTCTGAGTGCGACCCCCCCCTTATAAATTAAAAACACTTGTGTATATATTTAACCCATTATAAATGCTGGAGGCAAAGCGGGATTTGGGGTGGAGATTGACAGCTCGCAACCCCCATGTAATAACCTTGCGACCCCCTGAGGGGTCCCGACCCCCAGTTTGAGAACCCCTGAGCTAGACCCTAGGAAACTTCTCATTCCTCTCACCCCGAACGTCTCTTAAAGGGACACCAATGAATGAAAATCCACTTGTCTGAAAATCTGGGACTTGCTCTTGCCCCGTAACTCTCCAATCACTGCCACTGAGACGGACTATGGAAAAGCTTTCACACACTTTACAGTCTCTTTCCTTTATGCATCTGCCAGCACTTTGTGCAGCCGGATAGTCCCCTGTCTGCCTGGCAGATCAGCCAGTCACCGGGGCTCCCATGGCAACAGAGGGGAAACGTTTTCTAAAACAGGAAAATGTAACTGTGAAGCCACACAAATGTCAGGGGCCTGAGAGGCAAGTGTTTCAGCCCCGTCCCATCTCCAGGAGGGAAGCCAGATGGCCCTGCCCAAACAGGGCGCTCATCTCGGCCCCGTGCAGACACAGGGTCGCTGTGTAAAAGACACTGGTGAAAAGAGTGGGAGGAGCAGGAGACACCGGAACCACTCGTGCATTGTCTACTTGCGACTTAGCTAAGAGCCATGTAGCCGCTCAGCCTGGGCGAGACCCTCCTCCTCTCCTTACCTGGGCCTCCTGGGAACTGCATGCTGCTCCGCTCCTTGGCAAGCCCGTTGGTTTTGGGGCTGGCGCTGGGGGCTGTCGCCGTCGTCGCCCTGGGGAGCCGCTTGCCCGGCACCTTCACTGTTGTTCTCAGCAGATCTATTTCCTTGCCATGGACGTTCTGCATGTAATCCTACAGCAGAGAGACAGCAGGTTCAGGCTCAGTGCAAGCCTCTCTACCTCCCTCCACTCACACGCTCTGCCAGGTGGTCATTGCCCCAGACAGCCGCAAGGCGGCCAGCAAGCGACATGGAGGTGTTTCAGAGCTCCGGATTCACTTCCCCATTACAGCTCAAACACCCCCAGGCTCCTCTTGTGCTTCCCTGCACTACCAGTGCAGCTGGCCTCGAGGTGAGAGGTTCCTGTCCCGTTCCCAGGGCCAGCCATTGCCTGACATGAATAATGCCATCCCTGAGCCAGCCAGCCCCCTCCCAACCTGGGGCCGGATTAGAACTCAGTGCCCACAGCCCAGGCCCCTTCGTCAGAGCACAGGTAGCGATGCTGAGCTGCGGGAACACGGGCAGTCCCATTCCTTCCTTCCTGTAGCCTGTGGAACACAGAGCCGGAAAATCTCTCCCAGATCCCAGCTCCTGTGATCCGAACAGAGGGAGTTCCCTGTGGTACATTCGCCAGCACGACTTTCTGGGCTTCCACCTCTTCTCTTGGGAAACCATGACAGCAACTGGCACATCTCACCCACAGACTGCAAGTACGAGCCACCTGGAGAGACACACTTCGCTCTTTCAGCCTCTCCCCATAACTCAGTCCCCCAAGCAAGTCCCTCCAATCTGGGACTGACGTACCCAGAAATACGTGCACAAGTCCACGTGTGACCCCCTCACAGAAAGGGGCCGTCCCTCGGGCTGAGAGCAAGGTCCCAGGAGCGTGGGGGGGAGGGGGGAGAAGGCTACAGGGAAGGGCTGTCCCCTCCCTGCTCTGGGACCCAAGGCAGCTCTGCACAGCATCCCCTCCCTGGGGGCTTGCTCTGTACGTGGCAGATGAGGGACAGCAGCTGGCCAGGACGAAGCGGCAGCTGCAGTT
This sequence comes from Terrapene triunguis, assembly GCF_002925995.2. Classification (NCBI taxonomy): domain Eukaryota; kingdom Metazoa; phylum Chordata; order Testudines; family Emydidae; genus Terrapene; species Terrapene triunguis. The sequence goes on along the minus strand of NW_020664629.1, from coordinate 169,965 downwards.
CTCTGTTCGGCAGGAAAGCTTGGGTTTGCTCCAGTTCACAAGGAGGTCACCAAAAAGATTAAGTCAGAGTTGGTCCCTGTGTAAATCCTCTGCTTCTAAACTCAGGAAGGTAGAGCAACGAACAGGCCCAACCTAGGAGCCACGGCTCCTCTGACTGCCCCCTGGCTTAAAGCGGCGGGTGGAGGAGCGTTGTATGGGTCACACTTCCATAGCCTCCAGGTCATGATGTGCAAGGACTACCGCTGCTGGACTGGCTCAGCCAGCCTGCACTGACCTCCCTCGCTCTGACAGGGGCCTAGCTCCCAGCCCAGCAGAGAAGGGCCACCGCACACCCTTCCCAGGCACTGGACTCCTAGGGGGCCTTGACTCGACCCGAGCAGAGCGCCCAAGCCAACAGACACCCTTGGGTGTCCCAAGCATTCCCCAGCTGTACAGCCTCATTACCAGCTCCTCCAAGCAGCGCCGGGGCTGAGTGGGCGGCAGGAGAAGCCCCTGGGCAGGGAATCTCAGAGGGGCTGAAGGATTTTCCCTAGCTCAGCACAAACGCTGTGCTAGCCGGCTGCCTGCCGGAGAGAGCGGTCACCAGCACGCTGCTTTTATTACATGCTATAAAAGAGCAATTTCTTCCCCAAGCCTCCTCACTAATTACCCAGCCAGTTCTCTCATTTCATTTTATTACTGGAATTAACAACGAGTTCAAAGCGTGGAAAGCTATTAAGATGTGTGATTAAGCCACATTCAATTAGTTTCTACAAACAATTTAATTGATGTTGCAGATAGAATTAACAGAAGGTGATTGTGTGAATGGCTCCACTGGCTGCAAAATGGGAGATGCTTTCTCTCTGGCGCTGCTTCGCGCAGCCTGGCCGGGCCGAGCCGTGTGCTTTCCCCAGGAGCAGAGACACTTGCTCTCCAAGGCTTTGGGAAAGTGACTTGAAACTGCCTTGGCCTTTCCATGAAATTTGCTCTTTTCCTCGCATGGAACAAACTCAGACACCAAAGAAGGGAAAAGAGGCCAAGGGAATGTGGAAAGCTGCGCCAGAGACCTGCAGCCCTGGGACCCGGCCTGCAGAGCCCTCCTGTCTGCAGCATCAGCTGCTGCTCTCCGCTCCAGCTCAGGACACCCCATCTGCACAATGCCCAAAGCTGCTGAAAACTCAGAGTCAATGAACACAGATTCCAGGGAAAGCAACAGAGGAGACACCAGCTGTGGGCTGCAAGACAAGGCTCTGCTTGAGCTCCAGGGAGATAGCAGCAGGTCCAGGCTACCAAGGGTTACCTGACCAGTACAACCAAGGGGGTAAAGGACACTTAACTCTAGCGTTGAACAAGGTCTTATGGGGGCGTCATTGCAAGAACTACAAGTCTAATTCCTGGAGACAGTGAGGAGTCTAGGGAAAGGGGGGCTTTTCCCATTGCTGGGGCTGGAGGTGCCAAGAGCTGAACTTGCTGATCAAAGAATCCCAATGAAACCAAATCATAGAATATCAGGGTTGGAAGGGACCGCAGGAGGTATCTAGTCCACCCCCCTGCTCAACGCAGGACCAACCCCAACTAAATCAACACCAACTAAATAACTCAGGGGAGTCCAGAGAGAGGAAGCCCTGAAGGAAACACAAATGCAACTCAACTGGGGCAGTGCAGCTAATACACCTGGGGCAGCTGCCCTGACCGCAGGGGAGCTGGGGCCAGAGTGGGGTGGGAGACGGGGGAGAGGGGGGCGGCAGCAGTGGGACACGGCAGGAAAAAGTCCCTGGGATCACAGAGGCCTCTGCGCTGTAGGAAGACCCCACCTGGAGAACGATGATAGTTCTCAGCTGCCTCCTCTGCACACCTGGATTCTGCAGCTGAGCCTCACTCCAGCCAAGCTGGAGGGGCTGCGGGCGGGTACAGCGCATTTCCCGATGAAGCGAAGGGAGATGAGGGTTACATGCCCTGACCTTTCATAGAATCAGAGAATCTCAGGGTTGGAAGGGACCTCAGGAGGTCATCTAGTCCAACCCCCTGCTCAGAGCAGGACCAATTCCCAACTAAATCATCCCAGCCAGGGCTTTGTCAAGCCGGGCCTTAAAAACCTCCAAGGAAGGAGATTCCACCACCTCCCTAGGTAACGCATTCCAGTGCTTCACCACCCTCCTAGTGAAATAGTGTTTCCTAATATCCAACCTAGACCTCCCCCACTGCAACTTGAGACCATTGCTCCTTGTTCTGTCATCTGCCACCATTGAGAACAGCCGAATTCCATCCTCTTTGGAACCCCCTTTCAGGTAGTTGAAAGCAGCTATCAAATCCCCCCTCATTCTTCTCTTCTGGAGACTAAACAATCCCAGTTCCCTCAGCCTCTCCTCATAAGTCATGTGCCCCAGCCCCCTGATCAATTTTGTTGCCCTCTGCTGGACTCTCCCCAATTTGTCCACATCCTTCTTGTAGTGGGGGCCCAAAACTGGACCAATACTCCAGATGTGGCCTCACCAGTGTCAGAGGGGAATAATCACTTCCCTCGATCTGCTGGCAATGCTCCTATTAATGCAGCCCAATATGCTGTTAGCCTTCTTGACAACTGCTGACTCATATCCAGCTTCTGTATCTCATATCACTCATATCCACTGTAATCCCCAGGGTCCTTTTCTGCAGAACTGCTGCTTAGCCAGTCAGTCCCCAGCCTGTAGCGGTGCATGGGATTCTTCTGTCCTAAGTGTAGGACTCTGCACTTGTCCTTGTTGAACCTCATCAGATTTCTTTTGGCCCAATCCTCCAATTTGACTAGGTCACTCTGGCCAATGGCTCTGCAATCACCTCAGCCGATTCCCTCAGCACCCTCGGATGCATTAGATCTGGACCCATGGACTTGTGTATGTCCAGCTTTTCTAAATAGTCCTTAACCTGTTCTTTCACCACTGAGGGCTGCTCATCTCCTCCCCATACTGTGCTGCCCAGTGCAGCATTCTGGGAGCTGATCGTGTCTGTGAAGCATTGAGTACATTAGCTTTTTCCTCATCATCTGTCACTAAGTTGCCTCCCCCATTCAGTAAGGGGCCCACACTTTCCCTGACCTTTTTCTTGTTGCTAACACCTGTAGAAACCCTTCTTGTTACTCTTAATATCCCTTGCTAGCTGCACCTCCAATTGTGTTTTGGCCTTCCTGATTACACCCCTGCATGCTCGAGCAATATTTTTATACTCCTCCCTGGTCATCTGACCAAGTTTCCACTTCTTGTAAGGTTCCTTTCTGAGTTTAAGTTCACCAAAGATTTCACTGTTAAGCCAAGCTGGTCGCCTGCCATATTTGCTATTTTTTCTGCACATCGGGATGGTTTGTTCCTGTGCCCTCAATAAGGTTTCTTTAAAATACAGCCAGCCCTCCTGGACTCCTTCCACACTCATATTGGCCTCCCAGGGGATCCTGCCCATCAGTTCCCTGAGGGAATCAAAGTTACTTTTCTCAAGTCCAGGGTCTGTATTTTGCTGCTCTCCTTTCTTTGTGTGCCTGCTGGACCCATGCTGCTGCTGCGGCGATCCTTCCTTTGGAACATGGCCCTTGCTAGTCAGCCAGGCTGTTCTAGTGTCACATGCTCGCCTCAGGGCGCCCCTCGAGGACCCACGGGAACGCCCGCTGGCGCTCTCCTCGGAAGTGGCTACGTGTTCCCTGCACGGCAGTGGCTCCTGCTGCGCTCCAGAGGGCAATGCACAAGTGGTGAGGACAGCCTGTGACCCCCGCGCAGGGCTCCTTTCCCCTCCCTGTGTCGTGGGCTCCAGCAGGCCCCTGGCCCCAGAGCAGAGTTTCCGGAGCAGGCGTCAGGCTAGCCGCAAGGGGCACTCGGCCATTCAGGCCTGCTCACAGCCACCAACACTTGAGTCCGCCAGCCTTCCGGAAGCAACACAGCGTGGAGGTGCCCAGTGGGGCTCTTGGCCCCTGGGGAAGATGGTGTCTGGGTGGGGAGGAGACAGACGCCCTTTGCCCTGCAGGGAGTTAGTTGGGGGGGGACAGAGAGGGCTACCAGCATGTGCATGCCAGGCAGGCCTTATTACTCCTCATTTTACTTCCCTGCTCAGCGCGTCGGTGGAAAGGCACGTAGAGGCAATGCCTTCGGCATGTACTTCCCTGGGTGTCCAGCAGCACTGGGCGAAGGGCCCAGGGTGACGGCGCTGGGCAGTACCGTAATGTCACACAATGACGGCGAGGGACATCCCAAGGAGTTCCTCCACCCTCAGCAGTGGGAGCTGACCGAGGTAACAAAGGCCGGCTCTGACCCTAGTGTAAAGGTGGTGCACACGCATGCACACACGGGGCACACGCACGCATACACGGGGCACACGCACGCACACACGGGGCACATGCACGCATACACGGGGCACACGCACGCCCTCTCTCTAGCCAAGAGCAGCTCCCCCGCAGTCTCCAGGGTCCAAGGCTATGGAAGAGAGAATGCAGGAGGGAGTCGGAGGAGTGGAGACCGGGGCAGAGCACCCGGGGGTCGGAAGAGGAGTCGGATGGCACAGCAGAACTAGGAGGAGAACAGGTTTTACAGTCCCATGGCTTAAGGCAATGGGATGAGAGGTGGCGCTCCGAGGTGAGCTGCTGCAGGAGAGGGCACAGAGAGCCGGATGGGGGCACACGGGGTTCCAGGAGCTGAGGGATGAAGCTCTGGGCATTAGAACACTTGGGGTCCGAGGGATTCAGGGCTCTAAGCATGGAGCAGCTCACCCCTCGAGGCCCGGGGCACGACGGCACCCCTTTGGCTAGCTCAGGGCCCACTGCGCACTGGCTGCCCTGTGCCCCCCATGAAGTGATCCCTGTTGTCCAGAGGGCGCTGCGGTCTGCAGGGCCACAGGTGTGTTTGTGGCCACGGTTCACTGTCTTAGCAGCAAACTGTGCTCAAGAGGGAACGGGAGAGAAGCCATTAGCCCCGCAGCAGGGAGGCGACAGAGATGGATGGAAGAGGCAGCTGTGAGCCAGCCGCGAAGAGACTGTAGATGCATCGAGTGACAGCTCAGCTCGGCAGGCTCTGCACGGCACCTCCTCTCTGTTACCCAAAACCTAACAGCCAGGAACACGTTTCACACCCAGACGGGGCCATCGGCCCTGGCCACAAGGAGCTTTCACTTTCTCCCTCCTGCCAGGGGCCATGCCCGACTGGGGACTGGCCAGGGAAGCAGGAAAAGAAAGGGGCATGTTACTTAGCATGCTTGTCCCTGCTGACCCCTCCCCTCAGCCAGACGAGCTCTGGAGGGGAGCGAGAGGTGCTGTCCTGGCCAGCGGGGACCAGAGTGTCTGCCTGGGTTCCCATTACGGGGAGAGGCTGGAGTCCTGGGGCTACCCAGGATGCGGAGCCCCCCCCCCCCACTAGCCTGGTGCTTTGGGGGGGTCACGACACCCCCCGAAGGACCTGCTGGAGCAGCAAAGCAGAGACCACCTCTGTGCCTCCCCCCGGCCACCCCCCAGTTCTGCAGGGCCTGCCCGGGGGTCACTCACGTGCAGGCTGGGGTGGTAGGTGAGGACTCCGTTATCGCACAGCGTCACATACTTCTTCTTCCACTCCTTGTTGAGGGACTTGCCGCTGCGCTTCAGGAGAATGCCCTGCGGGAGAGGAGTCGAGAACCTCAGATCCTGCCCTGGCCTGGCGCTGCCCCCCCACCCCTACCGCCCCGGGACTGCCCCTCGTGGGACCCGTCCCTGGCAGCGCCCCACCCTGCCCCCCCACCCATACCGCCCCGGAACTGCCCCTCGTGGGACCCGTCCCTGGCAGCGCCCCACCCTGCCCCCCCACCCCCACCGCCCCGGGACTGCCCCTTGTGGGACTCGTCCCTGGCACCGCCCCACCCCTGCCGCCCTACCGCCCCAGGAGCGCCCCTTGTGGGACCTGTCCCTGGCACCACCCCACCCCTACTGCCCTGGGAGTGCCCCTCGTAGGACACCATCCCTGGCACCGCTCCCCACCCTGCCGCCCCGGGAGCACCCCCTGTGGGACCCCTCCCCGGGCCCCCCCCCCCCCCCCCCCCCCCGCCCCCACCCCTGCCGCCCTGGGACTGCCCCTCGTGGGACCCGTCCCTCAGTGAGGCAGGGGGATCTGGACTCCACAGAGCGAAGTCTGGAACGGGCTTTCCAAGTTTCCCTGGGCCATTTGTGAGAGAGGCACCCCCAACCCGCCACGAGAAGAGGGGTGTCCCCCCGATGCCCCTCCCCCAACCCACCACGAGAAGAGGGGTGTCCCCCCTGATGTCCCTCCTCTAGCCCCCGGAGCCACAGGCTGCAGGGTGGGGGTGAAGAACAGGGGACTGGTGTGGGACTCCTAGGCCTGCCCTCCTGCCCTTAGGGCCCAGCAATCGGCTGCTCTCACTGCCGCAGAGGTCTGGCTCTGTGGGCACGGTAGCAAGCGGGGACGGGGGGCACAAGCCAGCAGCAGCGACTGGCTCAGCCACTCCCCCCTGCCCGTCCCCACTGCCCTGTTAGAGGGGAGGGTGAGGGGCAGTGACTCTGGGGA
>NW_020664629.1:151028-158483 GCF_002925995.2 Terrapene triunguis | reverse complement strand
GAAGTGGGCTGTAGCCCACGAAAGCTTATGCTCAAATAAATTTGTTAGTCTCTAAGGTGCCACAAGTACTCCTGTTCTTTTATCATTGTAAAACTGCCAACGTCACACAGGACAGGCAGAAGTGTTCAGTAAATATTTCTGTTCAGTATTTGGGAAGAGGTTGGATGATTTACTCACCGTTCACAATGATAAGGAAATACTGCCTATTTTTACAGGAACTGGGGAGGATGTTAAACAGAAACTGCTGAAGCTAAACATCTTCAGATCTTCAGGCTCAGATAACTTGCACCCAGGAGTTCTAAGAGAATTTGCTGAGGTGGTTTCTGAGCCATTAATGTTGATTTTTAACAAATCCTGGGACACTGGAGAAGTCCAGAGGACTGGAAACATGTGAACATTGTGCCAGTATTTAAAAAGGGTGAAAGGGAAGGCCCCAGGCTGGACAGCTTGACACGGATACCAGGCAAAATCATGGAAAGGCCAGTATGGAAAGAAATCAGATAAGAATTAAAGGACTGGGGCATGATTAATGCCAATCAACAGTGTTTTATAGAAAACAGGTCTTGTCAGACAAGCCTGATACTATTTTTGATGAGATCATGAGTTTCGTTGAGAAAGTTAACTGTGTTGATATCATGCTTAGACCTCTGCAAGGAACTTGTTACCGTATAACATTCCGATTAAAAAATTACTACTATATAAAATCAACATAGCTGATAAAAAATGGAGTAAAAACCGGTTACATGATAGATCACAAAAAGTAACCGTAAACAGTGAATCATCATCCAATGACGGTCTTTCTAGAGGGGTCCCACACAGATCAGCTCTTGGCCCAAATCCATTCAATATCTTTATCAATGCTCTGGAAAAACATATAAAATGATGCTGGTAAAATCTGAAGAGGACACAAAATTGGTGGAGTGGTAAATGATGGTTGGGACAGGTCAGTTATATAAACCTATATGTATCACTCAATGCAAGGTCATGCATCTAGGAACAAAGAAGACAGGCCAAATGTACAGGGTGCGGGACTCTATCTCCTGGAATGCAGTGACACTGGAAAGAACGTATGGATCATGGTGGAAATGGAGAGAACATCGGCACTCAGTGCGATCTGTAGCTAAGAAGGTGAATGCAAACCAGGGATATAGACACAAGGGAATATTAAGTTGGAGCACGAAGATAATACTGACTCCGCACAAGGCATTAGTGCGACCGTGACTGGATACTGTGTCCAATTCTGGTGTCCACACTTCAAAAGGACGTTGACAAATTGGAAAGAGCCACAAGAATCATTCGAGGCCTGGAAAACCTGCCTTATCATGAGAGACTAATGGAGCTCAATCTAGTTTATCTCAGAGATAAAGGAGTGACTTGATCATGGGGTCTACAAGTAACTACGTGGAGAAGAGATTTCTGATAGCCGAGTTCTTTGCTCTGTCAGACAAAGGTAGAATGAGATCCGATGGCTGGAAGCTGAAGTGAGATACATTCAGACTAGGAACAGGGCGTTTACAGTGAGGGCTTTTACCATGGGAACTGACCTAGGGACGTAGTGAATTCTCCATCACTTGGAGTCTGTAAATCAAAGCCGGATCTCTTTCTAATAGCTCAGGCAGACGTTATGGGCTTGACTCAGGAACCACTGGGCAAGATTCCCTCTCTGAGGGAATCTTGCCCAGTGGTTCCTGAGTCAAGCCTATAACGGCCCCTGTGGCTTTTTAAAATCTGACTCCTCCAGCCAGATCCTGCTAATATTTGCTACAAACCAAAAATTCTACCATGTAAACAGAGGCCAAGTGTAACTGCCCCTGTTCTCCTTGAAAAGTCTGGATCCTGATGTGCCTGGGTACCCTGCTACCCCTTGCCAATTCTGGCCTCAAACCCCAAAATTGTACTGTCCAGAGAGACAACAAATGCAGCTGCTCCTAACCCACTATGCAAATCAGGACCACGACAAATCCTGGCACACGAGAAGGCAGGTATTGGCGTCGTGTTTTTCCAAGACTATTGAGCTAGGGTGCCCCAGATTCCAGATATTTCCAGTGGAGTTTGCATCAGCTGGACTCGCTCTTTATTTAGATTGTACAAATTGAGGGCTCAGGGCCAAAACTTTGCCAGCTCCATCTAGATCCAGGTTTTTGCAGCACGGCTGGGTTGGGCACATGAGGGTCCAGACATTTTCAGGGCAGTGGAAGCAGGCAGACTTGTTCTGTATGGAGGCATTAGAAATTGTGCGGGTTGGAGAAAGAAGTGGGAGGGAGCAAGGGCGGGATCCAGGTTTTGTGACACTGCAGTGTGGCTTGCATCAGGGCTCCCTGTTCTGTGGCTGGACTTGTTCTCTGCTTTGATGATACGGGGGGAGGGGATAGCTCAGTGGTTTGAGCGTTGGCCTGCTAAACCCAGGGTTGTGAGTTCAATCCTTGAGGGGACCATTTAGGGATCTGGGGCAAAAATCTGTCTGGGGATTGGTCCTGCTTTGAGCAGGGGGTTGGACTAGATACCTCCTGAGGTCCCTTCCAACCCTGACATTCTAGGGTCGGGGCTGGACCTAGAAGCAGCTAGGGAGATCCAGCTTTCCCATTTCCTGAAAAACGGAGCAAAATCCCAATACTACACAGAAAAAGAAATAAGAAAGGAGGGAGGAGAAGGACAAAGCCCAGGTGAGATGCAGCAGCCACATGTGAACCCAGAGGCAGAACCATCACAAATGGGGGGGTCCACCTCGAAAGGGCTGGAGACCTCTGTGCTAGCACATCCCACTCACGCGCATGCTCTGTGCACACATTGCCCCAGCTCCCCCCACAGAATCCCCAACCTCACGCACTCTCCACAAATCCTGCGTGTTCCCAATGGCCACACACATCCCTACACCTTCTCTACCCGGGCCTCCCCTGGGGAGTCCTGTACGTTCTGAATCCTTGGCTAGCTCCTTCCCCCAGTGTGACTGTCACAGAAGGGAAGACCCACAGGCCAGCCCACCGCCTCCGAGGCGCCTCCCCTGCCCTGCGAGGCTGGCCTGTGCGACTGTCTCGGCGTGTTGTGTTCGGATTGGGTGGTGCACAGTAAAAGCAGTGGCAACAGCAGCAATATGCAGTGTAATGAGGCAGGGAGCCGCGATGGCCCCCAAAGGACTCGTTCACTCCACAAATCTCCCTTCCACTCACTTTTCGCTAAGAATTTTAACACCAAACTTAATTGTAAAGTCGTGTATTGATTGGAAAATGCAAATGGCAATTTAAATGTAATCTCAGCTCCCAGCATGGTCCCAGATCCCGAGGAGGAGTCGTCCCCGGCTCTGGGCCCCGCTGAAGAAGCCAGCCCAACCAGAGCTGGCCCAGGGACCCCAGGCCCTCAGGGCTGACTATGTGACTGCAGCATCTGCAGGAGGAAGGGGACGTGTGTTTGTTCCCAGTAACCACCAGCTGGGAACGGCAGCCTCCTAGCCCAGCTAGCCCAGTTCTCGGTGACAAGCGTCCAGCCACAAAGACCCTCTCCCCACCCAGTGCGGGCCTGGGCCTGCCGAGGCCACAGGATGGGCACCAGGTGGGGAGCTGGAGCCTCAGGTGCAGCACCCGCTGCACCAGCAGGAGGCCGCGTCTGCCGCCCAGGTCAGAGGGGAAGGGCTAGAGAGAGGAGGCTGGACTCCTTCGTCTCACACGGGGGCCATGGGACTTGGGCGCCTCCAGCTCTAGAGTCTGCGAGTGGAGTTTGGGGGAGACGAACATGGGCTCACGAGCAGCATGGTCTGGGCGTGCTGTGATTGGCAGGGCTCAGCGGCTGGCACCAGCTTCCTGCGGGACAGTGCTGCTCCCCGGTACAGCAGCCTTCCCCGCTGGTGCAAAAGCATCCCCCAAACTCATTCCTTCCGGGATTCCCTTAACCAGCCTCCTCTCCGAGCACGCAGCCCGCTCACGCAGGGCCCTGTGGCTCTGCCGCCGAAGCTGGGGATGAATTCAGCCACCGGCACTGCAATCCTCTCCCCACGGGACCCAGAAAGGTCACTAGGCAGCCTCGACTGAGAATCAGGGAGGTCACCTACGAGTAGCAGGTTTTCCCCCAGTGTACTGGCTGTGCACGCTGGGCAGCATTCTACCGGAGGCCACACACGCCCAGGCAAAAGGTCCCACTTTCCAGCCACCTCACTTAGCCCATATCCATTCTCAGTCCCTCTGCGTCAGTGGGGGGGCGTTGGCACCTCCGCAGTTACACAGCCAGCTGGTCACACGAGCCGTGACACTCTGGAGAGGTGGGGATCTGCTGCGGGGATAGTCCCCGAGATCCCCACTCCCCTCGGAAGGACCAACCCCAGGGAGCTGAGCGGCGGTGACAAGGTTTGCACTTCTCGGCGACAGCTTCCGAAGCCCTGGCGGCTGTTCTGCATTTGGAATATTGGGCCCTCGTGACCTCTCTCTGTAGGGAGCCCTGAACCAGAGTGCGGGGCAAGACTTCATCCTTCCCACGCCCCTGCGGAGGCTTTGAGGACCTCTCACTGCAGGTTTATGGCCAGCTCCTCACCACAGACGCCGGGGAATGGATCTTAGCCTCTCTTCCTTTAGGAATAAACTCATTTGCTTTCCATGGCTCTGGCCACAGTCTCCTTGCTAGCAGCAGCCGGGTGGTGATTTCACAGTGCAGTCGTTTCTCATGGGACAGGTCCCTGGAAAGGGGGTTGTGGTTAGGGTAGAGCCATATTCTACCATCTCCAGGGCCTACCAGTTCATTGGGATGCAACACCATGCAGAAATCAAATGGGACTGTGGTCCTCAGAGCCTCAGGGAAGGGGACCTGTATCAGCATCCACTGGTCCCCACCTCTCTGCAGAGACATCAGAAATGCTGCTTCCCAGGGGTCAAGGTGTCCTCTGCCTAGCAAGCCTCTGGCAGCTGCCAGTGTTTGCCCTGGGAGAGCTGTCTCAGGTGGCACCTGGAGAAAGGATGGTCCAGTGGTTGGGGCTCTACTCTAGGACCCAGAAGACCTGGGTTCAGGTTCCTGTTTGGCCAGTTACTCCTAGGGCCGGTCCCGCCGTGTCTGTGGGCCAGTTCCCTGATGATCGCTCTGGCCCGCCTACAGTGAGGGCGAATGCAGGAAGCCTGAAAGAGTGTGAGGCACTCCACGCTGCGGTGACGGGGCCAGAGAAACAAGGAAAAAGTACCTGCTGCCATCCCTCAGGCAGGCTGGGATCCCCTGAGCCAGGGCCTGTCAAAGCCTCCCAGGGCTCTGCTGACACCACGCTGAAGAGACCGGGAGCCAGCCCCATCAGAAGCAGCGTGCCATGCGAGCAGAGCCGGCCTGGCCTGGCTGGGAAAGCCCAGGGTGAGCCGTAACTGGCATGCCGGGGCAGTGCAGCCAATCAGCTGCAGGGACCTGAGTCACCCCACAAGAGTTCGGGGTCAGAGGTATGGCCAGGGAGCCATCACAGCTCCGAGAGCGGGAGCCCTGGGAGAATGGCCTGGAAGGAACGGGACTGCTGGAGGTGAAGGGAGGCCCTGATCCAAGCCGCCCTCCCAGCTGAAGGCTCTGTGGGCACCTGAGCAGAGACGGCTCTGCGCACTCCTGGGACAAGGACAGAACAGAGCTTGTGCACCCTGCTGGGCTGCTACAACCAAAGACTTTAAAGCTTCCCATCCAGCCATGCGGGGCCTTTCAGCATCGCTCGCTCCTTGCTCTCAGGGCGAAAGCAGTGCAGGCCGAGTGTCCCCTGGGCCCCCCTGTCAGGGCAGTCGGTTCCTCCACACCGTGACACCCCAGAAGCCCAAGCACATCCTGGTGCCGCTGCACAGGATCTGTCCAGCCAGCAGTTCAAACTCCCGCTCCCCATCGTACCTGAGCTCCCTGACTGACCACGTTCTGCACTGCCCTTTGGCAATGGGGACAAGTCCCACAATGCTCCTTGGGCCAGGGACTGTCTGGGACACGTTTGTACAGAGCCCGGCACAACAGGGCCCCAGCCTCTACGTCCCACCAGAGTCGCCAGTTCTCATGATTTTATTGTGGTTTCTGCAGTACTTGGTGCTTCTTCGAAAGCCCCAGCTCCTGGAGTCCAGTGAACATGGAGAATTGCAACTTTCCGAGGCCAGTCTTGGGGGCCGACTCGCGAATGCAGTGAGGGTACAGCCGTGTGCCTACACGCAGGGATTCTGCCCAGCACTTTCCCCTGCCCTCCCGCCTGGCAGCCTGCACGGGGGGAGAGGCACAGCACAGGAACCCAGCCACTATGGACCCACCCTGCCCTGATACTGCTTCTAAACGTTTTGGGGGGGGGGTAGATCAGCTCTAGGAATAGTTGGGGGGCCTGCGTTACACCAGGGGTCAGACGAGATGGCCATGTGACCCTTCTTCCAGTCAGAGTTGGCAGCAACCAGGGCCAGGTTCCATATCTAGGGGTCCCTCTTCAACAGTACAACACAAAACCGTCTCCAGCCCGACCCAGTGACCCGGGACAATTCCACACACCCCCGGGCGCCTCAGAGAGGCAAAACTTCCCCTCTCGCAAGCACAAAGGTCCCTGCTGGCCTTGGCATCTATGAACCTGTGGAAAGTGATGGTGCCAGGGCGGCTGGGGGCTGGGTCTATGTTCATCCCGCAGCAGACGCCTGGAGAGGGGCCGGGAAAGCCAGGGCCAGCACACAACCCCTGCAGTGGGGCCCGGGGACACAGCCAGCCCCACACGCGAGGGAGAAAGGGGAAGGGATGGCCAGAACCCCCAGCTAACAGAAACAGGGGATTAAACAGCCCACGGGGACCTCAGGTCAAGCTCCACTTTGGTGGGGAGGAAAGGACTCAATGAGCAGGCCCCACCCCAAGGAGAGACGGGGGGGCATGATCTGGGTGTGCATCATATCTGTCCCCCTTCCTACCCAGAGCCCGAGCCACGCTGGCCTCCCTGCCTTCAACCTGCTGTGCCAGAGCCAGCCGCAGACCCCTCCCCAGAGTCAGCCGCAGACCCCTCCCCATCGCCCAGAGCCAGCCACAGACCCCTCCCCAGAGCCAGCCGCAGACTCCTCCCCATCGCCCAGAGCCAGCCGCAGACCCCTCCCCATCACCCAGAGCCAGCCACAGACCCCTCCCCAGAGCCAGCCATAGACCCCTCCCCAGAAACAGCAGCAGACTCCTCCCCATCGCCCAGAGCCAGCCACAGACCCCTCCCCAGAGCCAGCCACAGACCCCTGCCCATCACCCAGAGCCAGCCGCAGACTCCTCCCCATCGCCCCAGAGCCAGAGCCAGCCACAGACCCCTCCCCATCGCCCCAGAGCCAGTCACAGACCCCTCCCCAGAGCCAACCACAGACCCCTCCCCATCGCCCCAGAGCCGGCCACAGACCCCTCCCCAGAGCCAGCCACAGACCCCTCCCCATCGCCCCAGAGCCAGCCACAGACCCCTCCCCAGAGCCAGCCGCAGACCCCTCCCATCGCCCCAGAGCCGGCCACAGACCCCTCCCCAGAGCCAGCCAC
>NW_020664629.1:145158-150928 GCF_002925995.2 Terrapene triunguis | reverse complement strand
CCCAGAGCCAGCCGCAGACTCCTCCCCATCGCCCCAGAGCCAGAGCCAGCCACAGACCCCTCCCCATCGCCCCAGAGCCAGTCACAGACCCCTCCCCAGAGCCAGCCACAGACCTCTCTCCATCGCCCCAGAGCCAACCACAGACCCCTCCCCATCACCCAGAGCCAGCCACAGACCCCTCCCCAGAGCCAGCCGCAGACCCCTCCCCATCGCCCCAGAGCCAGAGCCAGCCACAGACCCCTCCCCATCGCCCAGAGCCAGCCACAGACCCCTCCCCAGAGTCAGCCGCAGACCCCTCCCCATTGCCCAGAGCCAGTCACAGACCCCTCCCCAGAGCCAGCCACAGACCCCTCCCCAGAGCCAGCCACAGACCCCTCCCCATCACCCAGAGCCAGCCACAGACCCCTCCCCAGAGCCAGCCGCAGACTCCTCCCCATCGCCCCAGAGCCAGCCGCAGACCCCTCCCCATCGCCCCAGAGCCAGCCGCAGACCCCTCCCCAGAGCCAGCCGCAGACCCCTCCCCATCGCCCCAGAGCCAGAGCTGCCCTCGGCTCTCCCTATCCCCGAAGCCAGAGCTGCCCTGGGTGCCCCTTCCCACGAGCGACCCAGACCTGACCCGGCCTTCACCCCCAGAGCTGCCATGGGAACAGAATGACACCTGGCCCCTCCCTTCCCCTTCACTCGCTGCCCGGGGGCCCCCTCCTCGAGACTGCACCGGAGCTGCCCCTGCCCCACTCCCACATCCGCCCACCCTGGAGCCTGCCCTCAGAACCACAGCTGGGGCTGCAGGACACAGAGAGCGGCTGCAGGCTGGAGTCACTTCTCCCCGGTCTCTCCAGCCACCCCCAGGGAAGGAGCAGAACCTGAGCTGCCCAGTGTGAACTGGCTCAGTCTAGCCATGCAGGCCCAGTCACAGCGCGCTGCTCCCCAACACGAGGTCAGAGCCTGCGTGTCCTCAGACAGCAAACCCCGGCCAGGGCCAGGGCCAGCAGCTGCCGGCGGCCAGGAGCCGGAGCCAGGAGCCGGAGCCAGCGGCGCTCTGCTGCCGTCTGCTGGGGAGCATTAGTACCAGCACGAGTATGGCAAACACCCACGCAACAGGTGCACACACACAAGGGGGCACAGGTGGGGGCTGCGCACACGCACACACACACACTGAACGCAGAGCCGGTGACAGCGACACATGCATGGAAACACAATGAGTCTGAGACAGACACTCCCCCGCTACCACTTGGACACCTACGTGGCCTAGCCCAGCATGCACCCATGGTATATCCATTCAGCACGCCCCGGCCCAGGCTCAGAAGCCCTACTGCCCTGCAGGAGGCCCGAGGACCCTTGCCCCAGCAGGCAGTGCTCTGGCATGGTTAGGAGGGTCAGGGAATCCGAACCTGCTTAATGGGAATGGCTCGCCCGATGCCGATACTGTCCGCCTTGCACTCCGGCACCTTCTTCTCCCGCTCCGGGTCTGCGCCCTTTCGAGACTGGAAGAGAAGAGACACAGGCGCATTAGACACAGGGGCAGGGGAAGAAGTAACACGCAGCCCACTTTTCTCCCCAACGGGCCAGCACACGCTCCCCAGGGCAGCCTCTTCCCCGTCCCCTCTAAGGACGCTGTGATCAGACTCAACTCCCATCCTGGCCTCCCCAGAGCCCACCTGCTCCCAAGCTTCCCGCCCAGCCCCCCAAACCATCTAACATCCTGCCCCAGAGCCGTTCTCCTCGCAGCAAAGGGCTGCCCCTGACTCCTCACTCCCTCGGGGGCACACAGCACACGGTGACACAAACAGGAAGAGCATGGGATGTCGGTGGAGCATGGATGGAAGCAGGAGAGGCCAAGGCAGTGAAAGGAACTCACACTCCTACTAATCCAACAGATTTATTCTGTGAACACACTTGCACCATACAAAGTAGCACAGGTCACTGGGCAGAGAGACCAGCCCCTTACAAAAGAGCATGGACAATAACTATCTAGTATACATCTAGAGAGTCTAGAGCAGTATCGGATACTCCTTGAGGATGGCTGTGGTGAGAGCAAACTCCAATAAATACAATATGAAATATACAGTCTGTTGAGCAGAACTCATTCAAGGTGCTTAAGACAGGAAAATATCAAGTCATACACGGCATGGAGCACAATCAATACATTCAGAATCACAACAATGGCAGCAGAAGGGCAGCAACAACGTCTCTCCCTTGTGTCCTACGAGCTCCCTCAGGTGGGGAGCTCCCCATGTGCTTTGGATCAGAAAGGAGCGTCTGCCCCGCGCGCCTGGGACACCAATCCGCTCGCTTTTGGGCCCAGAATAAAACCAGGAGATTGAAAGAGAAGAAATGAAAGAGACACAGATGGCTGCTCTGCCACGAGGAGGAAGAGGAGGAGGAGCAGGAGTCCATGCAGGCTGCAGGAAAATGCAGGAGGAAGGAAGGGGCCGGAGTGCTAGCAGCAGGCGCTAGTGGCAGCAAAGCGTCCCTTGGCCCATCCATCTCCACTTGCTGCCGTTGCCCTGGTCCCGCTGGGTCTGCAGGTCTTTCCATCCCAGGAGGGTCGTCCGCCTGGCATCCCCGGAACACGGAAAGTGCCTAGACAGCATCCGGCAGGCCCAGAAATGTCCCGGCTTAGAGTGCAGGCGCAGGCCGTCTCAGCGCTTCCTAGACTTTACATTGGGGGGGGGTTAAAAGGCTCCTGCGTGTCTCCGGGAGGGGAACCCATGCTGGCTGGAGGGCGGGCGGGCGAGCCTCTAATCTTAGATCAATCCCAGTGCCCATCCCTTATCCGGCCCTGGAGAGGCAATGAAAAGTGAGAGAATTTGTACAGAGGTGCCGTGTGTAACCACCTGGATCTTCTAATTTGGAAGGAGTTGGAAAGGCCTTTTTGTAGATGAAAAGTTGGAAACAGTGGCACATATCTGCAAATATCGAAAGAATAAAGAGTTTGGCAAGTTATACTCAGAACACGGACATGAGTCTGTCGGCGGTGGGGACAGACAGACAGGCCAGCCATGGAGCGCGGAGCCAGAGGCAGCTCGGGAGCTTGGGAGGCCGCCATCACTGAGAACGGGAGTCTGTCTCCACCTGGTGGCCACTGACACACACACCCTCTGCCTGCACCTCACTCACCGGGACAGGAACACAGGATGGGCCCGAGGCAGCAGATGAAACTCCAGGGAACAAACTGCAGCTCGGAGCTGGGTGAGCTGCCCCTGGGACACAGCTGCTCCCAGAGCAGGGTACTTAATGTCTCTCCCCAATGCTAGAAACCTAGGCAAGGCCCTGCACGCCCACCCAGAGGGGCCAGCCGAACCAGGGACAGCAGGCCTTGCCGCTTCCCCTGCCCCGTGTACGCAGGGATGGGGGGGTGCTTGGCCATGCTAGCAGCCGGACAAACTGCTCTGCCCAGCCCAGCTGTGGGGGGAGGGAGCAAATCAGCGCCTTCAAATCCTGCTGCTGCCGCTGCCGCCACCACCCAATGCGAGTCATGTGCGTGCAGCCAGCGAGCGTGAGCCCCAGCACAGTCAAGTGAGCAAGAACCCCAGACTGAGTGAGCATGAACCCCACAGAGAGCAAGCGAGTGTGAGCCGCAGACTGAGCGAGCGTGAGCCCCACATAGAAGGCAAGCGAGCAGGAACCCCCAAGAGACGGCAAGCAAGCGTGAACCCCAGACTGAGCGAGAGAGGGCAAGCGAGCAGGAACCCCCAAGAGATGGCAAGCAAGCGTGAACCCCAGACTGAGCGAGAGAGGGCAAGCGAGCAGGAACCTCCAAGAGACGGCAAGCAAGCGTGAGCCCCAGACTGAGCATGTGCCCCCCAAAGGGCAAGTGAGTGTGAGCCCCAGACTGAGCGAGCGTGAGCCCCACATAGAAGGCAAGCGAGCAGGAACCCCCAAGAGACGGCAAGCAAGCGTGAGCCCCGATTGATGACTTCCATAGTGATCAAGCATGAGCCCAGAATGAAGAAGCTGAGAATGAGCATGTCACCACAAGCCTGACGCGCTCCAGCAGGAGCGAAAGGGAGAGCGTGAACATGAACCGACGGCGAGTCCAGAACCAGTGGGTGCGTGGACGAGCGTGAGAGCGCATGAGAGAACCGGTTTGCACCGGTGCACAACAGCAAGTGTGAACATGAGCGAGAGTAACGGCGGGGGAGGAAGCAGGAACATCCATTAGAACAGGAGCACAACGGTGGGCATGACCACGTAGGAGACTCTACAGGCCCTTGTTGAGCGGAGGTGGGGTGAGAATGTGGAGGGTGCATGTGCTGGAGGGTGCTGGGGAGCAGCGGGGTGCACAATGGGAACTGTGTGCACTGGGGACGAGGGTGTTGGGGAGGTGCAGGTGGGTGAGAGGTGTATGCATTGGGCATATGGGTATGCACACTGGGAAGGTGGGTATGTGTGGATGTTGGGGAGCAATGAGTGTGTGCATACACTGGAATGCAGGTGATGGGGAGCAGTGAGTGTGCATGCACTGGTGTATAGGTGTTGGGGAGCAGTGGATGGGTGTTGGGGAACAGTGGACGGGTGTGCACGCCAGTGTACAGATGTTGGGGAGCAGTGGGTGGGTGTGCGCACTGGTGTACGGGTGTGCACACTGGTGTACAGGTGTTGGGGAACAGTGGACGGGTGTGCGCACTGGTGTACAGGTGTTGGGGAGCAGTGGGCGGGTGTGCGCACTGGTGTACGGGTGTTGGGGAACAGTGGATGGGTGTGCGCACTGGTGTACAGGTGTTGGGGAACAGTGGATGGGTGTGCACACTGGTGTTGGGGAACAGTGGACGGGTGTGCACACTGGTGTTGGGGAGCAGTGGGCGGGTGTGCGCACCGGTGTACAGGTGTTGGGGAGCAGTGGGCGGGTGTGCGCACTGGTGTACAGGTGTGGGGAACAGTGGATGAGTGTGCGCACCGGTGTACAGGTGTTGGGGAGCAGTGGACGGGTGTGCGCACTGGTGTACGGGTGTTGGGGAACAGTGGATGGGTGTGCGCACCGGTGTACAGGTGTTGGGGAACAGTGGATGGGTGTGCGCACCGGTGTACAGGTGTTGGGGAGCAGTGGGCGGGTGTGCACACCGGTGTACAGGTGTTGGGGAGCAGTGGGCGGGTGTGCACACCGGTGTACGGGTGTTGGGGAACAGTGGGCGGGTGTGCGCTCCGGTGTACGGGTGTTGGGGAACAGTGGGCGGGTGTGCGCTCCGGTGTACGGGTGTTGGGGGACAGTGGATGGATGTGCGCACTGGTGTACGGGTGTTGGGGAACAGTGGATGGGTGTGCACACTGGTGTTGGGGAACAGTGGACGAGTGTGCGCACCGGTGTACAGGTGTTGGGGAACAGTGGACGGGTGTGCACACTGGTGTACGGGTGTTGGGGAGCAGTGGACGGGTGTGCGCACCAGTGTACGGGTGTTGGGGAGCAGTGGACGGGTGTGCGCACCGGTGTACGGGTGTTGGGGAGTAGTGGGTGGCTGTTGGGGAGCAGTGGGCGGGTGTGCGCACTGGTGTACAGGTGTTGGGGAACAGTGGACGGGTGTGTGCACTGGGGTACGGGTGTTGGAACAGTGGACAGGTCTGCGCACAGGTGTTGGAACAGTGGACGGGTGTGCGCACCGGTGTACAGGTGTTGCGGAACAGTGGACAGGTGTGCGCACCGGTGTACAGGTGTTGCGGAACAGTGGACAGGTGTGCGCACCGGTGTACAGGTGTTGGGGAACAGTGGACAGGTGTGCGCACCAGTGTACAGGTGTTGGGGAGCAGTGGGCGGGTGTGCGCACCGGTGTAC